>NW_028318090.1:5936909-6252546 GCF_062004578.1 Staurois parvus | reverse complement strand
GGTTCAAGGGTGCACTATGCACAGGATGCAGGGTTCCAGGTTGTGCTATGTACAGGGTTCAGGAGTGTGCCAATAAGGGTTCAGCAATGTGCTACACACAGGGTGCGGGGTTCAGGGGTATGTTTTGCACAGGTTACAGGGTTCAGGAGTGCGCTATACACAGGGTGCAGGGTTCAGGAGTGTGCTACACGCAGGGTGCAGGGTTTAGGGGTGTGCTACACACAGGGTGCAGGGTTTAGGGGTGTGCTACATGCAGGGTGCAGGGTTTAGGGGTGTGCTACACACAGGGTGCAGGGTTCAAGGATCAAGGGAGTGCTTTGCACAGGGTTCAGGGGTGCACTATGCACAGGTTACAGGGTTTGATCCTTTCCACAGCTTCCTTACCTATGTATCCTCCTTCCACATCTTACTTTCATCTCTCTTTAGCTCTGACCTCTGCCATCCCCCCATCTTTCACTGACCTCATTTTTACTTCCCCCTTAAAAGACCCACTATCTTCCAGTCTCCTACTTTTAGGAGAAGCACCTAGCCCAACCCAAGTACCTTCTTGCACACTCTAGGCAGCTCCACCTCTCTCACTTGGCCTGCGGTGAATTGTGGGAGCGTCAGCATCTGGGCAGCAGGGACAGATGAGGATCACAGATGGTGCAGCCTATCACTATGCCCCCCTCTCACCAATGACCACACTGTGCCTGGAGCATCTGCACCTCCCTTGTCCTGTCCTGTCCCTCCTGAGGGAGGGTTCTGTGGGAGCTACTGGGAGAGGAACACTATCACTTGTGAACAACTAAAGCCGGGCTTCTGTGTTCACAAGCTAGCTGCATTTAGATAGCTTTTTGTGTGCAATCACAAGATGGAATGGAGGTCCGATGGCTGACAATGTTACTAACAGGTCATCTGACACATCAACTTAATTTCTCCACTTCGATTTCAGGTTTAGTAACGAAGAGTGTAGCCAACTGCTGGTATACAGCAATATAAAGGTGGAGACATTGCTTTTTATTCTTTTCCCCCTCTACTGAGATACTGATGTTATGCTGTACCATCCTGCAGGCCAGCAGGGGGAGAGCTAAAACCAAGCAAGCCCATAGACCTCTATGTAGTGCTGAGAATCCTAGGAGTTGTGGTTCATGACATCAGCCAGTCATGTCATGGCTACAATATAATGGTTATGCTACAGTATAGATTCCAATATGTACTGTGCAGTAGGAGGAGTGGAGAGGGGATTCTTATTAATCTGCCCAGAAAAGCTCTTCATCTTGGCACCGAAGGAGTTAGAGAGAGAGAGCACCTCTGTCCGAATATTCTCCTGCTAGCTGGAGACCATAACTGCAGAGATCCGAGCCTGAGAATGGGAGTGAGGACATCTGAGGGCAGCAGAGCTCCACTCACCCTCTGTTTTCCACCGCTAATCACCGGTGGCTTCCAGGGAGAGACTGAAGTGGCCCCCCTTCTACAGTTAGATGTCACTGCTGCATCCCGGGAACTAGTGAGAAGGCTGTTTGCCTATTGCTGATACTGCTAGAAAGGCTGAGCCACTCAGAACAGAATACCAAGTGTACCCAATCCACACTGCACCCATGCTGCACTCTATGCTGCACTTATTTCAAACCTAGACTGCACCTATACCATCTCTAAATGACATTATAAACTGGGACTATCATAAAATGCATTGACACTCAATCATTGGCCCCAATGATAGCTGGTCAAAGGTCATTTCAATTGACTGCCTCTCCCATAATATTATTATTCTGCAAGCCCCATTTGTCCCCTTCCCCCAATGCTACCATCCTCGCTACTATGCTCCCTTTCTTTTGGAGAGTCCATACCCAGTCAGTCTATGACAAGCATCGCTGCCATAAATGCGTTCTGGCAGCAGTTCCAGCCCTCGGTAGATTTCACTCTACTACTTCCTCACTGCTGCACTTGGGATGGCCTTGTTGCTGTTTATGTTGATCTGGATGCCAAATGTCATCTTATGCCTAGTCCTTACTGTTAATCTTTTTGTATGCTAAATTGTGTTCTTACCATTGTTAATCCATGTTATGCTTGCCTAGTTACCAACTATATTGAGTGAAGCTACAAGTATCCCTTACTTAACGGCTGAGTTACGTTCCAGTAGATCGGTCGTTAAGCGAGCAGTTGTATTTAGTATGTACATTACAATATTCAGGACGAAGGAAACTCCAAATTGATGACTTTACTTTTATTTGCATAACTCTTACACAGTATGAAGTACTGTACTATACTGTAATGTATAACAGAACTTAAAACAACTGTACAGTAACTGCACTATACTGTACAACAATCAAAAATTGGGTGTACTGTCCCAAAAGAAAAAACAGTAAAGCTCTGTAAACAAGATGTACAGAATGGAAAAAAAAAGACATTGAAGATAACATTTTAGTTGCCGAGTCCTTCAAAGTCCTCATCAGTGTCATCATGACATGACATATGATTAGGAGATGTAGAAGGGGTAAGGGAGTCCTGGGTGTAGCTTGTGAGAAGAATCCTGTTATTGTGCTCTGTTTTGTCATTTTCTTTTTTTCTTCATAAATTTCATGATAGGATCGCAAAAGTTCACTCATTTGCCATTCAACTTTTGTGAACCGTTCAACATCTGGATCCATAGCCTCTAGTTCTAACATAGCTGCATTGACTTTTGAGAACACACTTGCTAATCGCTTTGCAGTGAACCTCTCTGATACTTCATCAATTCTGTCTTCTTCTAAATGTTCCTGTCCTTCCAATTCTATTAAATCTTCAGCACGCAGCTCTTCCTCAGTATATTCCACTAATTCTTCAATATATTTCACTTCAACCTCCAAATTAAGCACATTAGCAAGCTCCACAGCTGTTTCGTTTATGAGATTCACATATTCATCTTTGTCAAATGCTTCCGTATTGTGCACAAACTTTTTTAGGCATTTTTTCCATACGCCTCGCATACAGTTTTCCGTTACTCCTTCCCAAGCTGCTTCAATGTTTTTAATGCAGTCTAAAATGTTCTATGATTTACAGAAATCATGAAGGGTTACTTCATTGTTTTCTGTTGCTGCTATAGCTTTGGAAAAAGTTGTGCACAAACAGTGCACTTTGAAGGTAGCTATAGCCCCCTGGTCCATGGGCTGTAAGATAGCAGTTGTATTTTCTGGTAAATACACTACCTTTACTGCTCGGTGTAGCTCACCAAGATGCTGTGGGTGGCCTGCAGCATTATCAAGCAGGAGTAGAATTTTAAAAGGAATGCTCTTTTCTTCACAGTAACACTTCACCGGGGGTATAAAGTACAGTTGTGTTCAAAATAATAGCAGTGTGTTGAAAAAAGTGAATAAAGCTCAAAATCCTTCTAATAGCTTTTATTTTTATACACACAGATGCATTGGGAACACTACACATTCTATTCCAAATCAAAACATTAAGAAAAATTGAAGAAAAGTGAATATTAGACTGTTCTAAAAAATAGCAGTGTTTGTATTCTTCTTTACAAACTCAAACATTCACTATATAAACTGAAAAATGTTTGAAGATTTTGCTTTCCTTTGAATCACTTAATGAATATTTCGTTGTATAAGCACTGTTTCTGAGAACTGCTGTACATCTGTGTTGCATGGAGTCACCCAACTTCTGGCACTTGTGAACAGGTATTCCAGCCCAGGATGATTGGACTACATTCCACAGTTCTTCTCTATTTCTTGGTTTTGCCTCAGAAACTGTATTTTTGATGTCACCCCACAAGTTTTCTATTGGATTAAGATCCGGGGATTGGGCTGGCCACTCCATAACGCCAATCTTGTTGGTCTGGAACCAAGATGTTGCACGTTTACTGGTGTGTTTGGGGTCATCGTCTTGTTGGAACACCAATTTCAAGGGCATTTCCTCTTCAGCATAAGGCAGCATGACCTCTTCAAGTATTCTGATGTATTCAAACTGATCCATGATCCCTGGTATGCGATAAATAGGCCCAACACCGTAGTATGAGAAACATCCCCAGATCATGATGCTTGCGCAACCATGCTTCACTGTCTTCACAGTGTATTGTGGCTTGAATTCAGTGTTTGGGGGTCGTCTGACAAACTGTCTCCGGCCACTAGACCCAGAAAGAACAATCTTACTTTCATCAGCCCACAAAATGTTGCGCCATTTCTCTTTAGGCAAGTCAATGTGCTCTTTGGCAAATTGTAACATCTTCAGTACATGTCTTTTTTTCAACAGTGGGACTTTGGGCTTCTTGCAGATAGCTTGGCTTCACATAGGCGTCTTCTAATTGTAACAGTACTCACAGGTAACTTTAGACCTTCTTTGATCTTCCTGGAGCTGATTGTTGGCTGAGTCCTTGCCATTTTGGCTATTCTTCTATCCATTCGAATGGTAGTTTTTCGCTTTCTTCCACGTCTTTCAGGTTTTGGTTGCTATTTTAAAGCATTTGCGATCATTTTAGCTGAGCAGCCTATCATTTTCTGCACTTCTTTATATGTTTTCCCCTCTCCAATCAACTTTTTAATCAAGGTACGCTGTTCTTCTGAACAATGTCTGGAATGACCCATTTTCCTCAGAATGTCAGAGAGAAATGCACTGTAACCAGCATGTACAACATTTGCTGCCTTCCTTCCTTAAATAAGGGCAATAACTGCCACCTGTTTTTCAAAGAATGAATGACCTCACTAATAGAACTCCACACTGCTATTATTTTGAACATGCCCCTTTCAATTAGTGATTCAATTACACAGAATCAGCAGCATGCATGTCATGACTGTTGGGTCTGTTGGATTTCTATTACTCTGCTACACCTGCTAGTAAATTATTTGCCATGTAGAAATATCATTTCTACCAAAAACAGTGATTGATCAGGTTAGTGATGTCTGACTGCTATTATTTTGAACACAACTGTAGTTGCTGAACCAATCTTCAAATAAAGCTTGCATCATCCAGACCTTGTTATTAGCTCTATAGTAAACGGGCAGCGTCCGATTACTAATATGCTTTAATGCACGAGCGATAGATGAGGAAAGGCTTTAATTTGAACCCACTTTTCCTCCCAACAACAATGTGACTCTATCCTTAAAAACCTTAAAGCTGGGCATTGTTTCAGCTTCTTTGTGTATGTAGGACCTTTCAGGCATTTTCTTCCAAAAAAGGTCGGTTTCATCCACATTGAAGATTTGTTTTGGACAGTAGCTGCCTTCCTCTATGATTTTATTAAATTGGTCAATAAAAAGTTGTGCTGCTTCTACACCTGCACTTACCACCTCACTGCTGACCCTCCGATTATGCAGCTTGCACCTGTGACAAAAATGCTGAAACCATCCATGACTTTCTGTAAAGGTTTCCATTGATGATTCACCTTCACATGCCTTCAGAGTCTGGCTTGAATTATTGCAAAACTCATTGGCATTCTTTTTTTTATCTGGTAATCAAACCACATTGCCAATAATATTTCCCTTTCATAAATGAGGCCTGTCCGCTGCCTAGTTATTATGGTTTTAAAACCTATACTGTACATGTTTTCACTGCCTCTTTCAATTTGTCTTTATCCTTCAGGGTTTTTGAAATGGTTGAATGCACCAGATTTAAATCCTCTGCTATGGCATTAACTTTTTTACCAGCTTCAGTCTTTTATGATCTTCATTTTTAGTACAAGATCAATAGACTTCCTTTTTTTTCTTGCTGTTTCTCCTGCAGAATTCCTGCTTTTGTGTTTGGATGACATCTTGTGCTAAGAGGTACAGTACATAATAAAGTACATACAGAATAAGGTACCCAGATCTCACAACACTACTGTACTGTTCAAGAAAAAAAGTACATTTACTGTAATGTACAACGTCACACTACTGTACAGGTAACACATAGCTGCCAACATTTAAAAAAAAAAATTTCAGGGTCACTTTTTTCTGCTCTGCATCCAGCAAGCCATTGTAGGCGGAGAATGTATGGGCAGCACAGTGGCTAAATGGTTAGCACTTCCGCCTGGCAGTACTAGGGTCGCTGGTTCGAATCCCAACCCCAGCACATCCTGCCTGGAGTTTGCATGTTCTCCCTGTGACTGCGTGGGTTTCCTCCTGGTACTCTGGTTTCCTCCCACACTCCAAAGACATGCTGGTAGGTTAATTGGCTCCTGTCTATATTGGCCCTAGTATGTGAATGTATTAATGTAAGTTAGGGACCTTAGATTGTACACCCCTTGAGGGTTAGGGACTTATGTGAATGTATAATATATATGTAAAGTGCTGCATAAATTGACAGCGCTATATAAGTACCTGAAATAAATAATTAATTAGGGGTGGGAATTAATTTAAATGGGCATGGTTCTACAAGATGTATATCGTCAAACATGTAAGAGGGAATATTACACTGACCACCATTGGAAGGGGGATTTCTACACTGACCACCAATGTAAGCGGAAGTTTGCATATCAATTGAAATCTTAATGCACTACCTGAATTACTTATGAATTGACTTGCATACTGTACTCTAACAGAGCATGGCTGGGTAGAGGTGACAGTTTCAGGGACACAGAGCCTGCCAGGGACAGATGAGTAAAGAGTGGGATTGTCCCTGAAAATCAGGGACAGTTAGCAAGTATGGTACCCCTGGGCTGAACATCAGAGAAACAGAAATGCCTAGGGTGGCTAAGAATGGCAGGCAACACCATGCACATACTGTACAATACTCTCCATACAGTACATACTGAAGACATTACAGTACTCACTGAGAAATCTGTAGAATTTGCTGAGTAGAAAAAGCCACTAAAGAAGCCACCATAGACTGCACAGAAGCCACCATAGGCCACAAACAAGCCACCATAGGCCACACTGCCACTTCACAAGAAGATGCACCATAGGCCGCACTTCCGCTCAGTTTCTCCCTCATAAGTCCGAACAGCGGGTCGTAAGTCCGAGGAAAGGAAATTGAATCAGGTCGTAAGTCGGAGCTGAAAAAAAACGGTTGTAAGTGTGAAAATTTGTTAAACATGTAGGTTGTTAAGCGAGGGATACCTGTATATAAGTATGCCTTTACTACCTGGTTTGGTGCCTGTTCTTCCTGATATAGCACTATTACTGGGTACTAAGTGTGACGAATGCGGGATCACTGCCACCAGTATGCGACGATCCCACGGTCACCAATATGTGACGACCGCGGCGTCAGACCCCAGCCCTTCTCACTAAACTCGTGACCGAAGGACTAGCCAATCTAAAACCACAATGTCACGTGCGTAACAATGCCACACCCAGCTGCACCCTGCACAACGATTTTCCAGCTAATTGGACCACAAGCTATGTACTGGCAGCCTGAGCGATTTTTACTGGGTCAGGTTAATTACGCAATTAACGCTTCACACTGCCACCACCTCCTTTTTGTACAGAGAAAGAGGAAACTCAGCTATACCAGCAATAACATTATAATGATAAAGATAATCGTCTGCCTAACATGGTCACCGCAGGCCGGTTATACAGAGGGTTAAACAAACACAGTAGCACTCTTTTTAGAGGCAGGAATTCGTAAATTGCAATTAAGAGATATAGAAACAGTTCAACACTTTCAAAAGGGAAAGATTTATTACTGAAAGTCAAAAAGGGGTGCAATAAAAATATTTACAGAAAAAAAGATGTAACCAATATATATATAAATATACAGAGAACAACAGCACAGCAAAGAGATAACAGAGAGAGGTTAAAGGGTTAAAGTACTTGCCAAAGTCCTGGGTTAGCAGATCAAGTTTCAGAGTGAAAGGGTACGGGTCTCCCCAGGTGGTATTGATGTTAAATGGGAGAATTCTTCAACTTAGCTCTCTTAGGCCTGACAGCCCATTTTGTAGTTCCCTAGCAGGGGGTGTCTCTGAAGTCAAGGACCAATGCCCCATTTAGGGAGGGATCGTCGGGCAGAGGCCTAAACTAGAGCCAAAATCTCTCATAACTCATATTTTGCTCATAACTTTTCCTATGCACAAGCGACATTCCACCCGTGGATAGATTATTATGCAGCTGCCTCTGAGGAGTGGGTAGATATGAAATATGAAATACATATTTGAATGGTTCACGAGATCTACTTTTCTGCTTTCCTATGTATTCCAGTCAGGGAGTGTGGCCTACCAAACTGTTTCTCTCCTCGTGGCAAATCTGAAGATATACCTGGTTTTTATGTAAGTCTCTCATACTCCAAGATATGAGACATAGGGGAAAAATTGATTTTTAAAAAGGTTATCTGGTTTTCTGCTTCTCTGGAATGCCTTGAACTCCTGGGAAGGCTGCATTATCTTTTTATGAGGTGCTATATTTTACAGGTTCTTTGGACTGTGAGGCCCCAGCTCCCTTGAGGGTCCTATAGCTCATAGGCCCCCTGCTGGGCTCTGGCCAGTGACACTTTTAACACACACACACATGCTGCCATATGTCACTGTGCCTCTCAGAGAGGGAGGGGGAAAGTATGAGGGGAGAAAATGGAGATTCTTAACAAAATGGAGGACTGCGTCTGCCCCTGGTGTGTACGCTTGCGACTCTAAGTACTACTTTTATTGATTTCCTGGGATATTGTATGTTTGCACCTTCAACCTGGTGTGTCAGAGAAGCTGAGGTTTTTGAGAAGGTCGCGCAGTAGTGGCTCCTATGGAGGTATAGCTACAAGAGAACCCTGTTTTACTAAGAAAAGTTGTTGTGAAGGAAACAAAACTAGAGTAAGCTCACAAGAAATGCTTGATACTCAGCCAAACCTTTATGAAATCAGTTTTCTTTCTTGTGTCTTCTTAAAAATCAATTGAATCTTCTTGGAATACAATGTTTTCATCTTTTGCTGAATATTGTGGACAGTTTGATTCTCAGATCGCTGTTATAGGTTACATGAACATTGTACCAATGCACAGCGCTCCTGTATCACCCATAGTCAGTTCTGGGCTCGTGCCCCCCCACCTGTCCCTGATGAGTTGACTGACAATGGCTTAGAACTGGAGCCTCACTGTCAAAACTGCAGCTTACGTACCCTTTTACAGATGGGGGACATAGTTTGCGGCTGTATGTAACATTGATACACTACCCACCTACTTACTAAGGCCATGAAACAAGGCTGAATACAACAAAAAATATAAATTAATAATAATTTTTATGAAAACAAAATGCAATAGGCTTTTATAGTAGTGTGTTCGCAAATACTTTAACGCTGCCATTATTTTTTTTAGCAGAACTTTATTACCGTGAAATAACCCTGTGGATATGCCCCAACATTTTTTATAGGAATTACATTTCCAATTGTTCTGGATATTCTTGGAGTCAGTTAAAGGTGAGACTGGAGTGAACATAATCAATTGTCATAGATGTGGTCTGAGTCTGAAGAGATGAAATGTAGCTGGCTGAGATCCCAACACTGGGGCTGTAGATGCTAATGTGGAAATTTTTGAAGATACTATAGAATGCACAAGCCCCGATGACAGTGAAAGCAACAGTGACGACACATTTTGGTTTTGCCACGTGCAATAACCCTTTGACTATAAAAGATTTATTATATTGCAATAAAATTGATACATTGGCAAACTCCTTAATACACTGCTCAAAAAAATTAAAGGAACACTTTTTAATCAGAGTATAGCATCAAGTCAATTAAACTCCTGGAATATTGATCGGGTCAGTTAAGTAGCAGAGGGGGTTGTTAATCAGTTTCAGCTGCTTTGGTGTTAATTAAATTAACAACGGTTGCACTAAATGGACAACAATGAGACGACCCCCAAAACAGGAATGGTTTTACAGGTGGAGGCCACTGACATTTTTTTCCCTGCTCATCTTTTCTGATGGTTTTTCACTAAATTTTGCTTTTGGCTAGGGTCAGTGTCACCACTGGTAGCATGAGGTGATACCTGGACCCTACAGAGGTTGCACAGGCAGTTAAACTCCTCCAGGATGGAACATCAATACATGCCATTGTCAGAAGGTTTGCTGTGTCTCCCAGCACAGTCTCAAGAGCATTGAGAAAATTCCACGAGACATGAAATTTCTCTAGGGGAGCTGGACAGGGCCGCAGAGGGTCCTTAACCCATCAGCAGGGCTGGTATCTGCTCCTTAGTGCAAGGAGGAAAAGGATGAGCACTGCCAGAGCCCTACAAAATGACCTACAGCAGGCCACTGGTATGAATGTCTCTGATCAAACAAAGAGAAAAAGACTTCATGAGAGTGGCCTGAGGGCCCAACGTCCTCTAGTGGGCCTTGTGCTCACTGCCCGCCACCATAGAGCTCGAATGGCATTTGCCACTGAACACGAGAATTGGCAGATCCACCACTGGCGCCCTGTGTTTTTCACAGATGAGAGCAGGTTCACCCTGAGCACATGTGACAGACAGGAAAGGGTCTGGAGAAGCCATGGAGAACGTTATGCTGCCTGTAACATCGTTTAGCATGACTGTTTTGGTGGTGGGTCAGTGATGGCCTGGGGAGACATATCCATGGAGGATGCACAGACCTCTACAGGCTAGACAATGGCACCCTGACTGCCATTAGGTATCAGGATTAAATCCTTCGACCCATTGTTAGACCCTACGCTGGTGCAGTGGGGTCTGGGTTCCTCCTGGTGAATGGCCCCCACTCTCGCCTGACCTAAATCCAAGAACACCTCTGGGATATCATGTTTCAATCCATCCGACGCTGCCAGGTTGCAAGTCAGGCTGTCCAGGAGCTCAGTGATGCTCTGGTCCAGATCTGGGAGGAAATACCCCAAGATACTATCCGTTGTCTCATTATGAGCATGCCCTGATGTTGTCCTTTAATTTTTTTTGAGCAGTGTATATTAAATTTTACTGGAAAGCTTTTAGTGTGCTAACATATACTAGTATGATAACAGCATATAAGTGTAACTTCCTTTCGTTTTTTTTTTGGGGGGGGTCTGATTTGATTTTTGTCGGATATCTGATATAGGTTTTTGAGCTTAATAAAAAATATTATTTTGGTTAGTATAATGTTATTTATATGTTTTTAGTGTCCCTGCTGATCTTTGCATGCTTCCCTGCCCCCCCCCTTTCCCTTCTGGGTCTGACCACCATCGAGGTGTATGGGCTTAGCTGTTGCTAAATTTGGTATAGGCTGATACTGTATGTCTCTTGTAAATGGTGTCTCAACAACATACACCTGATACTATACGGTTCTTACAGTTCTTGTTATGTATATTTTATTTTGTAAATCTATAACTGTATATGTTCTATTTTTGATATGAAGGGTCAATTTTGCTTCGGTAATATAGTGTACATTAAGATATAGATGCTCTGTTGTTGCTGAGGTCTAATTATCAACCAGTGTAGTATGATATGATTTGTATGATATGATATTGACGCCGTTATCTGCATAGCAATAAGAGAAAATATGTAATGCTAGATATTCAGCCTATTTGTTTTAATGTTGTTATAATAAAACATGGGTTTTTGTTATATATATGCTTGTGTTGGTGCCTTAAATGTCCTGTACACTCACTATAGATTTTTCTTTGGTTATAGTATGTTAACAGCATACGTATTTAAAAAGAAAAAAAAAGCTATAATAAGAAAAGAAGATAACTAAGAAAATATTTCCATTACTCTACGCTAGTATATATATTACTATAATATATATTATATTTATAAATATATATATATATATACACACACACACACACACAATATATATACACATATATATATATATATATATATATATATACACACTGTATATAAATATAGTATTATTATATACTTACTATATATTATAGTTATATATACTTAAATTAATATAATATAGTAGATAGATCATAACAACAGTTTTATAGCAATTGCTTTTCTGGTAGTAGTAAAAAATACTGTATGTTATACTATTAAAAATACCCTTAAAAACTGCAAGTAACTGTTTTGCAAAAAAAAAACCATCGGAACATATCCCAGATTCCCAAGGTAATTTTTTAAATATTTGTCAGAGCTTCATCAGCAAAGCACAGTATTAATTAAAAAGATGCTGTGATTGGGTGTACAAACGGTGTTAAAGAGGAACTACACTGTATCTCAGCACCACAACAAAAAATGATATTTAATTCATTTTTAATATTCAAAGTAAACTCCCCCATCCATTCACATCTCCATGTTTTATTTTGCTGAGAAATCACTTTGAAAAACACCTCCTAGCATTTTTGTCCGAGGCCATCTTGAATAAGGGCAGATGCTTCTTGTACCATTTACTTCCTGGAATCCTTCTACCCTTAGCTCATGCAGGCAGCCAGGAGGGTGCGCTTGGCTGAGAAAACCCCTCCTCTTCTCCCGAAGACTCCTGGGATGTATGACATAATTTGCCTAGGCCTGGAAACCAAGAAATAACGGAAGAAATGTTAAAAAAGAAGGTTTACAACTTATAAATATAATATGTCTTCCTATCTATTTACTAATATTAGCAGCATAAGGAATACAAATATGTTGATTGTGAGGATGAAGTTCAACTTTAGCAATATAGCATCCAACCTGCCCCCTACAGAACACCATTCTTTATTCGACTGTCGCTTACATAGGGTTACATAGGGTTCATCATGCCATATCAGCACATCAAGTCTGATTCCCACTCCATCTACCTTTTATTATGCCGCCTCTACTCCTCCTTTTTATATAAAGGTAAAGAAATTAGATTTTGAGAACAGAGGATAGTAATATTACTATCCTCTGTTCTCAAAATCTAATTTCCTTACCTCTCTGCTCCATCCCAAAGCCTATACATATCACCCTCACTTCTACCATCTCCCTACTACTGTTCTCATGACCTCCTGCTAATACTTTACTCACCTGCTGACCCAAACACCAGGACTGGAAGGAATGTGCACTAATATACATCCTGCACCCATCCTGAACCCTAGTCCTCCAGTATCTCACCCCCACACCAGGAACCCTCCTTCCTCCAGGAATAGCTGCAATCCATTCAATTTAATCTCAATCTCCATGCTCCTAAAAACCACCCTCCCTTTTTCATTTGCACTCTGGAATGCCCACTCTGCCTGTAATAAACTCACCTCTGCCCATGACCTTTTTTTTCTCCCACTAGCTTAACCTACTAGCAATTACAGAAACCTGGCTTCAAGCATTAGATTCTACGTCTCCTGCAGCACTTTTCTATGGAGGCCTTCTCTGGATCTACTCACCCAGACCCAGTGGTCGGGAAGGAGGTGGAGTTGGTTTGCTTCTAAGCACCTTTCAAGTCACCCCTCCCTCTTTATCCTTCTCTTCTTTTTAGACTCACTGCATTCTGCTTTTTTCTCCCATTTCTCTGAGGATTGCAGTGATGTATTGCCTCCTGAACCAGTGTCGCACTTTCTTGATAACTTCTCTGCTTGGCTACCCTATTTTCTCTCCTCTGGGAGATTTTAACATCCCCATTAATGTGAACAACTCAACTACATCCCAACTCTTCAACCTAACCTCATCTTTTGCCTTAACACAATGAACACAGTCTTCCACTCTGATGGGAATACACTCATTTTTCCCACCTTTGCACTCCCTACAATATCACAAACACCCTCTTTCCTCTCTCTGATCACAATCTCATCACCCTCACAGTGTCCTCATCTTCAAATACTTTTCCCTCCAAGCAGCAAACAATTACCTACAGAAACCTTCACAAGTTTAAACCCTCTCTTTTCCACTCTGCAACTGACCGCCTCCATCACAGAATCACCCCCCTGTCCTGTCCTGATCTGGCCACTTCTGTCTACAACAGTTCGCTTTCATCCACACTAGACTGACTTTCTCCGCTAACTATACGAAGCATCAGGCCCCGACCATTACAACCTTGGCAGACTGATGACACCAGAAATCTTAAGAGACATAGTGCACTGGAGCGATTGTGGCATAAAACCAAATCCCAGCAAGCATTCACCCTATATAAATCTGCTTTCTTAAAATACAGTTCACCTCTCCATGCTGCCAAATACACCTACTTTGTCACTCTTATTAATACCTTGTCATCTAGTCTTCGTCATCTCTTCTCTACTTTGTCATCTCTTCTCTAGGCATAAAAGCATGGGCCGAGACAGGTCCTCTTTATAGAGAGATCTGGGGTTTCATTAGACCCCAACTCTCCTCTGACCTCCAATGCAGCGGACAAAAAACGGTCTGATCAGCTGCTTTTCTGGTCACCACTTCAACCCGAAGACATCATATGACGTCCTATAGACGGGAAGCGGTTAAAGGAATAATATCTGCCTAGAGTTCTACTTTCAGATGCATGTTTATGCATGTGTTTACTGGGTGAGCATATTTGTCATATGCAAATACTGTTTGTAAAAGAATGTGTGGCTTCAGATGAAGAGGTAACAGGTTAATGCACAACGTATGAGCGCAAACCGTTGTGTTATGCTGGACAGCTTTTAGGATGTAATGGAATATTTGGATTGAAGCATTGCCTAAGGAACACATTTGTTCCATTTTTTCCCTCCTCTCTTACATCTAGAGCAAAATAAGACATCTGACTGTTTTCTTATTTCACCGAGGTCAGTGGAAAAGGGCATCTGACAGAGTGAGATACAATCTTGTCCACTTCCAGTATCCTGCAAAACAAATTGTTTGCAGAGAGGCCTCTTTCAGTTTAGCCCTGTAGCAATGAAAGCGAGCGTGCAAAGAAAAACTCCAGCGAGGCAGACACATGAATCTCACCCAATAAATGAGTTAAAGCGGTGTTACACATAAAAAAATCTTTACATGGAAAGGATTGCAGGACATATTAAAAAAAAAAAAGCTTGTACCAACAGAAATTAGCCGCTCTTTGTAAATACAGACATTTCAATCGCCCCAGTTATGGTGAGTTGGGTGAAAAGGGGCTAAACAGCTTTAGGGTACAAGACTCTTTATTTCAGTTTACACCTATCAGCCCTATGTTATGACCACTGACAGGTAACATGACTAGTGTAGAAGAGATGTGTTGGCAAATGCTAAAGCACTAAACCATACTAACCCAACTTTCTCGAAAACCCCTTCCCCCAAACACTCCCTCTACCAATAAAGGAGACCACACATCGTTGGAGTAAAAAATGGCCTTCACGGCCTTTTAACAATTCAACTTAACTCACAGAAACATTCCTTAAAACAGAAACATACATAAACCTACAAAATGAGTTGTTGGTCTAGGAAAGCAACAAAACAATATTGATCTCCCCCTGCGGAACCTTAACCTTAATGTTCCTAGTAGGCCTCCAGCCGCAAGGCACCGACTCGGAGACAAAGACAAACCTTCCGCAGTGTAGAACCTCCATCTTCCAGTTAAACCTCGGTTAACTGGAATGCACCCAGGCACACCATACCACAGATGGGTCCTGTCAGGAGTCGCCGCGGCATGGGGCGTGGCGCAGGCACAGTGTGCCGACTCGCACTGGTGTGCGGGCACTAGGTCCTGGCTGGCCGCGGTGGAGACGGAACTCGTGCATGCGCACTCGGGACCGTGGGTGCGCGCCTGGCACCAATGACAGCGCAGGGCACGGTATTTAAATCCGCTCTGCACTGACACTGGCTGCCGTTTGGTCTATCCTGTGTTCCTGCTCCTGTATCCTTTGCTATTTGATCGTTGCTGACCCAGATTGTTTCTGACCATGCTGCATTCTCTCGCTCTGACCCCTGGTTTGCTTGACCTCTCTCTTGGATGCCCCTCACTGGATCTGACCTCCTGTTACTGACCCGGCGTGTGACCCAACCATTCTCTGCCTGCTGCCTTGTACCACGCTTCTGCTCAGCCATCCATCCGTCCTGCACGGGCCCATCCGCCCCTTCACATCAGGCTCTTATCCTGCAGATACCTCTGGCGGATCCCTCTACTATGGGTGGGTGTACTCAGGGGCCGCGACCTGGTCTCTGTCTGCTCCAAGTCCATCCCCACCATCAGGGGCCCTGGTGAACAAGCAGACTAGGACTTAGACTCCGCGCTCTGGGGAATCCTATTCCATGGATTGCTAGAGGTACCGCCAGGTGGTTCATTACAGGTCCCAACCATACACATTTTCTTCAAACAATTTGCCACCCCCCAAGACCAACAATTGCCCCCAAAATGAAACAAATCAAGCATGAAAAGACCCCACCCCCGCAAAAAAAAACCCCAGGGGAGGGCGGGTGGTAAGTTTCCTCTTCAGCTGCTATACCAGCACTGAATCGTCCAACCCCCCAAAACTCCCCCAAAATCATCAATGATCCCACCCTGTGCTACTATAAGTAACAGGTAACCTTCCTGTTTTAACCCTTCCCCTTTAACTTAACCCCTTCCTGTCTTTCTTTCTCCTCTTCACCTAGTCATGTCTGCCCTGTGCTATTCTTCTCTTTCATTTCTTTTCGCTACGGGCACCACTTGAATGACATGAATTATCTTGTTACAATGGTATCTGAAAGTGGGTGGGATATATTAGGCAGCAATTGAACATGCTGTCCCTGAAGATGAGGTGTTAAAAGCAGAAAAAATAGGCAAGTGTAAAAACTTGGAAGACTTTGACAAAGTCCAAATTGTAATGGATAGGCAACTGGGTCAGAGCAACTCCAAAACTGCAGCTCTTGTGGGATGTTCTCAGTCTTCAGTGGTTAGGACCTACCAAAAGTGGTCCAAGGAAAGAAAACGGCCAAATCGGGGACAGGGTCATGGGTGGCCAACATTCATTGATGTACAGTGCCTTGAAAAAGTATTTATATCCCTTGAAATTTTCCACATTTTGTCATGTTACAACCAAAAACATAAATGTATTATATTGGCATTTTATGTGATAGACCAACACAAAGTGGCACATAATTGTGAAGTGGAAGAAAAATGATAAATGGTTTTCAACATTTTTTACAAATAAATCTGTGAATAGTGTGGCATACCACATGTTGAAAACCATTTATCATTTTTCTTCCACTTCACAATTATGTGCCACTTTGTGTTGGTCTATCACATAAAATCCCAATAAAATACATTTCCGTTTTTGGTTGTAACATACAAAATGTGGAAAATTTTAAGGGGTATGAATACTTTTTCAAGGAACTATACGTGTTGAGCAAAAGCTGGCTAATGTAGTTGGATGCAATGGAAGAGCTACTGTAGCTCAAATTGCTGAAAAAGTTAATGTCGGTTCCAATAGAAAGGTGGCAGAACACACAGTGTATCAGAGGTTGTTGAGCATGGAGTTGCTTAGCCATAGACCAGTCAAGGTGCCAATGCTGACCCATGTTGAAAGCCGAAAGCGTCTACAAGGAAGCTGCTTAGGATGCAGGGGGCTTCGTACAGAGGGATTAGAACACTTGTCAGTTTTTATTGCTGTCTGTGTGACTGTTAGGGAGATACACTCTCTCTATTTTTCCTTTTTACTTGTATGTGAAAGTGAAAGTAAAAGAAAAACCCACATTTTGGGTTGTCCCGAGAAAAGTAATAGAGGGGAAATCTTCCAATGGGGACACTAGATTTGGTAACCTGGCAGTCCCCAAGAAATTACCTTAATTTGCATTTCTTCTCACTTCGTGTTTGGCTATGGGTCAGGAAGTCAAAGGAAATCTCCGCAATGGGACACAGATGGTGAAAAAAATTCTGACAGGGGTTATAACCTCCCTTGTTTTATCCAAAATAAAAAAAAAGTTTTGTCTATAGTTCTACTTTAACTAGCTGCCGACCGCAGATAGCCGAATGACGGCTGCACTGCGGCCGGCCAGTTCTGAGTGGACGTCATATGACGTCCTCCCGGAACGCGCTCTCCTGCGCGCCCCACGGACACAGCTGATCATGTGATGTGGTAAAAGGCCAATCACAGCGGCCTTTTACCACGTGATCAGCGGTGTCCAATGACACGCTGATCAGAGGGAAATGCAAGTGCCGGTTCTCGGCTGCACTTTCCTCACGCTGTCAGATCGTGAGGAAAGTACTGCCGAGAACCGGCAGTTGTCAGAGCGGGGATCGGCACCGATCATCAGGGCACTGATGATCAGTGCCCTGATGATCGGTGCCCAGCAGTGCCACCCGCAAGTTCCGCCCACCTGTGCCTAGCAGTGCGCCCACTAGCTCCGCCCACCTGTGCCCAGCAGTGCACCCACCTGTGCCACTCTGCAGTGCCACCTACCTGTGCCCAGAAGTGCCACTTACCTGTGCCCACCAGTGCCACCCACCTGTGCCCACCAGTGCCACCCACCTGTGCCCACCCACCAGTGCCACCCACCAGTGCAGCCCAGCAGTGCTGCCAGTCAGTGCCACCAGTCAGTGCCCAGGGGTTGTGCCAGTCAGTGCCACCAGTCAGTGCCCAGCAGTGATGCCAGTCAGTGCCGTCTATCAGTACCCATCATCAGTGTCACCTATCAGTGCCGCCTATCAGTGCTGCATATTAGTGCCGCCTATCCGTGACACCTCATTAGTGCTGTCTATCAGTGCCGCCTATTCGTGCCACCTCATTAGTACTGCCTATCAGTGCCCTTTAGTGCTGCCTATCAGTGCCCATCAGTGCCGCCTATCAGTGCCCATCAGTGCTGCCTCATCAACGCACATCAGTGAAGGAGAAAAAATACCTGTTTGAAAAATGTTATAATAGAAACAAAGAAACTTTTTTTTTTTTCAAATTTTTTACAATGTTTTTATTTTTAGCGCAAAAAGTAAAGCGCCCAGTGGCAATTAAATACCACCAAAAGAAAGCTCTATTTGTGAGAAAAAAATGATCAAAATTTCATATGGGTACAATGTTGCATGACCGCGCAATTGTCAATCAAAGTGCGGCAGCGCTGAAAGCTGAAAATTGGCCTGGTAAGGAAGGGGGTGTAAGTGCCTTGTAGGCAAGTGGTTAAGAAAGCCACCTAGAGTCCTCCGTTGCTGGCACACAGGCAGCTATTTATTCCTTTGTTGCTAGAGCCCACATGGAAGAAAAATATATTTGAAATATATTTTAAAAATATTCTTCCCAAATATATTGATATATATTTGAAATACTACAATTTTGGCCATATTCAATATATTTCTAAACATATTTCAATATTAACATATAAAAAAGTCATTTTAACATATACTGTATTTTTACATATCTTTGTAAATACATTCCAAAAATGTAGATTTGTATTTTTAAAGACAAACAGTATATTTGAAAATGTATTTTTAAAAATATTTTTCATATATTTTGTAATAAAAACGCATTTCAACATGCAGTATGCATATATATATTTCTTGAAATATATTTTGAAATATATTGAATATGGCCAAAATTGTAGTATTTCAAATATATGTCAATATATTTGGGAAGATTATTTTTAAAATATATTTCAAATATATTTTTCTTTCATATGGGGGTGTAGGTGGTGCCTGAAGTAAGCCTGTACTCCTTCTGTTGCTAGAACAAAGGCGGGTTAAGTACGGTACTCCATTAGAGTACATTTGCACCTTATGCTTTGAGCTTGTAAATGTTGGCACAAATTATTATTATTATACAGCAGGCATGTCCAAAGTCCGGCCCGCGGGCCATTTACGGCCCGGGGGTCGGTTTAATACGGCCTTCCAACAGACCTCCCTGCTCTGTGTAATGTGGCCCTCCCACGGCCCTCCCTTCTATGGCAGACAGTCTTCTGCTTGAGAGCAGAGGGCAGTGCGCATGCCTGACTGCGGCGCGTTCTCCCTGGTCTGTGTAAATGCGGCTGTCGCACGGCCCTCCCTTCTGTAGCAGACAGTCTTCTGCTTGAGAGCAGTGCGCATGCGTGACTGCGCCGCGCTGGGAGCGACAGAGGGCAGTGACGTCAGGGCCGGGCTTCCAGCGTGAAGTGTGTTTCTCTTCCCCTCCCGGCTGTCGAGCAGAGACTTCAGCTCCAGCTACCTTTTTCACCCTTCACATTAGTGCAGGTAAGTTTTTTTTTAAATTTATTTTCAATAC
Source organism: Staurois parvus (assembly GCF_062004578.1). NCBI lineage: Eukaryota > Metazoa > Chordata > Amphibia > Anura > Ranidae > Staurois > Staurois parvus. The sequence goes on along the minus strand of NW_028318090.1, from coordinate 6,232,728 downwards.
ATTGTGAAAACTCAGCTGTCAGTTGATCTTAATGTTATGAAATTAAAAGTATGTCGTTTTCAATTAACTTGGCATAAAATAATTTATTTGCATTTAATTGTAATAGTTCAAAGAATGTTCGGCCCTCCACCATGTTCACTTCATCCAATCTGGCCCTCTTTGAAAAAAGTTTGGACACCCCTGTTATACAGGATTTATATAATGCCAACAGTTTGCTCAGCGCTTTCCAATATAATGGGAGACAATACAGTTCAATACAAGAAGGTTAGGAGGGCCCTGCTCCTTGGAGCTTACAATCTAGGAGGGAGGGGCTAGTGGTACAAAAGGTAGTAACTGTGGGGGAAGGACTGGTAGGAAGAGTAGAAGATTCCATAATTAGTTGAGGGCAGGATAGGCTTCCCTTAAGAGATAGGTTTTCAAAAGTGAGCAGAGTAGGCGATAGTCTGATAAATTGGGGTAGATGAGCATGGAAGGAGGAGATAAGGGAGCTAGAGAGCAGGAGGTCATGCGAGGAGCGGAGAGTACAGTTTGGGTGATATTTGGAGACAAGATTGGTGATGTAATTTGGGGAAGAGTTATAAATGGCTTTATACGTTATTGTTAGTGTTTTGAATTTTATCCGTTGGGCAATGAAAAGCCAGTGGAGGGATTGGCAGAGAGGGGTGGCTGATACAGAACGGTTAGTAAGGTGGATGAGTCTGGCAGCAGCATTCATGATCGATTGAAGAGGGGATAGCCTGCGATTAGGTAGGCCAATGAGAAGGGAGTTACAATAGTCAAAGCGAGAGATAACAAGGGAGTGAATAAGTTGCTTAGTGGTTTCCGAGGTTAGGAACGGTCGTATCTTGGAGATGTTATGGAGGTGAAGTCTACAAGATTTGGACAGCGATTGGATTTGGGACTGAAAGGACAGATGGGAGTCTAGGATTACACCTAGTACCCTGGCATGAGGGGAGAGACTGAGGGTTGTATTTTTGATCTTGATGGAGAAGTCAAGGGACGGAGCAAGGGCTGGAGGGAATACTAAGAGCTCAGTTTTGGAAAGATTGAGTTTGAGGAAGTGGAGTGACATCCATGCCGATATGTCGCTCAGTAGGTTAGTAATGCGAGAGGAGACTGAAGGGGTGAGGTGAGGGGTAGAAAGATAGATTTGTGTGTCATCAGCATAGAGATGGTACTTGAAGCCATGGGAGTTTATCAAGTGACCAAGGGAGGAGGTGTAGATGGAGAAGAGTAGGGGTCCAAGGACGGAACCTTGAGGGATCCCTACAGAAAGAGGGAGTGAAGAGGAGGAGACAGAGTTATAGGTTACACTAAAGGAGCACTGCAATAGGAGGAGAACCAGGAGAGAGCAGAGTCTCAGAGGCCAAGAGAGTGGAGTTTTTTTTTGAGGAGGGGATGGTCAACAGTATCAAAAGCTGCAGAGAGGTCAAGTAGTAAGAGTATGAAGTAGTGGCCATTGGTTTTAGCAGTTAGTAGATCATTAGTGAGTTTTAGTAGGGCAGTTTCAGTGGAGTGTAGTGAGTGAAAGCCAGACTGTAAAGATCAAGAAAGTTGTTGACGGTGAGGTAAGAGCTCAGGCGGTCTAAGAGTTTAGAGGTAAACGGGAGCAGGGAGATGGGTCTTAGGTTGTTCAGGTTGGTGGGGTCCAGGGAGGGCTTTTTAAGTATGGGAGTGATGTGTGCATGCTTTAGAGGGGAGGGGAAGGCACCATTAGAGAGGGAGAGATTGAAGATGTGAGTGAGGGAGCATAGGATAGAAGATGAGGGTGACCGTAGTAGTTGTGAGGGGACAGGATCCAGGGGGCATGTAGTGAGACGGGCTTCTGGGAAAACCTTAGTGACCTCTTCGGTAGTAGCAATGTCAAAAGAGGAAAGTGTTGAGGGAGGTTTACTATAAGGTATGCTAAGTGGAATGGATGTCTGTGCAGTGGCGATGTCCCTACAAATTGCATCAATCTTGTTTTTGAAATGATTTGCAATCTCGTGAGCAGTAAGTGAAGTACTACAAATGTCTAAACCAGTACAGCATAAGATACGATCCATACGCAGAAACTCAAATGCAGATTTTTCTGTTCACAAATCTGAATGCAGTGCAACTTTACAGGTCAGCAATGGCAGTCCAAATATTGCTCTCAGCGTGGATTACCTGTCAATTAAATTCAATGGATTTTATGATTAGTACAGATGCAGTCTTTCCTGGAAATCCACATCCCCCAGAGGAAGCTACGAGTCCCTGTAGCGTAACGCGTAGGGGAGGGGCGGTGACGTTATCACGCATCCACAGAGGAACAGCGAGTATATTTACTGAAAGCAAACACACCAGCCAGGCTGTCTGAAGCACGATCTGGATACATTGTATGCAAAGCTCTATTTACATTTACACAATGTGAGTGGGAGATCAAAGAGCAATAAATCACTTATATCCCGATTAGACACTATGTTTCTTTTCCCTTCTCTGCATGTTCCGTATATGGAGGAATAAACAAAGCAGCCAGTGAAGAAAGCACAATTGAGAAGGCTGAGCTGAGGAGAGAGGAGAGGAGACAGGAGGGAGAGGTTCAAGCTGCGAACACAGACTCATCACATTAACTAAATTGAATAACAACACCATCTCAAATTCAAAGAAAATAATTGACATTCCCATTTTTTATTAATGTTTTATTAATTTTTTATTAATTTTATTCACATAGAATTGACATTCCAATTTTTCATTAATTTTTTATTAATATTTGTTATAATCACATATAATTTTTTAATTCACATTTATAAATGAATTTATGTTAATTGTATATTTAAGCACCATAGAAGTAAGTAATGATTGGATTATAGGTGGTATATTAAGAAATTCACACAATCAAAAAAGGTCAATCACAAAGGTTGATAATATTGGAGCGCGGTACAGTACAAGAATTCATAGTTTATATTTATACACCTAGAGAGGGTGTAATTAGTGCCTAGCGATCTAATATTTAATAAATATTCACTTAAGCACACAATTAACACTAATAATAGAGTAAGTTAACTCCTGGTGGCTCACAAAAAACTATTCTATTAAAACTACCACAGTCCTCAGCTACTATGTTTTTATGTATAGGCAAGGAAGTGAGTTTTAGAATTCAGTTCATTGTTATGAAAAAACCTGTTTTTTCCCCGTCTACTCGCATAAAACAAAAATTAGTCCTACGAAGCTATGACAGGTATGATAATTGCTGGATGGATATGAAGTGGTTATTCGGTATATACAGTGTCATAGTTTCTTTTATCTAATCTACATTAAATTGATCCCACATCAGAGACAGGGAAACAATGCATTTAAATACACAATATAATTGTGAGTCATCCGCAGTTTGGCAGAGTTATTGTAAGGGAATACAAGAAAACAGATTTGTATGTGTTAAGGGAGACACTAATGAGAGATCAGCACTTCTACAACAGCAAACCGCAAACTGAAGGAAATGCAGAATTGGGCCCACAGTATGATTTTGGCATGCACATTTCCTGTGTGGTGACAAAAACATCCGAAAATATGACACAAATATTCCCGACGTGCAGCCCACAATTAGCTGGAATCAAGTGTATCTTCATATATGGTAAAGAGAACATTCGTAGAAAACATTTACAGGTGAAATAACACAATGGGGCTCATCTAATAATTTAAAGTGTTACTAAACCCACAACAATAAAATCAGTTTGTATATGCAGTAAAGTATGCTTGTTATACTCACTCTGGATTGTGTAAAAAGATGTTTGATTCTGATTTCTCTGATCCTCCCCTTCTTTCAGTGCACCCCTCTTATCTCTGATAAGACATACTGTGGAGACACTCTCCATATGCTTAGTTTGGTGTGTATTGCTAGAGAGGGTTTTTTTTCTAAGGAGGATGCATGTGATTAGCACAGGGCCAATCAGCACTGTATAGACAGAGGTCAGGGTACTACATCCTCCTAGAGCAGAAAGAAAATTCTTCCTACAAGCATTAACCAGTGCCTTACTGGACACTGATAGGAGTCACAAGACTGCTCTAACTGCTGATAAGAAAAGGTATTTAGCAGTTTATATTTACTAAAATAACTGCATTTCCATGTTCTGTGTACTGTGGGAGACCAGATATAGTGAATTCAGGGTCCAGGGAGACCAGATATAGTGAATGCAGGGCCCTGGGAGACCAGATATAGTGAATGCAGGGTTCGGGGAGACCAGATACAGTGAATGCAGGGTCCGAGGAGACCAGATATAGTGAATGCAGGATCCGGGGAGACCAGATATAGTGAATGCATGGTCCGGGGAGACCGGATATAGTGAATGCAGGGTCCGGGGAGATCGGATATAGTGAATGCATGGTCCAGGGAGACCGGATATAGTGAATGCAGGGTCCGGGGAGAGCAGATATAGTGAATGCAGGGTCTGGGGAGAGCGGATATAGTGAATGCAGGTTCCAGGGAGACCGGATATAGTGAATGCATGGTCCTGGGAGACCAGATATAGTGAATGCAGGGTCTGGGGAGACCGGATATAGTGAATGCATGGTCCTGGGAGACCAGATATAGTGAATGCAGGGTCCGGGGAGACCAGATATGGTGAATGCAGGGTTCGGGGAGACCAGATATAGTGAATGCAGGGTTCGGGGAGACCAGATATAGTGAATGCAGGGTCCGGGGAGACCAGATATAGTGAATTCAGGGTCCGGGGAGACCAGATATAGTGAATGCAGGGTCCTGGATTTAGTAACACTTTAATATTTAAAGTATAACTAAAGGCAACACTTTTTTTAGTTTTTGACAGATTGGAAAAGGATTTGAATGCTTATTACGTTTTATTGCTTTCTGTGCCCCATTAGGGAGGATCACCTCTCTATTTGTCCTGTTTGTCATTATTATTGAAAGTGAAAGTAAAAGAAAATCCCACATTTTGAGTTATCCCCAGAAAAGTAAGATGACTTCTTTCAATGGGGACACTAGTTCTGGTGACCTGGGGGTCCCCAAGGAATTCACATAATTTAGCGGGGATTTTCTCTTGCTTCCTGTTTTTGCTATGGGACAACAAATGAAGGTAAATCTCCCCAGTGGCAAAACAAAACAAAAAACTGATAGGTTATAACCCTTCCTTATGCTACCCAAAATGAAAAAAAAAAGTTTTGCCCATAGTTCTACTTTAAAGCTGATCTCCAATAAGATATACAGCAGGGGGTAATGTTGTTGGTACCCTTAGGCTCCTTTCACGTGGGTGTACCCATCAGTGGATCCGCTTGCTCAATGGGGGATCTGTCTGCTGATCGCTGCTGAGCAAGTGGATGACAGGTCTGTGTCCGCTCCGCTTGTGCAGAACGGACAAGAACACAGCCCGCTGTCCTCAATGGGTGGTCGGATGGAAACAGTCCGCCTGTCTTTAATCTTGTTATCAGTCAGTTAGTCAATGGAGAAAAGTAGCCACTGGGGGGGATTTATTAAAACTGGATCACTCAGAGTCTGGTGCAGCTGTGCATGGTAGCCAATTAGCTTCTAACTTCAACTTGTTCAATTAAGCTTTCACAGTAAGACTTGGAAGCTGATTGGTTTGTATATACAGCTGCACCAGATTGTGCACTCTCCAGTTTTAGTAAATACCCTCTATTGAGCTGTTTAGTGTCATCATGTGCACCACATTGAGCATGGACCAAAGAAAGCAAAGAAGAGAAAACTGTCCTAAGGGTCTGGTATTGGATTTGGGGGGACCCCACACCATTTTCGAAAAAAATATTGGTGTGGGGTAGTGGCGTCACTAGGGGGATGAGGGTTGCACCGGGTGACACCATCACAGGGGGTGAAACCAAAATGAAAAGAAGAGTTGTCAGTGGCTGTCATCCATCCGAGCAGAGTGTCCCCCGTCCTCTCCCCGGGAACTGGGGCTCCTCATCCCTCCTGCAGCCCCAGGAACAGCCATATCATGAGGTGGATGAGAAATGTCGGGTCCCAGTGGGGGGGAGGGGGGGAAGTGTCCGACCCCCGGGATTACACTGGCTGCTGCAGGCCAATTCACACCCAGCCTGTCCCCCATACATTGGAGTGAAGCCCGCCCCCACCCTCTGATTGGACGGCCCCTACTCTACATGTCAGTCCATGAATGGTCATGACCCTGCCCCTCTGCATCACACATCACTGGCCAGTCCCTGCACAGGATATCCTTCCATCTCTCAACACAGAGCCAAGGACCGGGATGACACCACGTGTTACTGCTCCAGGTGACACCAATCCTAGTGACGCCTCTGGTGTGGGGTTCTCCTTAAAATCCATACCAGACCTAAAGGGCCTGGTATGGATTGGGGGGGACCATCTGATAAAAATACCAAATGTACTGCCGCCAGCAAAACCCTGGTGATAAATATTGCATCTTTTTTAACTTTCTGTTCCGTTTGTGAATTGGACTTAACAGCTTACTGCATGGTTTTTGCAATATTTACCGGCACATTCTTCATTCTGCATTAAATACCTCATAATCATTATTATTTTTTTATTTTTGTGTGTGAATTGGACATTTTTTTACTGCATGCAATAATTTATGCATATGAGTCACGTTACCATGTTATCGCATGCGGTAATCTTTAGTGAATTGACCCCATTGTGCTCAAAAAAAGAAGAGGAAGAGAAGAAAAGGAGAGCTCATCCATTGGAAGTAAAACATAAAAAGACAGACATAATATTGCTATGATGCATATTGACAAGCCACACTGCTTGAAGAAGAATGGACAGATGAGACAGAACTGGAGCTTTTGGGAAAGACGCTCAGGGCCAGTGCAAGGATTTTAGTCTACACAGGCAAAGGTGCATTTTGCTATTCCCCAACCATCGTCCTCCCACTAACCCCCTCCCCTCCACAATGGCTCTGTGTAATGAGGGGGGGATTTATGCCTTCCCTGCTTCCCCTCACTGGCTACGGGCAGCTGGCAGGTGAGGCAAACGAACATTTCCACACTGCATCTTGTAGGAGAGAGGGCGCAGTGTTAGGAATACAGAAGACAGGTATTTTAACCCCGTGGGTACCAAAGATTTTTTTTTAAATTTTTTGTTCACATGATAAAAATCATTTAAGGCGTGAAGATTACTTTAACCACTTGCCTACCGGGCACTTTTACCCCCTTCCTGCCCAGGCCAATTGCCAGCTTTCAGCGCTGTCGCACTTTGAATGACAATTGCACGGTCTTGCAGCACTGTATCCAAACAACATTTTTTTGAGACATATAGAGCTTTCTTTTGGTGGTATTTAATCACCCCTGGGTTTTTTAGTTTTTGCTAAACGAACTACTTTCTGTTATGAAATTTTGTAAATAAGTAATTTTTCTCCTTCACTGATGTGTGCTAATGAGGCTGCACTGATGGGCATTGATAGGTAGCACTGATGAGGAGGCACTGATAGGTGGCACTGGCGGGCATTGACAGGCATCACTGATGGGTACTGAAAGGCAGTACTCATGTATGGCGCTGATAGGCAGCACTAATGGGTACTGATAGGCAGCACTGATTGGAATTGTCAGGCAGCACTGATTGGAACACTGATAGGTGGCACTGATTGTCAGCACTGATAGATGTCACTGACTGGCTCTGATAGGTGGCACTGACTGGCATAGTTGGCACTGAATGGCAACTCTAATGGTCACTGAAATGTGGCATTGATGTGCACTGGTAGGTACTGATATTTGGCATTGAGGTGCCCTGATGGGCACTGGTATGTGGCATTGATGGGCACTGACAGGTGACACTGATGGGGCTACACTGATCATCAGTATAGATGTACCCTCTGAGGAATGCCACTTATCGGCTTCCTTCTCCTCACGCACTGTCAGCGCGAGGAGAGCACTGATGATAACCGGCATTTCCTGTTTATATGTGATCAGCTGTGATTGGACACAGCTGATCACATGACAGAGCATGTGTCATCGGTTCTTTACTTTGATCAGTGATTCATTGTGTCCCAGGAACACAGCGCACCACCAATTGCTGTCGTATGTCATATGCCATCCTCCCAGAACAAGAGAGCTGCCGCCCTTCCGTCATTTCCTTATATGACGGGCGGGAGGTGGTTAAACCCTCAAAACATATTTTTTCTGAAAGCAGATACCCTAAAGAATATAATGTTGGTAGTTTTATTTTTTTATGTTAGACGATATTAGCACAACAGTTTATGAAACGCAACATTTCAGTAAAGAAGACACCAAATTAGTTTTTGGCCACACAAATGCAATTTATTACCCAGTTATTGGTGAAATATAAAAGATGAGGTGCCGAGCAAATAGGCACCCAGCCTGTCAAACCTTAAAATTGCGTGCGCCTGTGAAATGGTACAAAACTTCAGTACCCTATATTTTTTCATAGGCAGTGCTTTAAAAGCTCCTACAGGTCATCAGTTTAGAGTTATGCAGGAGCTCTGGGGCTAAAATTATTGCTCTCACTCCAGCCTGGTGATAAATAACGTGTGTAGGGCAATTGCCGTTTTCCTATATAGGCGCCACAACGCACACATTTGTGTATGTGTATGTGTGTGGGGTGGGGAGGAAAGGAAGCTCTAAAACTTTTTTTATGTGTCTCTTTATATGTTTTAAAACTTTTAATGTATTATTATATTTTTTTGTACACTACTTTATTGCTATCACATAGGGGATGAATAGTCCCCTATGTGATAGCATATACGTGACATTTTGGGACTTTATGAGAATTCGTTATCTATTAGACATCTGAATGTTTCCTCCGTAATCCAGTACAGCTGATGGAACACAGTTCATGTTCCATCAGCCACTTACCTGGGCACTGATCCCGGTGATTGACAACTCAGGACCAGGAAGTGACATCATTCAAGTCACTGCCTGGTCTGTGCACAGGGGGGGGAAGAAGAGCAGACAGATGTCTGTGAACTCCCAGCGCCTTTCCCAGCAACATAATCGCACTGGGCTCATATGTGGGACAGTGGGGCCCGGAAAACATGGCGGGGGGGTGGCACATTATGGTGGTTGTGGATATGATCAACAGTATCATTTCCACATTGAATGCTGACAGACAGCTTTACTAAAGTACATATACTCCCAGCCGGTATAGCGGATGGATTGTGTTAAAAGCACATGTCTGCAGCATGGTTGAAAATTGCTTGAAAATCGGTGATTGGCATGTAAGGGAGCCAATGACAGAGCAGGCAGGTGCGTGCGCCCCTACTTGGAAAAGCCGAATCACATATATATATTACAAAATGTTGGGGTTAAGGGTACCATCATTTTTGTCCATGCCATTTTCATTTGTTTTATTTAAAATACACTGTTTTTATAAAATTGTTAATTTTTTTGTGGAAAGGTGCCAACAATTTATCCATGTCTGTAAAATACACAAAATATTACAGCTCTGTACCAATTGCAAATGCAAGCGATGGAATTACCTGAATCTGACATGGTATAAAGCAGGAACAGTCTCCTACTGCTCCTTCACTAGCCAATCAGCAGACTGCAGGTTGAGAAAGAAGACCCCACTGACTGTATTACCCATAACTTCCTGTACAGCAGTGGTTCTCAACCTGTGGGTCACGACCCCTTTGGGGGTCGAACGACCCTTTCACAGGGGTCGCCTAAGACCATCAGAAAACACATATTTCCAATGTGTAAAGAGCAGCTGCTGTGTTGAAAGCAGCTACTCTGTTAAAAGCAGCTACTGTGTTGAAAGCAGCAGTATTGGAGGTAAAAAGACACTCATGAATTAAAATTACTGGGTAAATAATTTTATGGTTGGGGGTCACAACATGAGGAACTGTATTAAAGGGTCACGGCATTAGGAAGGTTGAGAACCACTGCTGTACAGCAAAGCTCTGAACCAGTCACAGCTCTGTCCTGTCTTGTATAGAGTGTAGGGATGTAGTATTTTTTTTAAATTCAATTTTTGTGAATTCTTTATTCAGCAGTGGGCTGCCTTACTGTACCTCAACAGGACTACTTCTTTTAGCACAGAGTGGATGTCCTCTGCTACATGTTGTTTAAACTTGCTCCAGCAAGGTGTGCTAGAGAGACATCATTCTGTGTTATTTACCAGCCTGGTCTATCAGTGGGCCTGGAGAACCCAATGAAGCATGTTGGGAGAATTATTAAATATCAGAGCCACTTCCTGTTCTGTTTTCATCTTGAGCTTTTGCCCCATGAGGATATCGGGTTAGTCTCTCCATGGCTGTGGGCCTAGGCACATGGAAGGATGCAAGGATCTCCACTCCTGGGAAGAACCTCTGAAGGTGTTGACAGCAGGAAGGAGAGAGTTTACGGCCTAGAGGAAGCAAGCTGCAACTGTCCCCAGATGAGGAAAGGCATGGTTGAGTGGGAAGTTATCAAAGACGAATTCTCCTGCGCTCTAGGGCTCAGACAGGTGGCGAACAGATGGAACCAGGCCTGGAGGGATCGTCCACCAATGCATAAAGGGCTGTGCAGCTCCAAAACAAGGTTGGGGAAGCCCAATCAACACTGCAGAATGAAATGAAAACAAAAAGCGCACCAACCTTGCGCATTACCTCAGTAACCAAAATGTATTAATTGTAAAAAATATACTCACAAACAGCGATATAAAATCAGGCATGTAAGTCCTCACAGGGACTTGAAGATAACATGAGTCCCATCAGGGGAGTGGGTGTTCAGTACAGCTGACGCGTTTCGAAGGGGGTCCCTTCTTCCTCAGAGCTAACTGAACTGTGAGTGCTCTCTCCTATATATACTCCTGGACTGAACCTAGGCCCTCCCCACTGGATTGGGCAGTCTCAGGTTAGTAGGAGGGGCCAAGATATCGTCAACAGACAATCACTATTTGTAATGCCATCAGAGAGAAATGATATAGACAAACGTAAAATATAAAATATAAAATATATAAAACCACATTTTGCATACACCACTTAGTATGCATGTAATATATCAACTTAGCGATGACACCAATGGAAATGATGATGATAGATAATACATGATGAAACATAATATATAGTAAATACTTAGTCTTATTCCATGATTCATTAGTGAGCGATGTATCAAGTGGACAATTCATCCAGAGGGCTTGTCATGATGCTGGATGAGTGTATAGCAAATAATGTAAAATAGACTTAAGTTGTTAGTCAATGGATGTCTTAATGGATAGGTGTCCATAGTGACACAAACACATGTATATATATATATGTAGACATATAAACCCACACACAAACCTTCAACCAGAAGCTGTGTGATGTGTGCTACCAGGCAGCTGCATGTGCTTCATGATCGGATGATGGAGAATCCATGTCTCTGATGGATAGGATTGGATCAGTAATCTTGGATCCGTAATATTGTGTAGTCAGCAGCAGAGGGAGATCTTATGCTTCCCTTTATAGCTGCAGGCTTACCCTGTGTGTGGAACGCACGCTAGTATGGCATGACTGCGCATGCGTGGACTAACATGCACATGCGCAGTATGAGGAGGACAGGTCCGTCGGCGCGATCACGTGAGCGCGCATCACGCGCATCTGACGGCCACTCTGTGCGCGTACACCGACACCGCTCTATTGGGCAAGATACCAGACCTGCCACCCCGCCCCCATCCTCTGACGAGGCTCTAGTTGGGGGAACTGTCTGGGGATTCCCCTCTGACGAACTTGCTGTTGAGTCCACGTCATGTCCAATCAAATGGGGTGGTCAGAAGGCCCTGGCTGCCGCACTCCAGAGGTGTAATAAAGTGAAAGACATCAGCATGAGCATATGTATACATGTGTATACACTACATACACATGCGTGTATCTCCTTAGGTGGATATGACAGTAGTGTTGCCGGTGGGTATAAAATATGAGACATATAGGTATGTGTTCACATGAACGCCATCCATGCATCATGTATAGGACATATATAATATATAATGATAAATACAATAAGATAAAATAATAATATGATATAAGATATATAATATATATATAAGACTCTATACACATAATTGCACATTAGATATAGAGGTAAAAACCACGATATTAGGCGCTTAAGCACCCTAGTACTGATAAAAGACATTAAAATGATCCAATGATAATACTACTGATAGTGAAAAAGTCTAATATTAGGATACTATGATCCAGCCAGGGCCTTCTGACCACCCCATTTGATTGGACATGACGTGGACTCAACAGCAAGTTCGTCAGAGGGGAATCCCCAGACAGTTCCCCCAACTAGAGCCTCGTCAGAGGATGGGGGCGGGGTGGCAGGTCTGGTATCTCGCCCAATAGAGCGGTGTCGGTGTACGCGCACAGAGTGGTCGTCAGATGCGCGTGATGCGCGCTCACGTGATCGTGCCGACGGACCTGTCCTCCTCATACTGCGCATGTGCATGTTAGTCCACGCATGCGCAGTCATGCCATACTAGCGTGCGTTCCACACACAGGGTAAGCCTGCAGCTATAGAGGGAAGCATAAGATCTCCCTCTGCTGCTGACTACACAATATTACGGATCCAAGATTACTGATCCAATCCTATCCATCAGAGACATGGATTCTCCATCATCCGATCATGAAGCATATGCAGCTGCCTGGTAGCACACATCACACAGCTTCTGGTTGAAGGTTTGTGTGTGGGTTTATATGTCTACATATATATATACATGTGTTTGTGTCACTATGGACACCTATCCATTAAGACATCCATTGACTAACAACTTAAGTCTATTTTACATTATTTGCTATACACTCATCCAGCATCATGACAAGCCCTCTGGATGAATTGTCCACTTGATACATCGCTCACTAATGAATCATGGAATAAGACTAAGTATTTACTATATATTATGTTTCATCATGTATTATCTATCATCATCATTTCCATTGGTGTCATCGCTAAGTTGATATATTACATGCATACTAAGTGGTGTATGCAAAATGTGGTTTTATATATTTTATATTTTATATTTTACGTTTGTCTATATCATTTCTCTCTGATGGCATTACAAATAGTGATTGTCTGTTGACGATATCTTGGCCCCTCCTACTAACCTGAGACTGCCCAACCCAGTGGGGAGGGCCTAGGTTCAGTCCAGGAGTATATATAGGAGAGAGCACTCACAGTTCAGTTAGCTCTGAGGAAGAAGGGACCCCCTTCGAAACGCGTCAGCTGTACTGAACACCCACTCCCCTGATGGGACTCATGTTATCTTCAAGTCCCTGTGAGGACTTACATGCCTGATTTTATTCGCTGTTTGTGAGTATATTTTTTACAATTAATAAATTTTGGTTACTGAGGTAATGCGCAAGGTTGGTGCGCTTTTCGTTTTCATTTCATTCTGCTGAGTGGGAAGTTATATTCAGGAACCTTTCCATGCTGCCCTGCCTTGGAATGAAGATTGAGATATTACTTAAACCTCAATCGCTAGGGAGCCCAAGCTTTGCAGTTTCCAGCCAGCAGTCTGTGATTGGTGAAAGTAACCATTTGAAACATTGTGAGGAACTTTAAGAGATTGAGAAGAGCTTGAAGCCTAATCTAATGTTAGAGACCCAATTTACTTGATGATAGCCTGATGTGCACCTCACCCTCCTTCCCATTTAGCCTTGTGCAATATACTTCTTTTCTATTTTAAAATCCACTAAAGTGACTGGTGATCATCCAGACAAAAGAACCACAACTGAGAAGAATGCTTATAGGACTTCACTGTAAATCAATAGACTTAGAGGGGAAGCTTTACTAAAACTGGAATGTGCAACCCCTGGTGTGGCTGTGCAATCATCTTCCAGGTTTTATTGTAAGAAACCTAACTACTTGCACACCGCCTACTGCAGATTTCTATGTACGTGATCTGGCGATTTCAGGTAGGGGCACACGTGCACTGTCATTTGCTACAGCACAAGCCAAGCAGCAGGTCCCAGCCAATGATTTATGGCCAGGACCTGCTGATCGGCTTAGCGAATGACAGAAGAGAGCCCTGTGTTATCTAACAAAACAGGGCTCTGAACAGAGAAGAGATGTGGCTGTTTTTTTCAGTCACATTTAGTAGTAAATAGTGATTAGCCGAACACCCCCGTGTTCAGTTTTGAATTCAAACATTCGAAGCTAATGAATGTTCGACCGCGAACTTCAAACAATGCAAGTCTATGGAACTCGAACTTGTAAATTCAAGAGTGCCCATTTTGAAGGCATATATGCAAGTTATTGGCCATAAAATGGGTATGGGAACTTGGGTACTGTCCTGAGGGACATGAATGGGAAAAAATGTCAAAAAGTACCATTTTTAAAGGGGCAGTAATTTTTCATTGCTCAAAGTAAAAAAAATATAGAACCTGCTGCAGCAGGACTAAATTTTTTTATTTAAAAAATGACATTTTTGTAAAAAAAAAACAGCGTGGGCCCCTCCCAATCCTTATCAGACCCTTTAGGTTCGGTAGGAAGGTTAGGAGGGACAACACAGTAAATTTTTTTTTTTTTAAGTGTGTGAGGCTCCCCCTAAAAGCCATACACCAGGCCCTTTAGGTCTGGTAGGACTTTTAAGGGGAACCAAAAATAGAGGCAAAAACAGCATGCTTCCCCCCTAAATTCCTACCAGACCCTTGATCCGAGGACAGGCCTGACAGGGCAGAGAAGGGGGGGCAAACGAGCACCCCCCCCGGGACTTACCAGGCCCCATGTCGATGGGGGGGTCTGCGGACAGGTGAGCTCATTAGCATCAGGTTACCACTTTAAATAAGGGGGCAGCCTGATGCTGCCCCTCACTTGTGAATGAGTAAGGAGTACTTGTACCCCTACCCATTCACTAAAGGGTTAAATTGAGTCAAAAATAAAGAGACCAGACTTGTGAAAAAATCCTTTATTAAACAAAAAACAAAACAAACCTATAAGAGGTTGCACAGGCATTCCAACTCCTCCAGGATGGCACAGCAATACGTGGTATTGCCAGAATTTTTGCTGTGTCTCCCAGCACAGTCTCAAGAGCATGGAGGAGATTCCAGGAGACAGGCAATCACTCTAGGAGAGCTGGAAAGGGCCATAGAAGGTCTTTAACCCATTAGCAGGAAATGTATCTGCTCCTTTGTGCAAGGAGGAACAGGATGAGCACTGCCAGAACCCTACAAAATGACCTCCAGCAGGCCACTAATGTGAATGTCTCTGACCAAACAATCAGAAACAGACTTCATTAAGGTGGCCTGAGGGTCATAGAGCTCAATTGGCATTTGCCATTTCATACCTGAATTGGCAGGTCCGCCACTGGCGCCCTGTACTTTTCACAGATGAGAGCAGGTTCACCCTGAGCATATGTGACAGACGGGAAAGGCTCTGAAGAAGCCGTGGAGAACATTATGATATCTGTAACATCGTTCAGCATGACCGTTTTGGTGGTGGGTCAGTGATGGTCTGGGGAAGCATATCCATGGAGTGACGCACAGACCCTGACTGCCATTAGGTATTGGGATTACATTTTTGGACCTATTGTCAGACCCTAAGCTGGTGCAGTGGGTCCTGGGTTCCTCCTGGTGCACAACAATGTCCGGCCTCATGTGGAGTATGCAGGGAGTTCCTGGAGGATGAAAAAATTGACACCATTGAATGGCTTCCACGCTTGCCTGACCTAAATCCAATAGAACACCTCTGGGATATCATGTTTCGGTCCATCCGACACCACCAGGTTTGCACCTTAGACTGTTTAGGAGCTCAGTGATGCCCTGGTCCAGATCTGGGAGGAAATACCCCAGGACACCATCCATCCTCTCATTAGGAGCATGCCCCGACGTCCGCATACAAGAATGTGGGAGCCATACAAACTACTGAGAACCATTTTGAGTTGCTGCAATGACATTTCAGCAAAATGGACTAGCCTGCTGCATCATTTTTTCACTTTGATTTTCAGGGTGTCTTTGAATTCAGTCCTCTGTAGGTTGGTAATTTTCATTTCCATCAAACGATGGGGCATCCTTACGTTCCTAACAAATTACCCTGTCTATATCAGTATAGATATCCAGCATGATATATTTCCCCATTGAGATCTGATATGCTTTAAAAGTGTTCCTTTCATTTTTTTGAGCAGTGTATATATACACAGTGTATTCTTTTGCATGACCGTGCAGTTGCCAGTTAAAGTAGCGCAGTGCTAAATAGCAAAAAATATTGTGGTCATGAAGAGGGTAAAATCTTTCAGAGCTGAAGTGGTTAATTAAACAACCTGAAGTTAGAAGGTGATTGGATTCTATACACAGCTGCACCAGATTCTGAGCGCTCTAGTTTTAGTAAATCCCCCACACAGCTGTTTGATAGCTGAATGTCAGTAGCAGGGGCGGACTTACAACTCATGGGGCCCCCGGGCAATAGGGGATCATGGGGCCCCTGTGTCCTTGTCCAAACTCAAAAAAGCCTATGAAAAAGGTACCAGGGGCATCTCATGGGGCCCCCTACTGACCCCGGGCCCTTGAGCAGTGCCCAAGTTTCCAAATGGTCAGTCCACCCCTGGTCAGTAGTCATACTTATAGATGTGCTAATGCTAGTTTATTCTCCAATGACAAGCTGGGGGAGGGGGAATGGTTAAGTCTAGTTTCACAGTAGCCTGCATGGTGCAGTGTTTTAGTGTGCAGGCTAGTGTCAGTGTCAGCTGCTTTTTTTTCAACTTTATTTGAAGTGTCACTTCATTCATGTCATCACACAGCAGTGCAGCATATAGTGCTGCTGTGCAGTGACATGCAGTGCCATCCACTGCCTCTTGTGGAAAGAGGCAGACATGTTGCATTGCACTGCAACCCACCCACTCCTCACATTAGCATTGTGATGTTATTGAGGCACATTTTATTATTTATTTTATTTCAGGTACTTATATAGCACCATCAATTTACACAGCGCTTTTACATATATACTGTATTTTACATTCACATCAGTCCCTAACCCACAAGGGGTATACAATCTAAGGTCCCTAACTTACATTCATACATACACATACTAGGGCCAATTAACCTACCAGCATGTCTTTGGAGTGTGGGAGGAAACCTGAGTACCTGGAGGAAACTCACACAGGCAGCACATGCAAACTCCAGGCAGGTGGTGCCATGGTTGGGACTCAAACCAACAACCCTAGTACTGCCAGGCAGAAGTACTAACCATTTAGCCACTGTGCTGCCCACATAGGAATATATAGGAAACAATCGTTTTCTACGGATCCTAGCAATCACCTGCATTTATCCAGTGCTGAAATATGCAAGTCGCCACACATAGTGTGAGTGAGTCCTTAGGAAGAAAAACATCGGTAGCCATTTTTTCTGATAATCAACCAAGATAGTAGGTAGATGAGTACCTCAGCTAATAAGTGGGTGAATATCATCAAGATGAGTGGGGAAGTTGTTGAGCTGGGCAAATGGGGAAACCCTAAAACTGTAAGCGCGACCAGAGGGCAATAAAAACAGGCTCAGGTCACCCATCTGAAAAAAAGCACTGTGAAAGAGCCCCCCTAGGTGGCCACCTGAATTCTGACATTATAACCTGACAGGCATGACTGGGATGCTTTGCTTTACTGTCGCGGTGTTTTCAACTTGGACTGCAGAGATCAACAGGGCCGCAGCCATCAGCAAATCACTTAGCTTGCACAGTTGTGGCGTGGTCCCGCAATGTAAAATTGCCACTCGACAATTAAAAAAAAAAAAGTAGGCATCAGGAGGCAGCTCAGCTGTAGAACCTCCTGAATGCCTGTCAGCCGTGGCTATACCACCTTCTGGATTGCTTTTCCGGGGGTAGTACCCACATGGAAGAAAAATATATTTTAAATATATTTTAAAAATAATCTTCCCAAATATATTGACATATGTTTGAAATGCTACAATTTTGGCCATATTCAATATATTTCTATATATATATATATATATATATATATATATATATATATATATATCATGTTCAAATGTGTTTTTATTACAAAATATATGAAAAATCTTTTAAAAATACATTACAAATATACTGTATGTCTTTAAAAATATGAACCTACATTTTTGGAATGCATTTGCAAATATATGTAAAAATATATGTTAAAATGACTTTTTTATGTTAAAAATATATATCTTTTAAATATATTCTTCAGATTTTTCTTCAGATTTTTTTTAACATATAAAAGTCATTTTAACATATATTTTTACATATAAATGCATTACAAAAATGTAGATTTGTATTTTTAAAGACATACAGTATATTTGAAATGTATTTTTAAAAATATTTTTCATATATTTTGTAATAAAAATGCATACATTTCAACATGCAATATATACTAATGCATTACTAGGGTTGTGGGTTTGAATCCCAACCACGGCACCACCTGCCTGGAGTTTGCATGTTCTCCCTGTGCCTGCGTGGGGGTACTCCAATTTCCTTCCACACTCCAAGGACATGCTGGTAGGTGAATTGGCTCCTGTCTAAATTGTCCCTAGTATGTGTATGTATGAATGTGAGTTAGGGACCTTAGATTGTACGCCCCTTGAGGGTTAGGGACTGATGTGAATGTACAATATATATGTAAAACACTGTGTAAATTGACAGCGCTATATAAGTACCTGAACTATATATATATATATATATATATATATTGAAGTATATTGAATATGTCCAAAATTGTAGCATTTGAAATATATGTCAATATATTTGGGAAGAATATTTTTTAAATATATTTCAAATATATTTTTCTTCCATATAGGTAAGCATACCGCCTGTCTGAAAGAACCCCAAGAGTTGGTACTAGATTCGCGATTCACACTTGCAGGGAGCCCGTTCATTATGAATTGACTGCCAGCACACTGCAACAGACAAAAAAATACACACTGGCTATTTTTTTGCAGTGCACTACACCAAAACGTTCCTGTGTACAGTATTTGTGACCCCTGTTGCTGTAATCCTGAGCAGCCAACTGACAGAGATTTGCACATTTCTATGACAGATTTATTACTGACAATGAGACAGATTTTCACTCTGAACTGACAAACAATTAAGAAGTGGTCAGGGTTAGGTGTCATTCTGCCTCAGTGCTGCCATACAGTAGCCGAGGGAGGAATTTATGACTCAAGCTGTAACCTTGGGATAATTCTGTTACATAATCTGTATCACTGCTCCTGTTTAGCATTGCCTTGCTGTGCGACAGAATTGATAAATGTCCCTCACTATGTGTGATGCAGTGCATTGTGGTGCGTTGCCCTCTGCTGTACAGTGCATTGAGCTGCCATTTACGTAGAGCAGTGTGATTGGATCCTAACACATGGCATATGCTGTATGTGCAACATATAATATATGTCCTGAAATGTTTGTTTTTGCCTGGAGAGATTTTGAAGTTTAGTAATATTTAACTCCATCTTGAATGAAATAATTGCGACAATTGCATCCGATTAATGAATGGACTATTTCTGCAAAGATTGTTGTTTTTTTTTGGTTTATTGCGCCTTTAACTTTTTGGCAGTCAGATTGCTTGCTTGTATTCACGGTGCAGATATATAACAATATACTTGAGTTTCTATTCTCTATTCTCAACTGCTTTCTTTGGTTTCCGACTTCCCTTTGAAATCTTTATACCTGGAGTCATTAGCTTTAACTCCATAGCAGAGTCCACAAAGAGCCGGGCGGACAAAAGAAGGAGAAGGGCCCCCTTTGTGAGTTACAGTGTGGAAATGTAATCTGTATATAGCAGGTGTTTCACTGGAAGGTACAGAACCTTGTGCCCTCGCTCTGCTGAGAGTTTTGTTTGCTATGAATGCGTCCTGCCTGCAGGATAACAGATAAGGACATTCATGACTACAGACTGGCCTAATACACCCCACTAAAACAGATATAAATAGCTCTTAAAGGAAACCTCTTATTTCTTTTTAAACTTTTTTTATATTTCTTGTTATTACTAATTTCCCAAAAAAATGTATATAGTGCTGTCATAATCCACAGTGATTTACCGAGCACATACACTTACCGGCCACTTTATTAGATACACCTGTTCAATTGCTGATCAGCCAATCACATGGCAGCAACTCAATTCATTTAGGCATCTAGAGGTGATGAAGACGACTTGCTGAAGTTCAAACTGAGCATCAGAATGGGGAAGAAAGGGAATTTAGGTGCCTTTGAACGTGGCATGGTTGTTGGGGCCAGATGGGGTGGTCTGAGTATTTAAAAAACTGCTGATCTACTGGAATTTTCACTCACAACCGTCTCTAGGGTTTACAGGGAATGGTCTGAAAAATTTAAAATATCCAGTGAGTGGCAGTTGTCTGGACGAAAAATGCCTTGTTGATGTCAGAGATCAGAGGAGAATGGGCAGACTGGTTGTTGGGACATTCAGATGTTAGGGGCAGAATTTGGTGTAAACAACATGAAAGCATGGATCCATAATGCCTTGTATCAATGGTTCAGGCTGGTGGTGGTGGTGTAATGGTGTGGGGGAGATTTTCTTGGCACTAGGAAGGTGTACCTAGTAAAGTGACCTGTGAGTTCATACACTCTGACAGGAATCCTTACTTCCATGGAAGTTATGTGGTGGGATGAAGGGCCCTATTTTTTGGCCCAGTTATTGGTTTGGTTTAGTTTTGTAGGGAGCCATTGGGGTTGATTTACTAAAACAGGAGAGTACAAAAGCTGGTGTGGCACTGCATGGTAGACAATCAGCTTCTAACCTTGGCTTGTTCAATTACGCTTTGACAAAAAAACCTGGAAGTTGATTGGTTTCTATGCACAGCTGCACCACATTTTGCTGTCTCCAATTTTAGTAAATCAACCCCTGTCTGTCTCCATACCTCATAGTGTTGTTATTAGTCCCCCAGTGTAAAGTTCCTTTCAGAGATGGCTCCTGACTGTGACACTGATTTGGAGAACCACATCCCACTGTCCCCCTTTACTCCTCATTTGTCTCTCTTTTTGATCTGATGTATTTTGTTTTTTTAAAAAGGCCAAAATCCAAAAATGGTAGTGGTGAAAAAAAAATCAACCAATACTTTTTTGTGTATTAATTCTTCATGGTTCACGTAACTTGATGCACCACAGGGGTCTGTCCTTTGCCTACATACCTATACTAAAGTGTTCCTCTTTGGCATAACAGATAGTTTGGAGGTATGCCATGGTCATTGGGCAGTGGGCCTTGCCATCCCTGCGCTAGGGATATATGAGGACCGGGCTCTGGGTAGTGAACCTTCACTTTTCTTGTGAGTCCAGCAGAGGACTGTCATATAGGCCCGGATAGCTTTAGGTGGGTGTTCTCCCTCTGGGCAAGGTAGGTACTGCTCCTTGATGGGAAGTAAAGCACTCTTTATGCAATCCCTCATACAAAAAAGGATGAAGGTACTTGCTGCTATTCCACACGGGCACAGGTCTCTCCGCCCAAGTCTGTTTGCAACCATTTTTCTAAGTGTGGGCTGTCATTACTCAGAATGGCTGTCATTATATTAGGCTCCGTTCACACCTATGCAGTTTGCTTTTTGTCCATTTTGCAGTGCTTTTCGCAGTTCGTTTTGCATTTTTTATTGCATTTTGCGTTTTGTTCAGACTTTTTTTTTTCAAAGTGGAATGTTTTTTTTGCTGGACGGAATAAAAATGCAAAACGCAGCAAAAATGCGGCAAAAAGGCACTGCCATGCCAAGCAGATTCTCCACTAAACTCCATTGTAGCAAAAAGGTCCCTGACCCTTTCCAAAATTGCAGCAGCTCAAAAAAGCATAGATGTGAACAAGTTCCATAGGAAACCATGTTCAATGGACTGTAGAGCATTTCTGCAAAAAGCACTAAAAAACGCATTGGTGTGAATGGAGCTTACACCCTATTAAATAAAGTTGACATTGGTATGAAGACATAGTATGGGCCTCTTATTCTTTTGTGTAATGGGGAATTACCCTCTGGCATTGATAAGTGTCTGGGGACAGATCAGGATGCAAAGTAAAGTGGACTTAAGGAAAGTAGATTTGAGTTCTGGTCGGGCAAGGCTGGACCACTCCCAGGGCTTTTTAGGGATGAAGTTGTGCAATGCCAGCTGGTTAGTCACGGAGCCTTTGGAAGAGCCCATGCTAGAGAATAACAAGGTATTCATTCATATTATGGTATTTGGGGAAATTCAAAGGTATGCAAACATGCAGATTGTACCCCTGATTGATACTAAATCCAACTTAAATGATACCTAAACCCTCCTTTCAAAATCCTTGCAGGTCAAGGCCATTACCTAATTAAAAACACCTAATGTTTTATTTTTTTTAAATAATGTTTCAGGATAAAATTAAGAGTGCAGTGCATGGTGCCATGCTCCCTTATGCACAAGCTGATGAGCCGCTTGTGCACAGTAGAAGGCATTGATGTAAGCAGCTGGCACATCGGTGGGATGTAAGCTCCCATAGTGATGAAGCTGGAACAGGTTGCCTCACTCCAATGCTATCTGGTAATAACAGTAGTACACCACACTAGGTAGCGACTGTAAATTACTGAGTGCTGGGAAGTACAGAAAGTAAAATATATCCTTAGACATTCCTCACTCCATGCAATGTCAGCATACAGTGCACAGCATACAGTGGGAAAGCATATTTCAACAGTGGCAATGCTGCTCCTGATTATTAAGCTGCTTTGGCAATTGTCACACTAAGGTAGGAAGTGCTTATGTAGTTCAAAACTGGCAGGATCACCAGGTCAAAGTAAAGTAAAGGTATCTGAAAGAAACATATAACTGGTAAGCCGTTTTTTAATTACATATTTTCTTGTTCTTAGTGGCCAGGAAAAACATCCAGCTTCATTGTTCAGACGGAAAAAAAGACCATTGCCATAATTATATTATCAGTGGTTGTTCAATGGCCAAAGAGGAGCACCCTGGGACCCAGAAGTAATGAGAGAGATGTTGGCAGAGTTGGATGGAGTGGTGAACAAAGCTCTGACTTGTCACAGGAGGAGAAGTGGAACCCTAGGTAAGTGTGCCATGTTGTGCAAGCATAGTCCGCATATGTGCACATTAAATAAAGAGCCCACCCACCCAACCAAAGCAGAATTTAGTTTTACGTAAGAGATAAGTGTTTAGAGGAAAATCAAAGTACAACTAAATTCTACCGCAGCAATGAGTGCACAAAATTATATTACACAAACAAGTATTAGGCAGGTGATCGTTTTTAACTAAAAATAATTACTACTCATTTTTTCATATTTTCCTTTGCAGCACCATGCATAATAATGCCCTCCATTCCAACTGCTTCCCTGAGGGACTACAATGAGCATTTCATCACCCTGCACTGGGACATTGGTCGGGTGAGCGAGACCCCAGGATTTGGTTGAAATCCCAGGACAGTAACTTTGAAATCAGAATGGTTGGGAGCAGGGGCGAACTGACCATTTGGAAACTGCCAGAGGGCCCGGGGTCAGTAGGGGGCCCCATGAGATGCCCCTGGTACCTTTTTCATAGGCTTTTTTGAGTTTGGGCAAGGACACAGGGGCCCCATGATCCTCTATTGCCCAGGGGCCCCATGATTTGTCAGTCCGCCCCTGTTTGGGAGGTATTGTCTCTTAGATTGTAAGCTCCCTGTAGCAGGGCCCTCCTAACCCTCTTGCATTGAACTGTATTGTTGCTGTTTTGTCTCCCTTTATACTGTAAAGCGCTGAGCAAACTGTTGGCGCTATATAAATCCTATATAATAATAATAATAATATTATCAGGGAAGACTCATCCATAGTGCAAATGGTGATTCCAGGTGCAAGCATGTGCAGACTAGCAATAGGGCAAACAAATATGCACAGATGTGTGCATATGCACACGCACACATCCAGGTGTGTGCCTGTCACCAATGCTGATGCCAAACAGCCTATTTAAACAGGACTGCAGCACTGGCTCATTGCTGTTTGGTGTACATCCTTTGTGTGTATCCTGATTCCTGTCTGACCTCTGATCTTTACCTGACTTGCTCCTGACTTCACTTGTCTGCTACCTGGCCTGACCTTGACTAGTTCTCCGGATTCTGCTTCTGCCTGATCTGACCTTGGCCTGTGACTCGACTTCTCTCCTGCTTGCCCTTTATGTTTGATCTGCCCGTCTGCTACCAATCCAGCTTGTCTGACCCTGTATCCTGCTCTCCAGCCTGCTACAGCTCCTTAGTCCAGCTTCTCTGCTTGGAATCAGCTGCTTGCTACCAGCTTGCCCTGCTGTGCCATCTACCTGCTGCCAGCCTGCTTGCTACCAGCTTGCCCTGCTGTGCCATCTACCTTCTGCCAGTCTGCTTGCTACCAGCTTGCCTTGCTGTGCCATCTACCTGCTGCCAGCCTGCTTGCTAGAAGCTTGCCTTACTGTGCTATCTACCTGCTGCCAGCCTGCTTGCTAGAAGCTTGCCCTACTGTGCCATCTACCTTCTGCCAGCCTGCTTGCTAGAAGCTTGCCCTGCTGTGCCATCTACCTGCTGCCAGCCTGCTTGCTAGAAGTTTGCCCTACTGTGCCATCTACCTGCTGCCAGCCTGCTTGCTACCAGCCTGTTCTGCTGTGACATCTGCCTGCTGCTAGCTGCTCTGTTTCCTGACATCCTTCCAGCAAGGTGTCGGCTACTACCCATACAGACCACTGGACTGATCAGGCACTCTTACCACGCCACGCTCTCATGGTTACTATTCCACTATCAGTGGCCCCTGAGCCAGATCTATACGAGAGGCCTTCCTCTGCACATCAGGCTCACTAACCAGGTACATGACAGGTATGTTTTAGAGTTTAGATACATTTTAACTAGTAATTGGCCAGGACCCCTTCAGTCTACACAGCTCATGTCACATGTGCTACCCTACTTATCAGAGTGCCCAGAGTGCATGCAGATTGGGCTTAGAGAAAGATGGTTTGAATCATATTGGCCACTGCACTGAGAAAATGTCCTGGTAGAGAAAAAGAACTGAAGGGGAAATCCCTAACATGAAGGTAAATATTGCAGAAAAAGCAGTTTTTTTATTTTATCTTTTAATAGGCTATTCATTTATATCTTGTTAGCTTTGGCTTTAAGGGAAATGCCTCCTTAAAGGATTAGAAATTCACATTGTATTTGTACAGAATGATGACTGGTTAATATATTTATCCACCTGTCATTCATTTGCCCTATAATATCAATAAGGATGAATTAACATTCCTCTGGTCTGACCCATATGAAGCACTCCGTGTAGATTCCTAATAAATTCACCATCTGCAGGCTATTACCGATCGCTCTCCATGGAAGGAACATGGAATTTGTTCCACTGACCTACAGTACAATAGACCTCACAAAATGCTATAGAAATTTGTTTCCGATTTCCTGATGAAATGTGGTGTCTAATGGAGCTGGTGGCAGGGCATGTGGAAAAGTTGGGGTAGTGGAAATACAAGCTGCTTTTTAAAACAATTTTTAATGCGTCCAGATTGTGACCAAATTTTGCCTATGGCTGTTTTCAGTCTGAGTACACTATAAACAACTAAGCAATGTATAGAAATGTTTTATGTTAAAGTGTATCTAAAACCACAACTTGTTTCAGTTTTGGATAGAGTGGCGAACAATGCCAGTTTATTGTGCCTGTCTTTGTTCCCACTGGCTAGGTTCACCCTCTGTATTAATGAATGTTTTACCCAAGATTCACAATTTTTCAAAGGACATCTTGGGTGAAAATGAGTTCATCTTGGGTGTATGTTGTGTAAATCTTCAGTGAAAATGTTAATAATAGACCCCTATGTGTCCTTTGTGACCATTGCCATCAGGACTAAAAATGAAGGAAAATACAAAACTTTGATTTGGCACTGGAAGAGGAATAGAGGGGAACGCTTGCAGCAGTGACAACTATGTGTTAGGGGCGTCTTACACGCTCTTGTGCTGCCTGTCCCTACCTCTCTGCAGGTCTCCGCTTGGCCACTCAGCAAGCTCTGCTAGGGTGACAATTCCTCCTCTGCTCCCAATCGCTGGCAGTGGAATTGCACCCTGTCTACAGGGCAACTGACCAGTAACCTCTGATATGATTGTCTGGCAGCATTGAGGGACTTTATTTAAATTTCACAAGCAAAGGGCTCAGGGTTTAAAGGCCTGTCTACACTGGCATAGGATTATGTTAGTCTGATAATTGCCTTGAACCTAACCTAATCTGTCTCTGAATTTTGCTTATTGTTTGCTGCCTGCCCTGACTTCTGCCTGTCCCTGAATTACAGTGTTCACCTTCCACTTACCTTGACCACTGTTTGTTCCTGGATTTCATCAATCGTCTGACACCTACTCAGATGTCTGTCTCTCCCTGGATTACGCTTATTGGCTGATACCTACCCTGACCTATGTCTCTTTGTCTGCTGCCTGCATTGACCTCTGTCTGTCCCTGAATTATGCTTATTGTCTGTTGCCCTGAACACCACCTGCATCTAGATTTTGCCACCAGCTATTTACCTGCTGGGCCTAATACTCCTGAGATTACAGGTATGCTTTGTTATATCCTTGTTCAGTCCTTTTGTGCCATTTGGCCAGAGACTATAGCATTGCATATTAAGCTTCGGGGGTAATCATGTATCAGTCGGCCTGCTTGTCTTAAGGGAACAAGAGGCTGCTATAGGTGAAGCTACATTGGCCAGCTATAGTCTCTGACAGCTGGTACTGGGTAGAAGTATTACACTATGGGACGATTTCCCTTAATTTGAAGATATTTCCTCTCACTTCCTGTTGTGTCTATCAGAGAATGTAAATGAAATGTCTCAAATAGTGCACAGGTGGCCTTTACAAGACACTTGTCATACAAATCCTCAACTGCTAGTATTGTGAGAGCCTGAGAAATTCCTATCTGCTCCTTTTTACCAAGAATGCACATTTGTATTTCCTGCTATGCTCTCCAACTTTTTACAGTAGAGTGGCCAGGGCATGGCCAGCCATTGGAGTGCTCCAGGTAATGCTTTTTTATCAGTTCTAGATTCATGAAAATTGTTCCTTTACTGCCAAGTCACCAACCTACCTGTTGTCTCATTCTTATATATGTAAGCATAGAACAAAGCAACATTTCCTTTCATTCATATGAGTTATTTGTATTGTATTTGCAGTTGCAACCCTGATTTGTTATAGGAGAAGGGATGTGAAAGTGCTCTGTGGGAACACAGGATTCACATCTACTTTGTGGATTACACTCTGTAATTTGGGGTTGCTGGGTATAAATGCCCAACACTAGCAAGCAATTGCTAGAATCCTGCTTAAAAATAGCCCAATAGTGAAAATGCTTAAACCAAAAAGCAAATACCTAAAGGCCCATTTCATTAAAAAAAATTGCATTCTGGTAGCTATATATGTTTAATACCTATAATGACAGCAGTCAGTAGAAATGAGCTTAAAGCCCCATCCTGGGCTAAAACTATTTCCCCCATTCCTTCCTCCCGTCCACCTCTAACCAATCTTACTATGCATTTTCCCATTTACCGTACTTTGTGAATCCACATTGATCCCAAAGTCGGATCTAAAGGTTCAGTCTGACCACAAGTTCGAACTGATCTTTGGCTGTTTGGGCATTCGGATAAGCACCCAAACATTTACTTGTTTGGTGGTAGCCCAACTTCATGTCTAACAGCAGCATTACTATTGCTATTATATGTGACAGCTTCTTGTAGTCACTGGTTATAAAGGATGATGATGAGTGCAGGCACCGCCGAGTCTTTAACAATCAGTGATGTCACCAGCCACATTCACTTATGTGGGGATCCCCCCAACGCATGCCAGGTGAGATTTTAGTGATTGAGTTAACATCTATGTGTACTGTTAGCCATGCACATGTAGATTTCTCTCATTCTGCCCTGAGGCTCTTCAGCCAAGAATTTTCCATCCACTTCAGTCCACATTTATTTGGCCTTTGTTGATCTGGGTGGTTCCAACAGGGCCACCTTTTGCCCGAATTTCAACTGATTCTTGTTAAAATTTGAGATGTATATGGCTACTTGTATTTTTTTCTGTCTTTTTGACAGGATGTTTTTATCTTAAATTTATTAGGAATGGTTTTTAAATTAAGACCACAGTATCAGTGTAATCTTTCGCACTGTTTGACAAGAATCCACATCTTCCAAAGTAAAGTGAAGTCAAGTACCACGAAGAAACTTTTTAAGCAGCTGGTTGTAGACTGTAAAATACACTTTCAAGGCCTGCATATGTAAAGACCAGTTTATAAAATGTCAATACTGTAGGAACTGCGCATGGTCTCTGCCCAAATACATGTTGTCATTGTATTGGAGAAGATTGAGAGCAGAAAAAATTCATAGAAAGGTCACATGACATAAAGCAATAGGTCACATGACATAAAGCAATAGGTCACATGACATAAAGCAATAGGTCCCTTGGAGTGCTGTTGTAATACAGTAGTGTTGACCTAAAGGAGGCTAGGTAACAAATAAGGCCATGTTTTCAGACATTGAAATCCAGAAGATAATACATAAAATATTCTTGGATTTCTCTAAATCTTTATGATTAAAACCACCTGATATTTCAGAAGATTCTTCACAAGTGTTATTAACCAAGTCCATCTGATTTTATTGAGAAATATTTGAGATTTTGTATCTTATAGAGTGGAACACGTTGGAGGGACTTTGCAGTGAGTATGTTGTATTTTTCTGCTCTGGATTTGGATTTATGAGATTACCAGAATATATTTTTGTAGTTGGAGGTCATTAGTACAGTAGCATGTTGCATAAGTATTAACATATAAGGCTCATACAGTATGCTGTAAATATTACCCCTGGGTTCCAGAACAGCAATGTCGGTCAGCTGGACAATTAGCAAGGAGTGTCAAAAAGGTGCCCCTGCACCTGGGAGGATTAGATAAATATCTGCATTTTGAGCATTTAAAGTGTTATTAAACCCACAACAGTAAAATGAGTCTGTATATGCAGTAAAGCATGCTTGACATACTCACTGTGGAACCTCAGGGGTTAATCCTCGTCATTGTGTAACAAGGCTGCTTGATCCTGACTTCTCTTATCCTCTCATTCTTCTAGTGCTCCCCTTTTATCTAGTGATAAGACATATTGTGTGGAGACACTCTGTACATGCTCAGTTTGGTGTGTATTGCTAGAGATTTTTTTTTCTCTTGTGAGAGTACATGTGATCAGCACAGGGCCAATCAGCACTGTCCAGACAGAGATCAGGGGTTCTGCATCCTCCTAGAGCAGAAAGACAACTCCTCCTACATACTTTAACCAGTGCTCTTCTGAACACTGATAGAAGTCACAAGACTGCTCTAACTGCTGATGAGAAAATATATCTGGCAGTTTAGCTGCTCCTTGCAGCTGCTTCCAATTAAAAGTATTCAAACATAAGAAATGTTGTTTGTAAATTGCTCCTAGTTCACTGTGTCAATTAATTAATTTGTTGGCCTAGGTAGGAGTGAAGAGATCTCTAAATTGGTGAGATTCTTTGTACCGGTTATGTAATTATCTACAGTGTCTTAATCTGTAGATACCAGATGTCCTATATGTATTATGTCATTAAGGAGGTCAACCCACTCTGCCACCGAGGGAATATTTGAAGATTTCCAATGTCTTGGAATAGACTATCTGGTTGCGAACACCACATTTGCTTTCTACAATATCAGAACAGTTGTGCACAATGACAGGTTATCTTGAAAAAACAACCTCCTATCTGCTAATACTCACCTTCGCCACACACTCCTACACTACTTCTACCCTTTGTGGGGCCCAAGGAAAAATACCTAGTCTTTCAGGGTATGGAGGAGCATGGGATCTCCTTCCCTTCTTCCTAGGATGCAATGCTTGGTCCATTCACCAGGTCAGGTCACAGTCATGTGAGGAATGGAAGGAACTCAATACTTGCAGTATTTACAACAACTTCCAAAATGACATTTACATAGGGATGGACCTTCCCTTAAAAAAAACTGAATTTATTCTTAAGAAATTTAGCAGGTTGAGTCCTTTTATATAAAAGTGATCTGGGTAGCAATGTACAGTCACCCCCTCCCAAACCCCCATCCCAATTCGCATCACCATGATCCCAAGCAAGCCACCCTCTCCTGTGTATCAGGATGGAGAGTGCGGACAGATCTAGGGAAATCTGTTCTCCCATCTCTCCTGTGTGCAGTGAACCTTGAAATACTCAGCTCAGCCCAGCCCCATTTGCTTAGTCAGAGGTAGGGTTGCCACCTCATTTCTTGAAAACCGAACATATATTAATTACACGGCTTCTGAGGCAAAGTTATTGCAGACAAGGCACCAAGTGAGTTTAATTACCACCTTAATCAGCCACAGAACCTGTGTAATCAATATGTGTTCAGCTTTAAAGGGATGAGCTGGCAACCCTAGTCAGAGGGCAGGGAAGACTAGAATCAAATGCCTCCATAAAGAGTATCTGTCACCTATCAGATAGAGAAGTCTTTCCTGAGTTAGCAAAAAAAAAATTAAGTGAAAAATATTTTAAGAAATTATACAATTTAATCTAAAAATTGTTGCTGAACTTCACAATAATGAAGTAAGATTTGGACATGTAACTACTTTTTTTTCTCTTTGTTCTGCTTGCTGGATAGAAAGCTGTATCCAAGTACAAGAATCTACCTACTTCTGTTTCAATGGATCTGTGCTTCTTCCACCTCTCCTGCTGCTTTTTAAATATTCCTGCACCAGTCATTACGACACCAATCATCAGGGGGGCAACTCTGTCTCCATCAAGATAGTAAAAATGTGAATCTGGCCTCATTGGAATTTCTTTTTATAAGAATGCCGAGTATGAACATTGCAAATACAGAGGATTATAGGAAGACATGCATTAATTTTTACAATAGTTGAAGTGACACTAAACTATAGTTTTAAAAACAAATCCATTTAAGTATACTGTATATACTTAACCCAGCAAGCACCATCTATTGCTCTCAGCCTCCTCCAAATATCCAAATCAATGTTGCCAACCTCCCGCAGCATTTTTTACTGACAAAACATGGAAAATTTACTGCCGAAGCACATTTTTTACTGACAACCTGAAAAATGAATGAACTCCTATTAAAAAGTAAGACAACTGATATTTAAACAGTATAAACACAATATGGAAACACTGACAATACCCATAACAAGTAATATCCCTGGTTTAAAGTCAACACAGCATGACAAATTTATTTTATTTATTTTTTACAGGTACTTACATAATGCTGTCAATTTATGCAGCGCTTTACATATATATTGTACATTCACATCAGTCCCTAACCCTCAAGGGGTGTACAATCTAAAGTCTTTAACTCAGGGCTTGAAAAAGCCGCTCGCCCGCTCGACAAATGCGAGGAGATATTCCTCTGTGGCGAGCGGTGAGCACAGATGAAGCATGGAGCGACTGCACCTGCTCTCCAAGCCTCATTGTGAAGCCGAGTTCCGGATTACAACTTCTGGTTTCCGGATTCTGCGGCAGAGCCGCCGAGGGTACAGGTGCAGGAGACGTCCGCTCTCCTCCGCTGAGAGGAGACACCCTCTCCACCGCCGCGGGGGACTCGGAGGGACAGTAAGTACTGTATACAACATGTCCTATCACTATAATGGAGTATAGGGGAGCTGGGATATACATTACTATGATTACTGTATACATGTCATATCACTATACTGAAGTACAGGGGAGGGGGGATATACATTACTGTATACATGTCATATCACTATAATGGAGTACAGGGGAGGGGGGATATACATTACTGTATACATGTCATACCACTATAATGGAGTACAGGGGAGCTGGGATATACATACTGTATACATGTCATATCACTATAATGGAGTACAGGGGAGGGGGGATATACATTACTGTATACATGTCATATCACTATAATGGAGTACAGGGGAGCTGGGATATACATACTGTATACATGTCATATCACTATAATGGAGTACAGGGGAGCTGGGATATACATACTGTATACATGTCATATCACTATAATAGAGTACAGGGGAGCTGGGATATACATTACTGTATACATGTCATATCACTATAATGGAGTACAGGGGAGGGGGGGATATACATTACTGTATACATGTCAGGGACCATCACGACGCATGGGTCTACACATGCGTAGGTGTCTGTCAAGACATGCAGGCAGCAGGGCACTAGGACCCAGGCGCACCCGTCGTCTATGACAGTACTGGGCAGGCACTAGGACCTAGGCTGCGCCTGTCAGGTGCAGGGCGGGCTACGTAAACCAGCCCTGCACAGACACTTGTTGCCGAATGGTCTTTGCGTATCCTGTTGCCTGTGTTGTGAGTACTCTGTTCTGGATTGTCTGACCTTGTTGCCTTCTCCTGTCCTGACCCCTTGGCTTGCCTGACTCTGCTCCTGTATGCTCCCTTATAGATCTGATCTTCTGGTATTGACCCTGCGTGTGACCCGACTATCCCTTGCCTACTGTCTTGTACTGCACCGACCCGCTAGTTACCGACACGGCCTGTTTGACTCTGATCTTGCTCATCCATCCCTCAGGGATCCCCGGGCTCCCTCACATCAGACTCTTAACCCACAGGAGCCTCTGGCAGACTCCTCTACCTCTGGTAGAGATACCCGGTAGCTGCGACCTGGTCCCGGAGCACTCCAAGTCCATCCCCACCATCAGGGGCCCTGGTGAACAAGTGTTCCGGTACTTAGACTCCGCACTCTGGGGAGGCTCTATCAGGGGACTGATAGAGGTGCTGTCAGGTGGTCCGTTACAATACATGTCATATCACTATAATGGTGTACAGGGGAGCTGGGATATACATCACTGTATACATGTCATATCACTATAATGAAGTACAGGGGAGGGGGGGTATACATCACTGTATACAAGTCCTATCACTATAATGGAGTACAGGGGAGCTGGGATATACATCACTGTATACATGTCATATCACTATAATGAAGTACAGGGGAGCTGGGATATACATACTGTATACAAGTCCTATCACTATAATGGAGTACAGGGGAGCTGGGATATACATACTGTATACATGTCATATCACTATAATGGAGTACAGGGGAGCTGGGATATACATACTGTATACATGTCATATCACTATAATGGAGTACAGGGGAGCTGGGATATACATTACTGTATACATGTCATATCACTATAATGAAGTACAGGGGAGCTGGGATATACATACTGTAGACATGTCATATCACTATAATGGAGTACAGGGGAGCTGGGATATACATTACTGTGTACAGGTTTATATTTCGGACTACTTATTCTAAAGAAAAATGTAATTTCATAAGCTTTAAGGGGTGTGGTTGGGGGCAGGCCAGGGGTGGGGTTGGGGGTGGACCTGGGCAAGGTTGGGTGGGGCAACTGGTGGCGAGTAAGTTTTGTGAACAGCTAGTAGGTCTGAACTTGAAATTTTAACCCCTGCCTTGACTTACATTCATACACATACTGGGGCCAATTTAGACAGGATCCAATTAACCTACCAGCATGTCTTTGGAGTGTGGGGGGAAACTGGAGTACCTGGAGGAAACCCATGCAGGCACAGGGAGAACATGCCCACTCCAGGTAGGTGGTGCTGTGGTTGGGAGTTGAACCAATGACCCTAGTACTGACAGGTAGAAGTGCTAACCATTTAGCCACATTATCAGCCCCTGATATTTACAGACAGTTGTAAAAATAACTGATTTTTACAAACTTTTTGTAAATTTACTGATGGTTGGCAACCCTGCTCCAAATTCCCTTTTTTTTTTTTGCTGTTGTCATCCATCTTCCTGTTTGAGGGTGGCTGCGCTCGGGGTACATATATGCTGTATGCATATAAACATTGCACAGACCTCACCACATGCATACATTGTACAAACGAGGTAGCTGCCAGCAAAATTCTGTATACATTTATATGGCCTTATGAATGTGCCCTTAGACTGACGGAAGTTTTCCCAGTTCTTCCTTTAGGTAGCCCATGCAGCACAAGTCTACTGACTTGGTATCGCATACAATTACATTTACCACAGTGAGTAAGAGATCTACCTGCAATTATTTTCTGTAAGCAGACTGTACTCAAAAGAAACTCACAGTTGTGATACTAATTATATTCATACACAGGCTGCGAGCTGTTTCCAAACATTTTAATCACAGTGCAAAATTGGGAACACCTGCTATCAGGCATGCCGTGAGAACCTGCCCAATTTTCTCTGCGAAGAACCGTTGCCTGTTTGCCACACATGATGTGGACAACAGAAACAAAGACATGAAGCAAATCAACAAAACTAAACTAATATGGTAAAAAAGAATATGGAGAAAAGAAACTTCATCTGTAACCAGTTTAGGAGAATCAACACATATGGATGCAAGGGCCCCTCTATGGCACTTTATAGAGTTTATAATGAGTTACATGGATGCTTTAAGTCATCTGGAGGAGAAAACCCTTACGTAACCACAGACTGTATTGAGCGTTAGTAAATCAGGATTTGATTCTTATCTCTTAGGATGTCTTAAAAAGGAATCACATTTTTCAAATAGATTTTTCTAACACTATCCTATTGCAATTTGTTAATTCAGAAAAGAAGGGAGGCTTATCTTTGAAGCCCAAATAAACCCACTGTATTTATTACTATATATGCAGCCTGACTGCAGTATAGTACCAAAAACAAAGGGTTCAAATGAACTAAAGTTCTTTTAAAAAACATTCTGGGCAGGTTTGTAACAGGGCTTTACATAGGGTAGGTCAAGTGGTGGCATCTTGGTGCACTACCAAGGGACGCTGGGTGGGACTGTGTCTCTGTGGTCTCTCATAGTACAGAAAACAGCAGTTACATGACAAATGCTGCGATCTGGGCACTGGGGGGAACCCAGTGGAGGACCTAGTTGTCCTCTACAGTGAGCTCCAGTGGCCATCTTGGAGTGGCCAGTGCCTATTATTGGCAGTACATTGGGATGCAGCACAGCAAAGTATGTCAAGTATGTAAGCATGTGGTACTGCAATGCAAGAGATGTGAATGGGCCCTTAAAGTATACGAGCAGACAAAACCTGTAGGGAAGGATTAGAGGCGGCACTCAGTGGGGGTGGTAATGAGGTCAGATTGTCCATACCAGACACTGAATCCTGTATGCAATGTATAAACAGGGCAGTGTTACTAATTTGGTTGCTAGAATGCTGGTGGCAGGGTCCGCATTGTGACTGTCTGCACCATAACAAACTATGACTCTGTACAGCCCAGCAGCACACATCCTAGAAACCAATGCTCCACAGTGTCATTGGCCCCTAAGATGCTGACAGCCAGGCCACATTGTCATTGGTTGCTGTAAATATGTCCTAACAGCCAAAGGTGAGGACCATCTAAAATGGGACAGGATGCTAGCCAGATATTGTACTGATATTTGAAGGTATGGCAAAAACTGCGGACCCAGGCAGCTATTAACCTAGACATGCTCCTATATATGCTGAAACCTATGTCACCTTCACAGTAAAAGAGAATCTATCTAATGGAGCCCCAGGTAGCAATAATAACCTGACAAGGGTGCTCATCCTTCCCACTCTATCTAAAACTAAAAAATGTTTTGACTGGACTTACACTTTGACAAATCAACCCCACTTGCTGTTGTCAAATGGCCATCAGACGTGAACGTTTTCTACTCTGTTTGCAGTCACAACACATGGCTTCAATTTTCGATTATGTACACATCTTCCTCCGGGGGCCATGTATGAAAACGTCTTGCCTGTAGAATGGACCAAGAACAAGCCGAAAGTATAATCACACAGAACATGGTTAGATAAGCAAGGTATCACTTTTATCGGTCTCCCCTGCAGTATCACCACTATGGGAAATATGTTCGGCCAATGTATACATTTATCAACCATCAAGAGCATAATGCAAACAAGAGCAGACATTGAAAACTAAACTAACACAAATAAAGAATCTCTGCTAGAAAAGCAACCCTGTAAGTA
Organism: Staurois parvus; assembly: GCF_062004578.1. NCBI lineage: Eukaryota > Metazoa > Chordata > Amphibia > Anura > Ranidae > Staurois > Staurois parvus. The sequence goes on along the minus strand of NW_028318090.1, from coordinate 6,196,971 downwards.
TTTGTTTTCCTTGGACTTTGGGGGGTTTCAGCTTGGATTAAGTCATGCTTGTCACTGAATCAGCTTTAACTCTCTTTAGCATTGAATTATTCAGTCTAGACGAGAAGTATGCTGCTGTAATAATTGTAAGTAGAATAGTTCGCTCCAAGCTGGGTGTAGTATAAATAACTTTTAGCTGGATGTGTAAAAATGCTTAGATATTTATGGGTGGATTACAAATGTTTGGAGAGCCTCCAAGCTAAGAGATATAATTCATAATATACAATTTTCTCTTTAAAAAGTAGATTTATTGCTAATAGCTAGGTTGTAGAGCCCTGCCACTCAAACCATAGGCTTATAGAACATTATTTCTCCGATGACCAATAAAATCAATCAATGTGTGGCTAATGATTCCAGGGATCAGCAACTGTGCCATAATTGGGCTTGGCCACATACCAGTAGAATTTTATTCAAATTTCCTTTCAAGTTCAACAAAATCACTTGTTAGAGCATTCGAAAGTACTATTTTGAACCTGAAAAATTTCATATGATATTTTGTTTGATTTTCTGCCAATGTTTCGAATTCTAAAGTTTGGCAATAATGGATATTCTAAATGCATTAAAATATGCTTCAGTCTACTTTACTATACTCAGCATACCACTCTGAAAACTGATTTTTCATACATTCCTATATTATATACAATAGTTTCCATGAACAAACAAATGTCCATGATATTGAAAGTTCTACAGATTAAAGTTTTCAGAGCACATGTGCATTACAAGAGTTACGATTTTTCCCAGCTGTGCATTTCAAACACACATCAAATATAGGAAAACAGAGCCTGTAATCCCAAGCCTTTAAAGTGGAACTAAATTCCCACTTTCAAAAACTGTGAGCAGGCAGACTCCTAATTGCAGAAGAGACAAGCACTTTATTTTACTTCAGGTACTTATTGTCAATTTACACAGCGCTTTACATACAGTATATTGTACATACACTTCAGCCCCTTACAAAGCAAACATACTAAGGTCCCTAACTCACATACTAGGGCCAATTTAGACAATAGCCAATTAACCTACCAGCATGTCTTTGGAGTGTGGGAGGAAACCCATGCTCTTGCCCACTCTCTCCAAAACTAAAGAAAACATTTAGGTTTTAACCCACGTTTAGGAACTTACAATCGCTAAACTGGTAACTGGTGAGTCCTTAATTTCTATGGCCCCTTTCAGATGGGGCAGACCCATCAGCGGATCCGTTTGCTCAGTGGGGGATCTCTCCACTGATCCCCACTGAGCAAGTGTGTGACAGGTCTGTGTCCGCTCCACTGATGCAGAGCAGACACAGACACAGACCGCTGTTTTCTATGGGATGGTCAGATGGAAGCAGACTTCCTGTCTATTTCCATCTGACTGTCATCCAATCTGATCTGCAGACGGATGTAGAACAGATCCCCGTCTGCCTGTTTTTAGTGTACAGGATTTGATCGGATGCCGTCACGTGTTCATAAAAGGCTAGGATGGTCCAATCGGGTCCACCTGAAAAACTGACAGGCGGACCCAATCAGACCGTCAGTGTGAAAAGGGCCTTAGACTTCCTTTAGGCCTGGTTCACAATAGTATGGGCCGTTTCATGCAAAAAAAAGGTGCAAGCACCTTTTCAAAACCTCATCCGCAGGGAAAACGCATGGTTTTTGACCATGCAGTTTCTCTGCAGTTCCTGCATAGTGCTGCAGGCTGAGATGCGTGGGAGTGTCATTAAGAATGACTGGCAGCCTCACGTGTCTCACAAAAGAACAGCGTGATTCGGCAGTGGGCTAATGTGAACCTAGCCTAAATAGAGAAAGGATTTTATAAAAGAATTCTGCCATAACATGGCCAAAAAGTTCAAAGATAAGTTTAAAAAAGAAAAATAAATAAAGATATAAGATATTTTGGAACATGACTATCACTGGCTTGTCCTACTCAAAGTGTGGTATAGAAATAAAGGAAACATGGACAGAGCCCAAAGAAAAGAAATTGTCTAGTCCATAAAAGAAATCACTATTTTTTCAATTACTTTTTTGCCTGGCGACAATCTTCTAGAGCATCCTTTGCAACCATTTTAGCAGAAGATGGTCTCAGGAAGCCATGACTAAAAATGACTATACAGTATGTACAGCTTGATGTATTGTACATTGATGTGTATGAAAAGAATGAGAAGATGAGAAGAGAATGAGTTGAATGTTTCTTACATTTGTGGTCAATGTTCAGCAAGATGAATTGCCCCCTCACAGATAGCTAAAATATCACTGGTGGCAGTGGTTACTTATCTGTGAGGCAGAAATTGCACATTACTCAAGGAATCCCTAGCAACCTCTGGAGAAACCCTAGGGATCCATGGAACCTTGGTGGAGAAAGGCTGCTGTACAATGTTAACATACCTTGCATTGCATTGCTCATGCTTAAGGCAATTAGTTGGCACTAGAGGGAGCATGGAGATTAAAACTTGAAGTCAATTGCTGTGGGATTTTATAGGCCTTTAGCAGAAAGAATGTTCTTTGATGATTAACCTTTAAGAGGATAGCCAGTAGATCCTGAGACCCAATATCATAGGAAGAAGAGAATCTGCGCGGGTGGCTGTATTAGTTGGCAGGATGAACCATATACCGTACATTATTGTGCAGATTGGTAATACATGTAGCCCACAAATACAACACTGTACAATGTACAGTAATAATAAGTGGCATCACTAGACAGAAGTCATGAAATCAGTTGTTATATATGGGGATAAAGGACCAGCTATTTTTGATATGCACCTCCTTAGCTGAGCTCACTCTGTGTTGGGCACAATAGTTTCTGCTTGTAATGAAAGTTGAGTCTTGATGTGTTTTAGCCCAGAAAACCCAAAGAAAGATTAAATGTCTCAGTTTGAATAATATGAGTGTAAGCAGGTTCCTAGCTGTCTTCAGTACTTGACACTGCGAAGGGACATGCCACAATAGAGGGCTATCTTGGGACTTAACACATCACCCCATGTAGACTGCACAGTTTTCCACTTGTAGACAGATGGTGGGCTGAAAAACCTACACTACACCATCTTTCTGGTCCAATTGAACCCATAGTTTCTTAATGATTTCATTTTGGGATTAATAAAGAATTCTGATTCTGATAAGTGATTGGCAGTACTCACATCATAGGACCTTGCATTTCTTTAGGACTCCAGATCAGGGCTCCGACAGTTCAGTTAAAACCCCAGGGCTCATTTTACACAGGAGCACCTGGTACACATTCTGTGGAGGGGTCTACTCTTCACCACCAGGAGGGCTACTTCTTTCTTCTACATTCATAACCTAGCCAGGTTTACACTGTGTACCATGCATCTAACATCCTGTCCATAAGCACTCCTGTAGTGTATCATGAGATGTACAATATATCCAAGAAATATGCTCTTGTTATTGTGCAGCATCCTCTCCTTAGATACCATTTCTTTAGAACAATGTTTGCACCTACTGGACATATGTCACTTTCCCAGCACAGCTCACTCCTGTATATTTTGTAAGGCACTGTTTGGCAGGATTGTGGACGTTGTGTATCTGTTGCTTAGGTTTCTCACATACATGGGGTGAGGGACTCCAGGGTTTATGGCTGATGTGGAAAAAACAAACTTTTTTTTTTCTCAGAATCTTTATAAGCTCTGTCTTGAAGACTGGAGCCTTATTATAGCTGTGGGTATGATAAAGCCTCCATGCCTAGGTCCACATCTTACCTCTTAGCCTTGTTATCGGTCTCAGCTGTCCATAGACCTTTGTATATCTAATCTTACTGATACTCCAGGTTTGTTCACTCTCTCTCCTTTAAGAGCCTGCTGCTGGGTGAATAGTCTGATTGCTGACAGAACACTGAAAAGATACATGTAAGGGAATTCCAGCGAGACGTTTTAAGGGACTCCCAGTACAGCATCTGGCACATAAACATGCTCATAGTATTGCTCATAGAAATGAACATAAGTGCATTGGTAATAGAAATGAGCATAGGCTCACACATGCGCGCAGAAATGCGTGCACATGTGTGCACGCACATGGGAGCATGCCCACAGTTTCTGGCACCAGACAGGCTATTTAAAGCATGCTCTTGCTCACTGTCAGTGCTGACTGGTCTTCAGCTGTTCCCTGTGTTCTGCATTCTTCCACTGTGTTCCCTTGTTACTGACCTGAGTTACTCCTGACCTGATCATAGATTCGCCAGTTCCTGACACAGCTTGTTCCTGACTTCAGCTCTGCTTATGATTTGGTACTTCCTTGCCCACCTGTTGATGACCCTGGCTAATCATGTGACCTTGCTTGTGTCTCCGATCTTGGCTTCCGACCCATTCCAATGCCTGCCCGGCTGTTTTCTGTTGCTCTGTTCTGGTCACTAGTCTGCTGAAAGCTCTGACAAGACAAACGTCCTGGGCCTACAGTGAAGGGGAGTGCCTCTCTAACCTCAGCTGGACTACTGGGCATGGCTACTGTTCCTGATCTGATGGTTCACCAGTTTCCTTGGGACCACATCTCCTGCTGCAGGTTCTCCTATCAACTGCTGGCACTCATGTTCCTCCTGTCCCTTGGCATTCTCTGATCCATTCTCAGTGGGGCCTGGGCTGGAGATACAAGGGAGGTCGACCTCATAATTTGAATTTCCTCTCAGGTACATAACAGTACAATAGACACATGTCTGGTTTGGGCAACCCATCAGGGGATACCCTATTAGTCACGAACTTACCTGAATTTATTTAGTGGCTTGGATAAGCACATATTTTGTTTATTTTATACTAAGGACTTGCCCGAAATTATAAGGGTAGATGGGGGCAGGAATGGAAAGGTGGGTTTAGAGCACCACAAGTATTCTGTAGTGGATGTGAAGTACACATAGGCTTTCCTCTTCAGGAGAAAAGTGGAAAGCAGATGGAATACTGAGTTACCTAAAGTTTAGTGAATACTGCAGAGCCCGTGTGGTAGCACGCAACAATAGGACAATTTTTCATGACTGAAAATAAACTTTCAGAACTATACCATCTTTTTAGAGTTGCACCATTAATTTGGAGCCATACTTTAGAAATAAATGACTGTTTTTGATGTATCATGCTAGACAGTTGAAGCTAGTAAAATGTTTATAGCAGCAATGCCTGCTTACTGTATTTAGTGGATATTAACAGTACACACAGTAAACAAATAAAAACAGAAGTGCTGGATAAGGCTACTGTTGTGACTCCCAGCATGTCCTTGGGCAAGATTAAACAGGAACCTAAACTGAGTGGAGAACCAGACCGCCATCTTGAAAAATACACATATACTTCTCCTGTGGGCCGTAGTGCGGGAGCTGGTTGAAGACTGCCACAACCCTGGAATGTAAATTTGGTCTGTAAAATATAAAAAAAAACCCAATGCTGAATACTATCATTACATATATTAACTCATACAATAACCTTGTGGTCTTCTAATACTTTCTGTTCTTCATTCACCTCCATCTTGAAGAGTGATCTCTTAGACATTCAACAGAGGCCAACCCGAAACCAGAAACATTACTTTGTTCAATTAAAGCTTTCCTGTTGTCAGAGCACCTCATTGTTCATGAACAGGAGAGGACCTGGACATTTTCTTGTGCTGACTCTCATAGACAGAAAGGGGAAATTATATAGTGGAAATGGATAGATGTATTTAAATCCCCCTCTAATCCAGCCCAGAGGGACAAGATCAGTGCAAGTGATGAACGGTTTCCTTCATGTTTTATGTTTAATTGTTGTCAGATACATTCTGTGTGTCACTTTCTTTTTGTCAAATGTAATTTTTGTGCAGGAAATTGAAAATAGACATATTTCTTTATTTCTTATCCAATGATCATTCAGGTTTTGCTTTGTTCTTATACCTCACTGTGTTCTACAAAATTTGTCATTTTTGTTTCACTCATAAAGCAAAGCTCCACCCCTCTAACTAATTAAAAAAGGATGTACTTGCAACCACTTTAAGATATCCCCAATAATTACACATCTGCATGGTTAGCAAGCAAAGATGTATTCAAAATGTATGATAAGGTTGCCTTACAGTAAAATAAAAAGTACCCTTTGTACATATAATAGCAGTTGTATTAGATCACTGGTTTAAAATAGTCTCATTTTATGAATTATAACTATGGGTACTATTATTCACCATCATTTATAAGAAACCATCATGTAAATTTTTCAGCCTTCTGCCACTTCTGTAAGTGATGTGCACAAGGCTTTTTATGCCTTTGTGTCATAGTTTCATCTCTCATTTTTCACATCCCAATATTTGATATGCTTTTGCAGTAGCTTGTTGGCATTGAGTTTTAGCTAATTTTAACATAATTTTCGGCACTGCGACCATCCCCCCTACCCCACAAAGTGATTTCATTTTCAACACTAGATGTCCTCAGTCTTCAGTTGAATGACACTAGGCGTTGTTCAACCTAACAAACTGGGGATGAATTGTGAGTGCAGCATATCATGAACCTGCCCATGAGGGTACATAAAGATGGTATCCTGCATCAAGATGAAGCAGAGAATGGTGACAATGTCATCACTGCATCATTCAGGTTCAACAGTTGCCAGGAGAAGATTCCAAGATGAAGAGGACTCTGTCTATCACATAGCTGAGAAAAGTGGAAAACTAGCCCTGGACCTTTAATGTTATCTTATTGTTATTGCTTTTTTAAAGTATTGATGTTGATGTAAATAATATGGTTTTCAGACAGGAACCCCAAAGGATCTCCACAGTCTTCTAGGGTGTAGTATGTTGTAACAAAAATAGAAATTGAAGCACCACACCACTGCTAAGAATTCCAGATACAACTTTATTCCAATAAATTACAGATGGACAGTCCAAAGAGTAGCCAACGCATTTTGGGGGTTCAAAAATGCCCCCTTCATCAGAACGTAATTGAAAACAATGTGAATAGACCAGAAGTGAGCTGGACCTTAAATGTTATTCCTTCCAGTGTAATTACAGTATAAAAGTCTTATCAGTAGCTGGTTTGGCAGGTTGTATCTGGACCTCTTAGCAGTAGTGTGGTGCTTCAATTTCCATTCTTTTTACCTGTCACATGACCAGCCTGAAGACTTCGGAAAAAGGTAAGTGTAAAAAAACAAAAATACAAAGGGGGAGTGGGCTGGCTTGTACAAGGAACACTTGGGAGTGGTGGGCTGAACCCGGAGCTGGGATTTAAGTAACTTTTAAACTTATATTCCGACTAGAGTGCTTCTCCAAGTTTGTTTTCCACATATGTTTAGTTTAACACAGGACCATGTACATAATGTAAAGCCATTCAGAATTTGATCTTGAGTTGATCTGCCAGATCAACAAAACTTATCAAACGCTAAGTAGTGGCCCTCACTAACCAGCACAGTCTACATATATCCAGTAATGTAGACCCTCACAAAATTGTTGATAAATTCCATTAATCTGACAGATGAAATCTGAAACATCGTTACATTGATACAGATAGGGATAGGCTAAATTGAGAGAACTCCAAAAGGTAACAGAGGCTGCATACCACTGCCCACATTTTATTAATTGCTGTTGTAGGCGGTAGCCCTGCAGAGTATAACAGAGCACAAATAGTAGTTAATAATGAGCACCTAAGCTTAATGACCTTATTCAATGTCTAAAGTATGTGTTGCAAAAAAGAAAGGCTTACAAAATCTAACTGAGCCAGTTTCATTGGAGTTGACCAGTTTCATTGGAGGTGATTTTTAGGTCCTCAAGATGGTTTGTCAGATGGAGTAATGAAATGGCCATATAATGTAAAAATGGTAATGGTTTTAGATGAAGAATACAGCTATACAAATGTTAGTGTAACCATCTTTTGGGAATGGGGAGGGGGGAGGGTTTACAAGAATTGTCCCTCCCCATACATATATCCAATGTACAAACAGGTATTATCAGCAAAGGGCCTGATAGGGGTCCTGGTGTACTTGTTCAGGCATATACAGTTTAATTATTAATAGAGATAACTCCAGATGAATGTTATAGCAAAGTCCAGTTGCAGGCACCGCACCCCTGAGGATGATGTGGTGTGTGTCTTTGTGTTGGAGACCCTAAGACAAAATCAGTAGTCAAGGGGGTAACCTCCAACTTTTGTCCGGCCAGTCTGGAATGGGACTTCTCACCAGCAAGAATTGTGCTATGGAGCTGGAACTCAGCCTGTCTACTTTTCCTATCTACTCTGTACTTTAGTCAGTCTCTAGTAGCACCTAAAATAACAAGAGCAATATTAACTCTATTGCAAAAAACAGGTCTGCTTAGTAATTTACAACAAGATCACCACTACATACATACAGTAGCGCAGACCTAGCAATCTTGCAATGAGCATATGAAATAATAATATTAATATATTATAAACCCAGGCCTTATATACTCTGTCTGTCAGAAGCATCTGCAGGTAATCATTAGATTATAGGTATACTTGCAAAATAGTATCTTCTGGTCCAGGATTTAGTAGCATGGACAGGACATGTGTGTGAGTCCTTCCCTCTCCACTTCCTACTTCAGGGTCTCATAGCCATAACCCAGGGGTAGGAAGTGCATTCAGCTGTCATGGTACACGTTGGTATCAATGACAAAGCTAGAGGAAGGTGCAGAGTCCTAAAAAATGATCTCAGGGACTATATTGAAGAGAAGGACCTCCAAGGTGGTATTCTCAGAGATACTGCCTGTACCTCAAACCACACCAGAGGCAGCAGGAGCTGTTAAGAGAACTTAAGATAACTTAACAAGTGGCTGAGGAATTGATGCAGGAAAGAGGGTTTTAGGTTCCTGGAGAACTGGGTTTACATCTCAGTCCGTTACCTGCTCTATAGTATAGATGGACTGCACCTTAATGGGGAGGGTGCAGCTCTGTTGGGGGAGAAGATGGCCAAAAGGTTAGAGGGGCTTTCAAACTAGGTGGCGTGGGGAAGAGATCAGAAGAAACAATAGCTATCATTGAGTGAAAGTCAGAGGGGGATATAACTATAGTACCTAATCAATGGGATAGTGGGTTGCCAAAACAATATTACAGTCACAGAAGAACTAAGGATTAAATAATATGCTCCCGTACAAAACTGAGAGGCAGGTGCACAAATGTCAGGAGCGTAGTTAACAAAATGGAGGTACTAGAGCTACTGATACACGATGAAGATTTCGACTCTGGGAAAATCAGAAACTTGGTTTGACAGCTCACATGACTGGTTGACAACTATCCAGGGGTATTCCTTGTATAGGAGGAACAAGGCTGATAGAAGAGGGGGAGGGGTGTGTATGTACATTAAGATTGATTTAATGGTGAACACAATGGAAGACATTGCAAATGGGGCAAGGGGGGAGGTGGAGCCCCTATGAGTGAAACTTCAAAGAGAAGAAACAAGGGGAGAAATAATAGTGGGGGTATGCTACAGGCCCCTAACCTAAAGGATGAGGAGGAGTCTGACCTCCTGTCACAGGTAGGATCGGTGGTGAGGCAGGGCAACATCATCATAATGGGGGACTTCAACTATCTGGATATTAACTGGGCAGAAAGAACTGCTCACTCATTTTCCTGTGTGAGTGTTTTTTCTGCAGAAGTGCTCAGCAGCAGTTGAACACAGCAGTTTAACTTAAGCAGGATAACTAAAGCAGGAATAAGCTGCAACAAAGAACTGTGCTCCACACTGGACTGACTGCAAGCAAAACACCGTAGAAAGAATCTCTGATTCCTACTCCATCTACCTTTTCATATGCCCCCTCTACTCTTCCTTCTCATATTAGTATTCTCTATACTCAAAATCTCATTTCTTGACTCTTCTTCTCCACTCCAAACCTTGTACATATCACCCTCACGTCTACTGCTCTCATCACCTCCTGCTAATACTTAACTCAGCTGCGGACCCAAACACTGGGACAGGAAGGCATGTGCACTCATATACAGTCAGGTCCATAAATATTGGGACATCGACACAATTCTAACATTTTTGGCACTATACACCACCACAATGGATTTGAAAAGAAACAAACAAGATGTGCTTTAACTGCAGACTGTCAGCTTTAATTTGAGGGTATTTACATCCAAATCAGGTGAACGGTGTAGGAATTACAACAGTTTGCATATGTGCCTCCTACTTGTTAAGGGACCAAAAGTAATGGGACAGAATACTAATAATAAATCAAACTTTCACTTTTTAATACTTGGTTGCAAATCCTTTGCAGTCAATTACAACCTGAAGTCTGGAACGCATAGACATCACCAGACGCTGGGTTTCATCCCTGGTGATGCTCTGCCAGGCCTCTACTGCAACTGTCTTCAGTTCCTGCTTGTTCTTGGGGCATTTTCCCTTCAGTTTTGTCTTCAGCAAGTGAAATGCATGCTCAACCGGATTCAGGTCAGGTGAGTGACTTGGCCATTGCATACCATTCCCATTCTTTCCCTTAAAAAACTCTTTGGTTGCTTTTGCAGTATGCTTTGGGTCATTGTCCATCTGCACTGTGAAGCGGCGTCCAATGAGTTGTGAAGCATTTGGCTGAATATGAGCAGATAATATTGCCCGAAACACTTCAGAATTCATCCTGCTGCTTTTGTCAGCAGTCACATCATCAATAAATACAAGAGAACCAGTTCCATTGGCAGCCATACATGCCCACGCCATGACACTACCACCACCATGCTTCACTGATGAGGTGGTATGCTTAGGATCATGAGCAGTTCCTTTCCTTCTCCATACTCTTCTCTTCCCATCACTCTGGTACAAGTTGATCTTGGTCTCATCTGTCCATAGGATGTTGTTCCAGAACTGTGAAGGCTTTTTAGATGTCGTTTGGCAAACTCTAATCTGGCCTTCCTGTTTTTGAGGCTCACCAATGGTTTACATCTTGTGGTGAACCCTCTGTATTCACTCTGGTGACATCTTCTCTTGATTGTTGACTTTGACACACATACACCTACCTCCTGGAGAGTGTTCTTGATCTGGCCAACTGTTGTGAAGAGTGTTTTCTTCACCAGGGAAAGAATTCTTCGGTCATCCACCACAGTTGTTTTCCGTGGTCTTCCGGGTCTTTTGGTGTTGCTGAGCTCACTGGTGCGTTCCTTCTTTTTAAGAATGTTCCAAACAGTTGTTTTGGCCACGCCTAATGTTTTTGCTATCTCTCTGATGGGTTTGTTTTGTTTTTTCAGCCTAATGATGGCTTGCTTCACTGATAGTGACAGATCTTTAGATCTCATCTTGAGAGTTGACAGCAACAGATTCCAAATGCAAATAGCACACTTGAAATTAATTCTGGACCTTTTTTCTGCTCATTGTAATTGGGATAATGAGGGAATAACACACACCTGGCCATGGAACAGCTGAGAAGCCAATTGTCCCATTACTTTTGGTCCCTTAACAAGTGGGAGGCACATATGCAAACTGTTGTAATTCCTACACCGTTCACCTGATTTGGATGTAAATACCCTCAAATTAAAGCTGGCAGTCTGCAGTTAAAGCACATCTTGTTCGTTTCATTACAAATCCATTGTGGTGGTGTATAGAGCCAAAAATGTTAGAATTGTGTCGATGTCCAAATATTTATGGACCTGACTGTACATCCCACTCCTATTTTACTTTCCTTACCCTCCTTCTTCTAACTTCTGGGGATATTGCCCTGAACCCTGGTCCTCCAGGATCTCACCCCCACACCAGGCATCCTCCTTCCTCCAGCAATAACCTCATTCCACTCATTTTAATCTCGATCCCCCTGCTCCCAAACACCACCCCCCATTTTTCATGTGCACTCTGGAATGCCTGCTCTGTGTAACAAGCTCACCTCTGTCCCTGACCTTTTTGTCTCCCACTCCCTTCACCTACTTGCAATTACAGAAACCTGGCTTCAAGCATCAGATTCTGCTTCTCCCGTGGTTCTCTCCCATGAAGGCCTCCACTGGACTCGTTCACCCAAACCAAGAGGTCAGAAAGGAGGTGGAGTTGGTTTGCTCTTATTCCCACTGAGTACTTTTCAAGTCCTTTCTACCCATTCCTCTCTGATTCTCTTCTTTCGAGACTCACTGTATTCGTCTGTTTTCTCCCATTTCTTAGAGGATTGCAGTGGTCTATCGGGTTCCTGGACCGATGTCGCTATTACTTCTCTGCCTGGTTACCCTACTTTCTCTCCTCTGAAATTCCCACTATTATTCTTGGTGATTTTAACATCCCCATTAATGTTAACAGCCCACTTACATCACAACCTTTAAAACTAACCTCATCTTGTGCCCTAACACAATGGACACAGTTCTCCACTTACTCTGATAGGAATACCTTAGACCTTGTTTTCTCCCATCTTTGCACTCCCTACAACCTCACCAACACCCCCTTTTTCTCTCTCTGATCACAACCACAGCACATTCACAGTGTCCGTGTCTTCAACCACCTATCCTTCCAAGCAGCAAACAATTACCCACAGAAATCTTTACCACTTTAATCCTTCTCTTTTCTACTCTGCAACTGACTACCTCTATGACAGAATCTCTCCCTTGTTCTGCCCGGATCTGACCACTTCTGTCTACAACAGTTCACTTTCATCCACACTGGACTCACTTGCTCCTCTAACTACACAAAGTATTAGGCCCCAACCATTACAACCATGGCAGACTGACGACACCAGAAATCTTAAGAGACATAGCAGTACAGTGGAGCGATTGTGGCGTAAAACCAAATCCCAGCAAGCATTCACCCTATATAAATCTGACTTCTCAAAATACAATTCCTCCCTCCATGCTGCCAAACAAGACTACTTTGTCACTCTTATTAATACCTTGTCATCCAGTCCTCGTCATCTCTTCTCTACTTTTAACATTCTACTTTCTCCACCACCACCCGCACCCATTAACTCACTCACTGCTCACAAGTTCATTTCAAAAACAAGATTGATGCAATTTGTGCGGGCAACTCCACTGCATAGATATCCCACTTAGCATACTCTATACAAAATCACCCTCAACACCTTCCTTTTTTGACCTTGCTACTACCAAAGAGGTCACTAAGGTTTTCTCAGAAGTCCGTCTTACCACCTGTGCCCTGGATTCAGTTCCCTCACAACTACTACGGTCACCCTCTTCTTCGATCATATGCTCCCTCACTCACACCTTCAATCTCTCTCTCTCTACTGGCACCTTCCCCTCCCCTCTAAAACATGCGCTGATCACCCCTATACTTAAAAAGCCCTCACTGGATCCCACCAATCTGAACATCTTAAGACCCATCTTCCTGCTTCTGTTTACCTCAAAACTTTGAGCTCCTACCTCACTGACAACAACCTTCTTGATCCCTTACAGTTTGGATTTCAATCACTAAACTCCACTGAAACTCCCCTAATAAAACTCACTAATGATTTGCTAACTGCTAAAACCAATGGCCACTACTCCATACTCTTACTACTAGACCTCTCTGCGGCTTTTGATACTGTTTACCATCCCCTCCTCCTAAAAAAAACTCCACTCTCTTGGCCTTCGAGAATCTACTCTCTTCTGGTTCTCCTCCTACCTATCACAGCACTCCTTCAGTGTTACCTATAACTGTGTCTCCTTCGCTCCACTTCCTCTTGCTGTAGGGGTCTCCAAAGGTTCTGTCCTTGGATTCCTTCTCTTCTCCATCTACACCTCCTCCCTTGGTCACTTGATAAACTCCCATGGCTTCAAATACTATCTCTATGCTGATGACAGACAATTCTATCTCTCTACTCCTCACCTCACCCCTTCAGTCTCCTCTCACATTACTAAGTTACTAAATGACATATCCGCATGGATATCACACCACTTCTTCAAACTCAATCTTTCTAAAACTAAGCTCATAATATTCCCTCAAGCCCGTGCCCCCTCCCCTGACTTCTCCATCAAGATGAATAATACAACTATTAGTCCCTCCCCTCATGCCAGTGTGCTAAGTGCAATACTCGACCTCGATCTGTCCTTTCAGCCTCAAATCCATGCACTGACCAAATATTGTAGACTTCACCTCCATAACATCTCCAAAATATGCCCCTTTTTAACCACTGAAACCACCAAGCAACTTATTCACTCCCTTGTTATCTCTTGTCCTGACTATTGCAACTCCCTCCTCTCTGGCCTACCTCATCGCAGGCTATCCCCTCTTCAGTCTATCATGAATGCTGCTGCCAGACTCATCCACCATACCAACTGTTCCATGTCTGCTATCCTTTTCTGCCAGACCCTCCACTGGCTTCCCGTTACATAATTACAAAGTTAGTCTGGCTGAAAAAAGACAAAAGTCCATCCAGTTCAACCACAGAAAAAAAAAAGTTATAATCCTATACCCACAGTTGATCCAGAGGAAGGCAAAAAAAAACCCCAGCAAAGCATCATCCAATTTGCACCTGCTGGGAAAAAAAGTTCCTTCCTGATCCCCCGAGAGGCAATCGGATATTCCCTGGATCAACTTTACCTATAAATGTTAGTATCCAGTTATATTCTGTGTATCTAAGAAATAATCCAGGCCTTTTTTGAAGCAATCCACTGAGCTGGCCAGAACCAACTCTTGAGGGAGTCTATTCCACATTTTCACAGCTCTCACTGTGAAGAAACCTTTCCATGTTTGGAGATTAAATTTCTTTTCCTCCAGACGTAAAGAGTGCCCCCTTGTCCTCTGTGATGACCTCAGGGTGAATAGCTCCACACCAAGTTCACTATATGAACCACTGATGTATTTATACATGTTGATCATATCCCCCCTTAACCTCCTCTTCTCAAGAAAGAATAAATTTAGTTCCTCTAATCTTTCCTCATAGCTGAGCTCCTCCATGCCTCTTATCAGTTTGGTTGCCCTTCTCTGTACTTTCTCAAGTTCCCCAATGTTCTTTTTGTGAATTGGTGCCCAAAACTGAACTGCATATTCCAGATGAGGTATTTCTCTTACTAAGCTCAAAAGAGCAGGGCCCTCGAACCCCTCATGTATTGTTTTGTTAATGTATTGTCTCATGTACTAATAGTGGTGTGACCCTCCTGCGCTCCAAATGTGTGTTTAAAACAAACTAAATTAATATATGAACCCCAAACAGCTGCTAGTATTAAATCATATACCAGTGATCAAGTAAATATAAACCATATAAATGCTGCGCTACATTCAAACTTATTTAAGTGAATGTGGAATCCAATAACTCAAATCAAAAATAGTGACAATAATAAATGAAAATAAATAATGTGCTTAATGATAACAAAATTACCAAATAAACCACCCAAACTAATGAAAAAGCACAAACTTAAATCTATACGTATGTGCATGAGAAATACACATACATATATTACATCACACGTGCACAATGTGAAGTGAAATGATGACTAAATAATAAACGCAAACTCAAAGTCCAATAATGAAATGTTGAAGGTGAACAAAACTGTAAACGGTGTTTCCAATAATACTGTAAGGTGACCACAAGTGAAACAAATCTTGCAGATATCTGGGTGTAGATAGAGCTTATGAATCCAACCACCTTCTGGATTAGCCTCTCACCTCATCACTTCGACCCTTGCGGGTCAAAGAGCAGTAATGGATCCCTCTCACAGATCCTCCAGGCACCACAGCACTCCAAAACCACTTTTCAGGATTTAGTATTCCCACTCAGGCTCTTCTCCAAGTATAGTATGTTACCAGGACATAGAAGGTGAATCTCCCCAGGGGAAACACAGATCGCAATAACAATTTCATAGGGAATCTAACCCATGACTTGCTTCCATTGTGAGGATCTTTTAAGAGATCAATAGGAAGGATTTTCCCAACTCCAAAGCTTGAATGAAAAGCTTGAAAGCCCCTCATTCAAGCTTTGGAGTTGGGAAAATCCTTCCTATTGATCTCTTAAAAGATCCTCACAATGGAAGCAAGTCATGGGTTAGATTCCCTATGAAATTGTTATTGCGATCTGTGTTTCCCCTGGGGAGATTCACCTTCTATGTCCTGGTAACATACTATACTTGGAGAAGAGCCTGAGTGGGAATACTAAATCCTGAAAAGTGGTTTTGGAGTGCTGTGGTGCCTGGAGGATCTGTGAGAGGGATCCATTACTGCTCTTTGACCCGCAAGGGTCGAAGTGATGAGGTGAGAGGCTAATCCAGAAGGTGGTTGGATTCATAAGCTCTATCTACACCCAGATATCTGCAAGATTTGTTTCACTTGTGGTCACCTTACAGTATTATTGGAAACACCGTTTACAGTTTTGTTCACCTTCAACATTTCATTATTGGACTTTGAGTTTGCGTTTATTATTTAGTCATCATTTCACTTCACATTGTGCACGTGTGATGTAATATATGTATGTGTATTTCTCATGCACATACGTATAGATTTAAGTTTGTGCTTTTTCATTAGTTTGGGTGGTTTATTTGGTAATTTTGTTATCATTAAGCACATATTATTTATTTTCATTATTATTGTCACTATTTTTGATTTGAGTTATTGGATTCCACATTCACTTAAATAAGTTTGAATGTAGCGCAGCATTTATATGGTTTATATTTTGTCTCATGTACTGTCCCCCACTATAATGTACAGCGCTGAGCAAACCTTTTGCCGCTATATAAATACTGTATAATAATAATAATAATACTAATGATTTGTACCGGGGTAATATGATATATCTCTCGCTGGAGTCTATACCTCTTTTAATACAAGAGAACCCCCAGATCCTTCTCCACCATTGATTCCCCCAGTTGTACCCCCTAGTATGTATGATGCCGTTGCCCAATGAATACAATTTAAAAAATTAACAATAACATATAAAGTCATTTACAACTCTGCCCCAAATTACATCACCAATCTTGTCTCCAAATATCACCCAAACCGTCCTCTCCGCTCCTCGCACAACCTCCTGCTAGACTCCCTAGTCTCCTCCTCTCCTGATCATCTCCAGGACTTCTCTGGAGCCTCCCCCATTCTTTGGGACTCTCTACCCTGATCTGTCCAAATATTACCTACTCTGTCCACTTTTAGGCGATCTCTAAAAACCTATCTCTTCAGGGAAACCTATCCTGCCTTCAGCTAATAACCGAATCTTCTATTTCTCCCATCAGTTCTTCCCCCACAGTTATTACCTTTTGTTCCACCAGCCCTTGCCTATTAGATTGTAAGCTCCCACAAACAGGGCCCTCCTAACCCTCTTGTGTTGAACTGTATTGTTGCTGTATTGTCTCCCTTTATATTGTAAAGCACTGAGCAAACTGTTGGCGCTATATAAATACTGTATAATAATAATGTAAGTCTCGTCATTTCTTAAATGTCCTACAGGACAACTTCTTGTGTCAATTAGTGGCTGCCCCGACTAGAAATAATACATTGTTAGACCTAATTACAAATGACATGGATCTGGTCACGGATGTGGGAATAAGGGACAACTTTGGAACCAGCGATCACAGGTTAATTATATTCAGCATAAATCATAGGAAAAGGAGGCACAATGCTGCTGCAAGAACTAAAGGTTACTAAAGAACTAAACCTTCACTAAAGGTTACCGCATGTGATAACACTGTCACTTGACTCATTTGCATAAATTATTGCTAGCGATAACAAAATGTCCAATTCACGAAAAAAATTACAATTCTGCAGTATTTAATGAAAAATTAAAAATGTGTCAGTAAATACTGCAAAAAAAAACATGTGGTAAGCTTTTAAGTCCAATTCACAAACAGAACAGAAAGTAAAATACATACGATATTTATCACCAAGGTTTTGCTGGCGGTATCACATGTAGTATTTTTTCAGATGCAGCGAGGGGGTTCCCTCCCAACCACCCCCAACCCCTAGGGATCTGGTATGGATATTAAGGGGAACCCCACGCCAACATTTAAAGAAATACGGCGTAGGGTCCCCACCAGATCCATACCAGACCCAAAATCCCTTAGGATTGTGAGGGGACCTGCACATTTTTTTGGGTTTTTCATATTGGTGTGGGGTTCCCCCAAAACGTATACCAGACCTAAGGGCCTTTTTTTTTATTTTGGTGTGGGATTTTTCTTTAAAATCCATACCAGAGCCAAAGGGCCTGGTATGAATGGGGGGGGAGCCCCACACTGTTTTTTCATCATTTGCAATTGCTGACATGTTTTGTTTACATTCAGCTGTCAGTGGGACACCTGCTGACAGATGATGAGTCATCCGTTGTCAAGGATGCAGCACCTGGCTTCCTTAACAACCAGCTACCATGAGATAAATTACTGCATGAAAATATGTAGTAATTGCCATAATAATGATATTTTACCACATGAGTTATTTACCGCAAAATTCTTAGTGAATTGTACATTTGCAAAAAATTCACCGCATTTGTTATTTTACCAAATTTTTTCAGTCGTTATTTAACTGTTAGTGAATTGACCCCTAAATTTCAAAAGAAACAACTTTTCTAAACTGCGCTCAATACTTAAGGATATTAAATGGGACAAAACCCTAGAAAAACTGAACACTGAGAAAAAATGGAAGTACTTTAGAAACATACTAAATAGAGGTAATAGCCAGTGCAGGGGTGGACTGACAACTCATGGGACCCCTGGGCAATAAGGGATCATGGGGCCCCTGTGTCCTTGCCCAAACTCAAAAAAGCCTATGAAAAAGGTACCAGGGGCATCTCATGGGGCCCCCTACTGACCCCGGGCCCTCGGGCAGTGCCCAAGTTTCCAAATGGTCAGTCCGCCCCTGAGCCAGTGTATTCTAATAAGCAACAAATATAAAAGAGGTAAGATTAAACCTGGGTGGCTAAACTTTGATGTGAAAATACATATTAAAGAGAAAAAAAGGCCTTTAAAAAATATAAAGCAGAGGGGTCATTGTTGGCACTTCAACACTACAAGGAATGCAATAAGAAATGTAAAATAGCAATCAGGGCAGCTAAGAAAGACCACAAGAGATGCATAGCGGAGGAGAGTAAAAAAAAAAAATCCCGAAAAATTCTTTAAATATATTGATAGTCAAAGCGAGGACAAAACATATTGGCCCCAAGGGAAGTTGGTTATAAATGATAAGGAGAAGGCAGCTGTACTAAATGCATTCTTCTCCTCAGTTTTTACAAAGGAAAAGGAAGGTTATTGCAATCAAGAATGTATCATTAGTAACTCATCACAGAATGTACCCTTGTGGCTTACAGAAGCCAGTTTTCGAAAAGACTTGCAAGGTTTAACGCAAATAAATCACCAGGACCAGATGGCTTACACCCCATAGCCAGACCATTATTCCTAATTTTTAAGAACAACATACTTACAGAAATTGTACCAACAGATTGGCAAAAGGTCAACGTAGTACCAGTATTTAAAAAAGGGCAGAGACATTTTCCTGGAAACTACAGGCCAGTCAGTCTAACATCAAGAGTATGTAAACTATTGGAGATGATGATAAGGGACTATACCCAAAAATTTGCTGAGGGCAGCAGTATCATGAGTAGTAATCAGCATGGCTTTATGAAAGGTCATTCTTGCCAAACCAGCTTGTTCAACATTCTATGAGGAAGTGAGGTGCCATCTAGATAAAGGAAGGGCATTGGATGTGGGGTTCCTGAAATTTGCAAAAGCATTATGTGCAGGTATATACAGTCCCCCATAAATGCTTAATTTACAGACTTAGGTCTGTAGGTTTAGACCATAGGGTTTGTTCATTGATAGAAAACTGGTTACAGGGAAGAGTCCAGAGGGTGGTGATAAAAAATGTGTACTCATATTGTTGTGGAGTGGTAAGTGGGGTGCCCAGGGCTCTGTCCTGGGACCAATTCTGTTTAAACTATTCATAAATTATATACTGTAGAGGCTGGTATCAATAGCTCATTCTCAGTGTTTTAATTATTTGAAAGAAATCTTGCGAGCCAAATAATAAAATTCCTGTTGTTGGATCGCAAACCTCTAGCACATAACTACCAATGTGAAAAACGTGAAATAAAGATAAATATAGTATTGCGCTCACAACCCTTCAATCTAAACATCTAAACAAATAAAAATGTGTATTGATAAACATAGATGACTGTATTTGTGAATCTTTAAGAGTCCACTTAAATAAACAATATGCATAGGACAGTGAAAAAACTAATAAATAAAATAAAAATGAAAAATATATGATTCTGTATAATAATAATAATGTCCCACAGAAACAGTGACTTTGTGCTGAAAAATCTTCAATATCATTAAATCGGTGACTGCTTGTGCCTCCTCCCTCAAGTGAAGATATGCGCTCACCTCATAGAAAGCCTGCAATTAGGCTATTAAAGCTTGCGGTTCACCTCCTTTGGAACCTACTTGTTTAAGAACTCCTGTTTGTGAGATATCCATGGAATGCGACATGTGCTATGGAAAAAATCTCCTCTCATGGGGTGCCCCTCCAATATCTTCCTGTCTCCATGCGGTTCTCCATATACAAGAAAAATCCTGACATGGTGCTTTATCGTTTTAAAAGCTTTAATTATGCTGACAGGTGGCACTCACATAAATTCGTATAGTGGTAGTGCAAATATATTTCAGACCGCCGCTGACTGCCGGAGCTGTGCGCTCGTGGTCCGATAACCGGACTGACTCCCTCCGAGTGACGTACACAGTCCCACACACAGTGGGACTGTGTACGTCACTCGGAGGGAGTCAGTCCGGTTATCGGACCACGAGCGCACAGCTCCGGCAGTCAGCGGCGGTCTGAAATATATTTGCACTACCACTATACGAATTTATGTGAGTGCCACCTGTCAGCATAATTAAAGCTTTTAAAACGATAAAGCACCATGTCAGGATTTTTCTTGTATATGGAGAACCGCATGGAGACAGGAAGATATTGGAGGGGCACCCCATGAGAGGAGATTTTTTCCATAGCACATGTCGCATTCCATGGATATCTCACAAACAGGAGTTCTTAAACAAGTAGGTTCCAAAGGAGGTGAACCGCAAGCTTTAATAGCCTAATTGCAGGCTTTCTATGAGGTGAGCGCATATCTTCACTTGAGGGAGGAGGCACAAGCAGTCACCGATTTAATGATATTGAAGATTTTTCAGCACAAAGTCACTGTTTCTGTGGGACATTATTATTATTATACAGAATCATATATTTTTCATTTTTATTTTATTTATTAGTTTTTTCACTGTCCTATGCATATTGTTTATTTAAGTGGACTCTTAAAGATTCACAAATACAGTCATCTATGTTTATCAATACACATTTTTATTTGTTTAGATGTTTAGATTGAAGGGTTGTGAGCGCAATACTATATTTATCATTCTCAGTGTTTGCTGATGATACAAAACTAAGGAGGGCAATAACTTCACAGCACGATATAGAAACTTTACAAGAAGACCTTAATAAAATAAAGGGGTGGGCCAGGGGTGGACTGACAACTCATGGGGCCCCCGGGCAATAGGGGATCATGGGGCCCCTGTGTCCTCGCCCACACTCAAACCACACCCCAAAAAGCCCATGAAAGGTACCAGGGGCATCTCATGGGGCCCCCTACTGACCCCGGGCCCTCGGGCAGTGCCCGAGTTCCCAAATGGTCAATCCACCCCTGGGGTGGGCAGATACATGGCAAATGAGGCTTAATGTTGAAAACTGTAAAATAATGCACTTGGGGGGCTAAAAATATGAACGCAAGTTTCTCGCTGGGTAGAAAACCCAGCGAGAATGATGGAAAAAGATCTGAAGAATATTAACATGCATAAAAAAGGATATTTACTCAAGAGATAAAACTATAATTCTGCCACTTTATAAAACTCTGGTAAGGCCACATTTGGAGTATGACATCCATTTCTGGTCACCAATCCTCAAGAAGGATGTTCTGGAACGGGAGAGAGTCCAGAGAGGGGCAACAAGGCTAATATTGGGGCTGAAGGACCTCAGTTATCAGCAACAACTACAAACATTAAACTTATTCTCTCCGGAGAAGAGACACTTGAGAGGAGATATGATAGCAATATATAAATACTTCAATGGTGATGCTAGTATAGGAAATAACTATTCAGTCTCAGGGAGTATAAGAAGACGCAGGGCCACTCAATGAAACTGGAGGAGAAGTGGCTTAATTGTAAACTGCATAGGGGGTTTTCACTGTCAGGGCGGAAAAGATGTGGAACTCACTTTCATAATCAGTAGTGTTAGTGGGAAGTATTGATAGTTTAAAAAAAACTCTTAGATGGGCATCTTAGCGAACACAATATACAGGGATATGGGATATGATTTTTTTTACATGAACACACACACACCCACACACGTTGAAATGGATAGACTGCTGTCTTGTATTCAATCTCACTAACTATTTAACCCCATTTTGTGAAAGAGTACAATTTGTGAATTGTAAACCAAACATCAAGACCCAGCTGTATTGCTGTAGATTCTTTGAGTAACAAATTAAAATTGGTGAGTGTTTTCATTTTGTCTTTTGGAAACCTAAAAGCTATAGAATCTGTAGATATAACTTTGTATCTATCATTGCTTGTCCCTTTCTTTCCATTTCAGTAGATGCTCTCAGTAGACTCCTGTTGTCAGTCTTATTTGAAATTCCTGCTGGTATGTAGGAAATATTGAGAGAATGAGGCAAGAAAGTCTTACATGTGCTTTCACCCAACACGGTGTAAAATAAGTTTAGAGTTTACTCTCAGTGAAAACATATAAACTGAATGAGTTTTTAAAACATCTGTTGTGCATAGTAGGAAATGTTCTGCTGATATCGCCCTGTGACTATTAAATAGGAAAAATCATTCTTGCTTTGTACCAAAAGAATTTAAATTTAATTGTGTGTTTCTTAGAAATAATGTTCATCTCACCTTAACTTCATGCTGTGGAGGATTTTCAGAGTTCTGTAGCAATATATAGTATTCCCTGTATTTTCTAGTAAGGGGCTGCATAGTTCTCATACAACACAAGCTTCATTTGAAGGAAAGTTGTTTGCATGAGGTGATACACATATCCAGATGTGTTTTACATTTACCAAGAGTTATGAGTTTCATCACAGAATACTTTAAACTGGCTATGTGACATATGCCACAATAAAGCTATACATATGTAAGATATATTTTCTAGGAGTGACATCACTATTCTCCAACTTTAAGAGGAAGAACCACTGTTTCACTTCTCCCTCCCCTTCTCTGTCTTTTCTTTTCTCTTCTTTCTTTCTTTCTTTCTCTTTATTTCCTTCCTTCCCTTCCTTTCCTTCCCTTCCTTCTCTTTTCTTTTTCTTCCTTCCTTCCTTCCTTCTTTTGTTCTTCCCTTTTTTCTTCCTTCCTCCTTTCCTTTCCTTCTTTTTTTCTTCCTTCCCTTTTTATTCCCTCCTTCTTTTCTTTTCTTCAATTTCCTTCCTTCCTTCCTTCCTTTCCCTTTTCTTTTCTTTTTTCCATTTACTATTTATCTAGATCCTATTTTAAAATTTCTTTTCATATATCAATAGAGAAACGCGCATTTGGTGTTCAATGTACTGTCAGGAGGATCCACCACTGGTTTATGTACACTCATCCAATAGACAGAAGTGGCAAGCACACAAAAAACACCTTCCTCTTCCATCTTCTTACTGAGAAACAGAGAGAATTTCACAACTTGTACAGATATTTTTCTTTCGTAGTTCACCGTTCCATGTAAATGATTCATTTCCATGTTTTAGAGGTACAAAAAATAAATGTACAGGTATACATAAATATGCTATTAATCGTAAGTGTTTAATACAAAAGTAAAGTTCTGCTGAGTGTCAACAATCAGCGTGTAGTGTATGTAGTACAGTATACAGGGATAAGGGTGATTTGGAATTATTAGGCTGGAAGTTTAAAAATGTGAGTGGACAAAAGAAAAAACTCACAGATTCGAAATTTGAAAATCTGTCAGACCAATAAAGAGAACCACCACCAGCCAAAAGTGCTACATAGCAATGCCTAGGATAGCTTTAAATGCCCATACATTGTATCAAGTCCAGGTTTGGGCTGTTTATGACTATCTCCTATTCTCATCTCTTTTTCTCCCTCTATATTCCTCTACTTGTCTCCTTTATATTTTATCCCTACCTTTATGTCTCTCCCACTTTTCTTTCTTTCCATATTTATGCTCGCTCTCTTTCTCTCTCTTTCATCTTCTTTCTCTTTTGTTTGTTATTTTTTTTGTCCAATAAGTTTTATTAGTAGCATTGCAAAGCAGGTGAGGAATTGGTGGAGAAAGAGAATAAGAAGGCTGTTTATTGAGGGGTAAGTGGCTAAATGGGCAATACGGGGACAATTTGGGAGGCCAAGGGCAGGGGCATAACTATAACTATAGCTGCTATGGTTCTCCTTGGGGGGGGGGGGGGCCCAGTTGATTAGACATATCTGTCCACAAAACATTGGCCATAAAGGGTATTTTTAGATTAACTTTTTGGGGGAGGCTATTCCGCCTCCTATATTCTATCATATTTTAAAGCAGTGCAAAGCTAAAGTGGATTGCAAAAAGGAGGAAATGGACTTTGTAATGTGTGAGAAAAATTGGCATGTCTTTGGAGAAAATTGTGTACACAATTGGTAAACTGGACAAAACCTAATGAGGATCAAACCTGCCGAATAGTGGACAGAGGAAAAGAGAAGGCATGTATTACAAGGAATTATGTCAATGTTAATGTACATATAAAGTGCAGTGCTTAGCAAAGTCACAACCAATTAGTGAAAAATTTCAAACAATTAAGGAAAAAAAACATCCATCATAAGATTTCAAATAAAGAAAAAAGTCCCCAAAGGCTGTGATGAAACAGGAAAAATCCAAGGATAGCTGATGTGTCATCTCACATAAAAGGCTTGCCAGAGAGTTATGACCCTCTGCTAAGAGTGGTCAATCGTGATTTGTTGTATAACAACCAGAGAGGCTGGAAAGCCAAATCTTCCTCTGGATCCCCAAGAGAGAAATGCCAAATATCCTCCTGTAGTGATCCCTAGTTAGGGTAGCTAAAAACGCTCTGAATGGGACCCAAACACGTGGCTTGTTGTGGAATGAATGGTGACGATCTGTTGCATACTTGTTTCAGATTGGAGACTCACTAGGTAATGAAGCTGCACTGTACCGCAGTTCGCCCAAGACATTTACAGACTCCACTCTATATCTCAACTCTGAACCCCCAAGCCTGTGACCATAAGTGTGTAGAAACAGGGTTGATCTATCAATACAGTTACAGTATAAGGATTTTCTATCCTTGAGGAACAGTCCAAATAATAAATGTATCCACTTGATCTAAGTATTATTATTATTATTATACAGTATTTATATAGCACCAACAGTTCGCTCAGCGCTGTACATTACAATGGGAGACAGAACACGCGACAGTACAATAACAATACAATGCGATACACGAAGGGTTCGAAGGGCCTGCTCCTTGGAGCTTACAATCTAGGAGGGAGGGGATAGTGGTACAGGAGGAAATAGCTGTGGGGGATGGAGTGGTAGGAAGAGTGGAGGAGGTTGGGAATTAGCAGGGAGTGGGGTAGGCTTCCCTGAAAAGGTGGGTTTTCAGGGTGCACCTAAAGGAGAGGAGAGTAGGTGAAAACCCATCTCTTCAGGGAAGCCTACCCCGCCCTCACCTACCAGCCGATCTCCTCCACTCCTCCTACCACTCCATCTCCCACAGCCACTTCCTCCTGTACCACTATCCCCTCCCTCCTAGATTGTAAGCTCGAAAGAGCAGGGCCCTTGACCCCCTCGTGTTTTTTTTGTTACTGTATTGTCTTATGTTTTGTCCCCCACTATAATGTATAGCGCTGAGCAAACCTTTTAGCGCTTTATAAATACAGTATAATAATAATAATAGTCTGATGGATTGGGGTAGGGAGTTCCAGAGTATGGGTGACGCCCTGGAGAAGTCCTGGAGGAGGGTATGGGAGGAGAAGACTAGGGAACTAGAGAGAAGGAGGTCTTGTGAGGAGCAGAGGGTGTGTAATTCCATGCATAAGGCTACTACTTAGACCTGTGTTTCTCAACCTTTTTTCAGTCAAGGCACCCTTTAAAATTTTGGACAGTCCCGAGGCACCCTATAAGATTATGAACAGTCTTGAGCCACCCATTCTAAAATGGGGTGCCTCAAGACTGTCCATAATTTTAAAAGGGTACCCCATTCTAAAATGTGAAAAACTATTCTTATAGTTTTGTATAATGCAGCAACATCCACACGTGTAGGACACGTAGGACACCCAACATTAGAGGTGATTTATTCTTCCAAAGCAAATACACTTTTGCACACTGGTACTGAGTAGTATTCCAGTGTTTCTCTTGTCGCTCAGTTTTTCTCCATCACTGAGCTAATGTGACCCCAGTGTTGACGGAGAGGGGCAGGGGACGATCAAACTAGTATGCTGTGCAGGCAACTGACATCCTCAACTGATGATGTCATTGGTTGTCAGAACGCCAGCAGCTAGAAGGTCATAATGGTGCACAATGAAAACCTGTGGCTGTGTGTAACTAACAGGCATGCTTGTTCCACCCGCTGGCTTGTATATAGGTTTTGGGCAATTTTTTAGAAATTTTGCCAAGGCACCCTGGTTGAGAAAGGCTGACTTAAATCAAGTCGATACATTTATTTATTTATTTACTCCCACTATGGACCAAGGTAAGTATGCACATCTCTTATCTCAAAGCTGAGGGACCACTGACAATCATTTTATTAGTCAGTGCTACTACACAGTAATTGCCACAATCTTCCAGGTTCCTGTTCTGAGTGGCTATTTCTTTTAGATAAATATATTTATTCAATGCCAAAACAAGATAGAAAAAGGTTACAAATATACAACCTTATCGCCAAAGGCATACAGTTAAATGTCAGGCACAAACAGAGTGTCTCAGTATATGGAATAAAAATGTATTGGAAGGAGGAAAAGATGACCTCAATGAGTGTGGATACACAATGAACTTGTGCGAATGGGAGGGTACGGACAAACCAAGAATCTCTGCTCATAAGAAGGTGATTATGCTTAGTAGAGCAACCACATGAATAGAAAGGAAAGTAGGCGAGGAAAGAATATAAGCAAGAACGGTAAGAATAGTAGAGTCAGTGGAAGGAAACCCAGGTTGGTAGTGGGTCTCCGAGTGGATATTTTTTTAATGAATACATCATGTTCTCTGATTGGACTAGAAGAGGTGGTGATGTCACAATCTCCACCTTGTTCACTCAAAGAATACATTTGCTATTTGTCTGGAGGTCAGCTTTAACAAAAGCTGACATTAGATCTATGCAATCCCCACTCTAGTGAACAAAATTGATTTTATTCATATCTTTGCCCCTATATGGGCAGCACAGTGGCTAAATGGTTAGCACTTCCACCTGCCAGTACTAGGGTCGTTGGGTCGAATCCCATCCATGGTACCACCTGCCTGGAGTTTGCATGTTCTCTCTGTGCCTGCGTGGGTTTCCTCCAGGTACTCTGGTTTCCTCCCACACTCCAAAGACATGCTGGTAGGTTAATTGGATCCTGTCTAAATTGTCCCTAGTACATGAATGTATGTTAGGGATTTTAGACTGTATAATAGGGACTGATGTAAATGTACAATATATGCATAAACTGACAGTGCTATATAAGTACCTGTAATAAATAATAAGTGTTCAAATCCCACTAAAGGGAACAGGTGCTGATTTACTAAAGGCAAATAAACTGTGCATTTACTCTATTCAATCCCCACTAGTGAATGAGGTAAAGCTTCATTTTGCAAAGAATACCCAATCACATGCTAGGAAATTAAAAAAAAACAGCATTTTTGCTTACACATGATTGGATGATGAAAGCCAGCAGAGCTTCCCCTCATTTACTAAGCTCTGGAGCAAATGCCCTTGCAAAGTGCACATGTAGGCAGGTGTAGGTTGACCTCCCTACACAGATGGCACTGTCTGCAACCACCATGCAGGGAGAGTGGAGGACAGGGGGGACTCACATTCCTCTTAGGCCTCCATACATGTCATTGGGTGAGCAGCTGTCCATTGGATGCTGCTGCCCCGGGTGACCTCCATGACCATCTTTGATGAGGGCAGTGCTATAAAAAGCACTGGCTCACTACAGCTGGAGCACATTTTGCATGAGGTTAGGTCAGGGACAGAAACCAGATGGATATGGAGATAGGGTTGCCACCTCATCCTTTTAAACCCAAACACATATTAGTTACACAGGTTCTGAGGCTAATTGAATGCAGGTTAGGAACTAAGTGGGTTTAATTACTACCTTAATCAGCCCCAGAACCTGTGTAATCAATATGTGTTCAGCTTTAAAGGGATGAGGTGTCAACCCTAAAAGGAGAGTGTGCCTACCGTAAGGGACAAAGTTCCATAGGAGGAGGGACAGCCTAGGGACTGTTCATAGTGCTGCTGTGTGCAACCTTCTACTACTGGTGCCTTGTTGCAAACTGCCTACCAGCTGCCTCCTGTGCTAGGTGCTGTTGGTCTCCAAGCATCGCTCTCCGCATGTTCTACATATTCATTTGTGAGTGTTTCTGCCAGATGAACCCTCTGCATAAACTCTGGTACAGTGTAGTTGGAAAGTTCTTGATAATATACTTCATTGAAACCTCAGACCCTTGTATGTTGTGCCTTCCGTCTTGGGTGCCTACCACCCTTCCTCGCTCATTCTTACATTCAGTCTAAAAAAATAAAAACAGATACAGGCTTCAACCTTCCCTACTCTGTCCAAAACAAATCTAAAGTTTTGGCTGGAGTTCTGCTTTAAACTGCTTGGAAGCCCCAGTTATTCCATAGCCATAGCTTAACAACTCCAGTCTTCTTCTGTATCCAAACTGTTTAAAGAATACATATATTTTGAAGCTGCAGATTGATGACATCCATGTCGCGGCTCATAATTAATTGGCATTTATATTGCTTTTCTTCTCTCCCTCTGGGTAGATTTACTTTATATTTACCTTTTTCATTTCCTATACAGAAAACATTACTTAGCTGTAGTTACAACTGAAGTAATTAGTCTTCCCTAGGCCCTGCTAAACATACAAATGGTGTGTCTAATGACACAGATGGGAATAATTTCAAACTTTTACAGAAATGACTTCATCTCTCTGTAAGTTTATGTTGAATCTTGATTTAGCAAACTGCAGTGAGCAAACTCAATTAAACTTTGTACTTCACGCGCAGATTTGTAAAAGGTGGTCTGAACTTTTACACTTTAACAACGATAAACTTCTTGTAGTAACCGACACTAGGCCCTGTACAGTGCCAACATTTCACTACGCAGTTTAGATGGGAAGTCCTGTGTTATAAAATGGAATGTGTTATATATTTTATTAAAACAGATCTGACACATATGACGCGGGATCATAGTGTCGCAGAGTTGGCTGAGACAATATAGGGATTCCTTTTTTATTTTAAAAGCGAATCAATGGCCAAAATAACTCTTTTTACCCATCCTGCTACATTAGATAAGGGCTCATTCACATGGCAGCCAGGGGGCAGTAAAAGCAGGCGGCTGAGCTGTGGTTTTGCCTCCCATTGACTGCCCATCTAAACAAAGCAATGCAGCTTGTGGCTGTAGCCATGCTGTTGGAAAGGTTAAAGTGTTACTAAACCCAGGACCCTGCATTCACCATATCTGGTCTTCCGCAGTACAAAGGACATGGAAATGCAATTATTTTGGTAAATATAAACTGCTAAATGCCTTTTCCCATCAGCAGTTAGAGCAGTCTTGTGACTTCAGCAGAGCACTGGTTAAAGCTTGTAGGAGGAGTTTTCTTTCTGCTCTAGGAGGATGTGAAACCCCTGACCCTCTGTCTGGACAGTGCTGATTGGCCCTGTGTTGATCACATGCACTCTCCAAAGAAAAAAAAAATCCCCTCTCTAGGAATACACACCAAACTGAGCATGTGTATGTGACTATGGATTCAATCTGTATCAGGTGATCATTTCAACAAGAAGAGGAACAGAGAAGAAAGGATCAAATAGCCTTTTTACACAATGCAGAGGATTCACCCCTTAGGTTCCACAGTGAGTATAACAAGCATGCTTTACTGCATATACAGACTGATTGTACTGTTGTGGGTTTAGTAACACTTTAAAATGGAACTGCACAGCATCTGAGCACCACATCTCAAAAATGCTATTTAATTCATTGTTAATATTCAAAGCAAACTCACCCATCCCTCCATGTCTCCATGCTTTATTTTGCTAAGAAATAATTTTGAAAAACACCCCCTAGCATTTCTGGCAGTGGCTATCTTGAGTAAGGGAAGATTATTCATGTAGCATTTACTTCCTGGAATCCATCTACCCTTAACTCAGGCATTGGCTGAGCTGAGAACCCTCCCTCCCCTCCTGAAGACTCCTGGGATGTATGACATCATTTGCCTAGGCAGGAAAAAAGGAAGTGACTGAAGAAATGTAAAAAAAAATGTTTAAAACAAGTAAATATTATATACTTTCCTTTCTATTTACTATTGCTAGCAGCATAAGGATAAAAAATAGTAATGTTGATTGAGAGTGAAGTTCCACTTTAAATGGTACATTGAATTCAGCAGGCGGTACAGCCTATGAATGCGACCCATTCAAGTGAATGAGGCAGCAGCATTTTTGGGGTTAAAGTAGGTAGTGTGGAGGTAACATAGCAACTCCTCACTGTCTGACAAATAAACCACTGTGGATCTTTTTTCAGGGGGGTGGTTAGCAAATAATGTAAACAAGGCAGAGCCCTGTTACACAATTAAAGAAAACACTTTTAAGGGTTATGACCTGCATACATTTCTGTCTGAAGCTCTCACTGTGCATTATTCTCATGACCCTTTGCCTAGGCATTTAGTCACATGATCTCAGCTGAGCAGATTATTTTAGTCTGACGCACTGATTGGCCAGCTCTGCCCAAGCATCAGTCCGTTGAGCCACTACAGGTGGAAATAATGGCCAGGCAAAAATCCAACCTCCTTTGTCTTCAGAGTTGCATGTGTCACTTCTACACAGTGTCCGCAGGTATTTGTTCAGTGAGTGAGCACAGGGGTTTCTTCTAAATAAAGTATTCTTTGAAAAGCAGTTATAGGCAGGTGTCCTGTCCCACCTGTATGTATATTTCTGTTTTTGCATTGAACAGTATGAGGTTACTATTGTTCTCATGAATACTGACATATAGTGGTGGTTATGAGCCACTGTAACTTGCTTACTCCTGGTTTGGTATAACTCTCTTCTTGTTTAGTGCTAGTTAGTTCAGTCCTCATGAGCCCCTCCCTGTTTCTTCTATGTTCCACCAGTCAGTGTTAGTTCTTAGCAGAAACAGGCAACGAACAGTTTCAGTAAATCAACCCAATTGTCTTCTTACATTTTAACCTCCTTGGCGGTATGATTCTTTCCGATTTTTTGTGCTGAAAGCGGTACCATTTTTTTGCATGGAAATATGTAGTTTTTTATTGTAGGCTGTAATTTTTAGGAATAACTCACTGAAATCTGTCCGAACAAGAGTCTAGTAAACATTCCGGATATGATAAAATTTGAAACACGAAATCATAAATTATAATTTAATAAATAATCATAAAAAATAATAATATAATAATAATAAATTTAATTCATTAATATACTCAAACCAAAAACACTGAAATTTGAAATACAGAGGCAAATTCGCACATCGCTGAGCAAAGTCGCAAAATCTTTTTCAGTGTCTGATGACGAATTTCCCCACGAATCATTATCACTCAATTCTGCAAGTGGTTCTGATTTACTATCGCTGTCCTCTAGCTGTTCTAAAACCGCTTTTGACGTAAAGGGACGCTTTTTGGACGCAATGGACTTTTCTAAGTTTCCAGGCAGAAAGAACAGTAAAAATGCAGGCAGGGCACAGGACAAAGCAGTAGGGACAAAATATATGTGAAATGCATTGAAACAGCAATGACAGCAAAAATGACATTTTTTAAAAATGTCAAATTTCCCGCCGGTTCTGGCACCTGTACGTCCCGACGTCACAGGGACCGGAACACAGAAGCCGGATGCCAGCATCGGCTGGAGGAGATGGCCGGGGACGCTGCAGGGGACACATCGCGGGAGCGAAGGACAAGGTAAGTGCTGCAGGGACCCCCAGAGCAACGCCGCATGATAAGCCCGAGTGTAGCTCGGGGTTACCGCTTTTGGTACAGAAATTTTACCCCAAGCTACACTCGGGATTACCGCTAAGGAGGTTAAAAGACTGGAAAAGCATCCTCTGTACTCCACTTATCTGAAACAAAAAATGTGTTGGATTCAGATTGTGTATCTTGTTTATGAGTTAAGCTGCCTGTGGATGGTGCCAAGTCAGCAGGTGACAATACTGTCCAGACAGACTTGGTCTGTGAAGGTATGTCAAAGCATAAAGCAGCATTTGAAACAGAGCAGCATGCACAGGTTAATTGGTGCATGGAGCTGTGGCCCATCCGCTAGCATCCTAGAAACCATTGATGATTTACATTATTGGTTGTTAGGATACTGGCAGCTGGGTCACACAGTGTCATTGGTGCTGGGATGTAGAGTGCTGAGTCGCACAGCATCATTGGTTGTTATGGTGCAGGAAGTCCCAGCCACCAATGTCCTAGCAACAAGCACAGTAATGCTGTCCTGTGTATAAAAGGCAATGTTACAGAGCTGCAGTAGTTGCACTGTTACACACTATACAGTACCATATCATGCAAAATATTGCCGTACAAGAGATATACATGTAAGGCTAGGTTCACACTAGCCAATGCTCTGGGCTCCACAGTGGATCTCTTTTCAGAGCATGGCTAAGCAACAGCTGTCAGGTGTTCAGAAGACATTCCTGCCGCCTCCTGAATGCCTGTTGTTTTTTTGGTGTTTGGCTTGTGGTTGTGGCTTGGCCCTATTGACTTGAATGGCTGAGTTTGACAGGCAGTGCACCCCTATCATTGTGCGTGCATTGTGTGTATTGTGAGGTCATGCAGAAAGAGAGACCCTTTGGGTAAGGGTTCTGCTCATTATAATTAGGATGATGAGATAGGAGTTTGCTGTTCACAGGTACTAAAACAGTCCACTCTTCAGAGATTTTCAAATTTATGTAGGGTAACCACTGGCCTGACGGGCGTAAGGCAGTTCTCTCAGTCTGGGAGGACGTCATATGACGTCTAGGGACGAACTGACCATTTGGGCACTGCCCGGTCAGTAGGGGGCCCCATGAGATGCCCCTGGTACCTTTTATAGGCTTTTTTGGGTGTGCTTTGAGTGTGGGCGAGGACACAGGGGCCCCATGATCCCCTATTGCCCGGGGGCCCCATGAGTTGTCAGTCCGCCCCTGATGACGTCCTCCCATTCTAACTGCGCATGTGCGGCTCTGGGGGCACACAGCACGGTGATCGGTGGAGCGCTGTGTCCCTCGGACACAGCGGATCACCGATCAACAGAAAGAGCCGAAGATGTCGGCTCGGTCATGTGATCAGCTGTGTCCAATCACAGCTGATCGCATGTAAATAGTGAAATGCCAGTTATCGGCATTCCTCTCTTCATGAGCGGTCACGCTGACAGCTCGAGAGCAGAGCAGAGCCGGTAATTGGCATCCCTCAGAGGGGACATGTGCCCTGATGATCAGTGTAGCCCCAGCAGTGCCACCTGTTAGTGTCCATCAGTGCCAGCTGTCAGTGCTCATCAGTGCCACCTGCTAGTGCCCATCAGTGCCACATCAATGTCACATATCAGTGCCTACCAGTGCACATCAATGCCACATATCAGTGCCCATCTGAGCTGCTTTTCAGTGTCACCTATCAATGCCAGTCAGTGGCACCTATCAATGCCAGTCAGTGCCACCTATCAGTGCTGCCAATCAGTGCCACCTATCAGTGCCAGTCAGTGCCGCCTATCAGTTCCAGTCAGTGCCACCTGTCAGTGCACATCAGTGCCGCCTGTCAGTGCCGCCTAACAGTGCCAGTCAGTGCCACCTAACAGTGTCAGTCAGTGCCACCTAACAGTGCCAGTCAGTGCTGCCTGTCAGTGCCACCTATCAGTGCCATATATGAGTGCTGCCTTTCAGTGCGCATCAGTGATGCCTGTCAATGCCCCTCAGTGCCACCTACCAGTGCCTCCTCATCAGTGCCCAACAGTGCCACCTATCAGTGTCCATCAGTGCCCATCACTGCAGCCTCATTAGCGCACATCAGTGAAGGAAAAAAATCACTTATTTACAACATTTTATAACAAAAACTAAGAAAAAAACTTTTCTTTCAAAATTTTCAGTGGTAATTGGTCTGTTTAAGAAAAAAATAAAAAACCCAGAGGTCATTAAATACCACCAAAAGAAAGCTCTATCTGTCTCAAAAAAATGATAAAAATTTAATATGGGTACAGTGTTGCATGACTGCGCAATTGTCATTCAAAGTGCGACAGCACTGAACGCTTAAAATTTGCCTGGGCAGGAAGAGGGTATAAGTGCTCTGTAGGCAAGCGATTAAAGCTTACATTGTGCACCGTATGTAGGTTGTAATATGTAATACGATGCAAATGTTCACCAATATGGGTGTTTTTACTGTCCTGGTTCTCCAGAACCTCCAGAAAAGTGGTAGGTAGTCAAGAAATTAGATGCCTAATTTATGCCTCTAGAAAGCCTGAAGGTGCTCCATATATTTTGGGCCTCTCTATGTGGCTAGGCTGTGAAAAAACTCATACATTTGTCTGCAAACTTGGAGTAGCAGAATGTGTTTTGAGGTGTAATTCTAAGTGTTTTTATGCTGTGGGTTGGAAATATCTTATTAATTTTCATTTTCTTTCTGCATTTTCAAAAAACTTTTGGCAAGAAATGACATTCTCAGAAGACTCACTATGACTTTCAGAAAATAACTTGGGGTGCTTGCATTCCAAAATGTGATAATTTTTTGGGTGTTTCTACTGTCCTGGCATTTCAGGGAGACAAGAAATGTGATAGGTAGTCAGGAATTTGCATGTGTGATTTATGCTTCTTGAAAGCCCAAAGGTGCTGCTTGGATATTGGTCCCCTGAATTCATCTAGGCTGTGAGGAGGAATAGAAGGAGGAGTAGAATAATGTGCTTTGAGGTGTGATTCTAATTATGCCTATGCTGTGTGTGAGAAATAGCAGTGTAAACTTAAACTCATTTTATTTACCATTTTCCAAAGAATTGTGACAAAAAAAATTCAACTTCACAAAACTCACTATGCCTCTTACTAAACACCTTGGACTATCTACTTTCCAAATATCAGTAATTTGGGGGGTATTTGTACTGTCCTGGCATTTTAGACAGTCATACATCAGGACTGATCAATGTTCAAATTTATATACCAATGCCCTAGGTAATGGCCACGTAATGCTCAACCTCCATAGCTGAAAGGACAGAAATCCAATTAATAAAAGGGGCAGACCAGGGACAGTCAGGGTGGAGAGGAAGGGGCTAGACCAGCAATGGGCAAACTACGGCCCGTGGGCCGTATACTGCCCGGCGGACCTTTTAATCCGGCCCGCGGAGCTAGGCTCCCGCTAGGCTCCCGCTAGGCTCCTCTCACAGTCCGCCCTGAAGACCGGGTGTAGCATGAAAATCTGTCTCCTATGAGGATCTGTCCCCCTCGACGTATCTGCGCATGTGCCGGAGATCGCCGATCGGCTGCTAATGCCTGAAACTGGCGCATGCGCAGATACGTCGAGGGGGACAGATCCTCATAGGAGACAGATTTTCATGCTACACCGGAACGGCGCGGGAACACGGCGAGAGGAGCAAAGGTAAGTGAATTGACACAGAGGGGACTTGGGGACTTAATATGGGGGATGAATTAATATGGGGGATGAATTACTATATGGGGGATGAATTACTATAGGGGGGATGAATTACTATAGGGGGGATGAATTACTATGGGGGATGAAAAAATATATAAGTTAGTGAGCGCAATCCGACAAGCGACCAATGCACTAAAAGGAACCACAAAACCTTTCTAATAAACTCAAAAGTACAAGGAGTGCAGCGCTACATCAAATTAACTGGCAAAGAAAAAATACAGTAAAATAATATCAATATAGTCAAATAATACTAATATTAAAATAAGTCCACTGTAATATAAATATATGGATTCCTCAGTCCACAGTGAAATATCAGGCGTTGTAGGTGCAATCCGGTCTCCCGTTGTGATAATATGAATAGATTGCCTACTCACCAGAAACCCAGTAATAAACGCATATCTGTATCACATGCATCCTAGGATCTTGAATAAAGACAGCCCGGAAATGAAATCCTCTGATGGACCCTCAGTGGTGAAAGAAAGGATACCGATCTGATCTCCAAGTATTTACTTCATCAAGTCTGCAGCAATACCTAAATCACTGGGGCTGAGACATGGAGGCTCAGTGCCAGATATGGAGAATAAAGGTGCTCATAGTGTAGTATTTAAAACTATAAATTTATTACATTAAAATCTGAGCAGAAATACATACATGAATGACTGTATATAGTATGAAACTGCTATGAGCAGTAAAAGCACCCAAAAACACTGACCAGTATACATCTAATGTGGGCCGCCGGACCTCCTGATCCGGTGGCGTAGCGTCAAAGCGTGCAGGGGCTCCTCCTAGACGCGTTTCGTGTAAACACACATCTGCAGTACGGGTGATGCCATGCACGCCGGACGCCATATTAGCCCTATATATAGGATAGAAAAATGCATAATCCAGCCGGCGCCATTTTGCCGTAGACCGGCATATTGAGCATGTGCGGGTGCCATTTTGCTGGTGATTTCCGGGTTGCTAAAAATGGCCACCGTATGTCCCACTGCACATGTGCCGGCGCCATTTTCTTGGTTAGAAGCTCCAGTGCCCTAACCCCAGAGTTGCCAGAGAACTTTAAACCCTCAAACACGGCCGTACGGTCGCCGATCTTACTGGGGGTGACACCCAAAATATGAGGACCCATTCCAGTGTCCTAGCAAAACCGGCCAAAAAGCCAAAAATCAATACAACAAAAACTCATGTGCTCCATACATCTCTTATGTGACTAATAAGATATAGAGGCACCACCTAGTGTTCTATCTGGGAATAGTCATAGGTCAAACTTTAAATTAAAATTATAATTATAATAACCCATTAAACGGATATGACAGTAATATCCGTTCTGAATATAATACTGTGCATAGATAAAAAATGCGGTCGCTAATTTACTGAAATACCTTACTGGTTTCGGTACAGATTCTAGTTCAGTAATCTGCTTCGAAACCTGGCACATTTAAAGCGGTAATGTATAATTAAAATACTCTATTATAGCTACAAAATTAGTATAACAGTCAGAGGTACAAGAAAATTACATTACACATCCCAAAGCATCCAATAATAAAAATTAAAATTAAAACATTAAAATTAAAATTAAAAATAAAGTAATGTCCCTGTCAGATGGGTAGTACAAATGTTTCAATGATATACAGTATGTGGTCAACTATTGTCAATGAAACAATTAAGGTCCACTTCCACATTCAAGCCACGCGGGGTCAGGGATTTCATTTCAAAAATCCACTTTGTTTCCAGACGTGAAACCTGTCTGGTATTATTAGAACCACGCCAATGATGTTGTGCCACGTCAATTCCTGTAAATTTAAGAGAAGATGGATCCCTATGATGAAAATCCCTATAGTGCTTTGATAAGGAATGTTCCCGGAAGCCCCTTTTAATATTGTACACATGATCTCTAAGCCTGTCACGGAGTCTCCTCGTTGTTCTACCTATATACTGTTTTTGGCACGGGCATTCTAGAAGATACACCACGTGTCGTGTATTACAAGAAATAAAAGAAGTTATCTCATAATCTTTACCGGTTACAGTAGAGGAGAAGGACTCAATTTTCCTCTTCGACATTTTACTATGTCTACATAATTGACATTTCTTACAAGGGAAGAAACCCTTAAAATTCCCGAAAAAGACTGAACGTACGGAGGGATCCATAATGTTTGGGGCAATGGTATTACGTAATGTTAAGGCTTTCCTGAAAACAACTTCTGGTTTTTGAGGGAGAGCTTTTGAAAGAATCGGATCCGCTCTAAGTATTTCCCAATGCTTCTTCACAATATGACGTATAGTTTTATGCTGTATTGAATAGGGGGTAATGAACGGGCAGAACATTTCCTTTTTCTGTTCGAGGTGGTCCAGAGAGTATATCATGCCTATCCAAATTAGCTACTATATTGATGTCTCGATCTAAGGAGTCAGCCAAATAGCCTTTATCCAAAAATCTCTGTTTGAGAATTTGTGCCTTCTCATAATAAGTCCCATTTTCAGTACAATTACATCTTAGCCTCATAAATTGGCTTTTGGGAATACCAGCTAGCCATTTCGGATGATGACAGCTGTCCATAGGAATGTACCCGTTTCTATCTGACGGCTTGAAATATGCTTCAGTAATACATTTACCTCCTATGTTAATGATGGTAATATCCAAAAAATTCACACATTCAGAGCTATATTCGTATGTGAGTTTAATGTTCTGACTGTTATTGTTGAGTGTGCCTATGGACAGCTGTCATCATCGAAATGGCTAGCTGGTATTCCCAAAAGCCAATTTATGAGGCCACCCCTAGACAATGCTAGATATCCTCCAACCAGAAAATGAGGTGGGCTGTGCGATGCTCACAGTGTGCAGTGTAATCCGACTAAGCTATTTCAGTACAGGAGAGGATACTATGCAACTGTTCCAGGTTAAAGATAAACCTTAAGCTCAGCTGGAATCTACTTTTAAAGTTTTTTCTCAGTGAAATGTAAATACTGTATGTAAAGGAAAGAATTTTTTGTCAAAGTAAAAAAAAAAAGCAAGATTAATATGTTCCTTGCGTGTTCTCCACAAGATGTTGTTTATGCAGCAAAAGTGTACTCTGTATATAGGTAGAACAATTAGAAGACTGCTGCATAGATTAAAGGAGTAAGTGAGATCATTGTTTAATGATAAAAGTCCATCGGCTCCTTTATGGAAACATTTTTTCTCTTAAAAACATACTAGGAATTTAAATTAGATTACAATGTAGTGTAGACAAGATACAAGGATTAAATCGAGATGGCTTCAAAATGGGCTGGTGTGAGGTCCTAATTGAATTTCAAGGTGAAATCTAAAGTACATTGTTTATGCTCAGCTTGCATTAAAGCTTCTTTTTCCATATATGTAACTAATAGAAGGTAAGAACACTGAGCAGCACCCATGCAAGCAAAGGAGATAGGGGAGATATTACTTAAATAAGTGTTCAGTAGAAAGCTTTTAGGAAGAACTTTGGGCATTGGATTGTTGAGGCTCAGAAGTAATAAATCTAAAAGAAGTATTCCTTTACGGTTTGTTACATTCTACAACAGCCACGTAGCAAGTCATACATGGATGTCTAGCGAGCTGTCATCTACTGGCTTCTTATGTAAGATATAGACAAATATGTAGATACCTGACCATAACACTTACACTCAGGGGGGGGAGATGCCAGGTGTCTGGGGCCAGTGTAGCAGCTGAGCTGCAGCTCCTTCCAGTGTTCCTCTCAGACTCAGTCCCTTACTGCAAGCCAGCTGGCGGCTGCTGTTCACTGTCAAGTTCCAGCCCTTCTCTTCCCATTCATTAGCAGAGGCAGAGCTGTACCTGTGGAGGAAGGTAATGTCTGATTCTGATGTCTCATGTCTGTGTGGGTATGACCTGACCGGCTGGCCATCCATCACATGCAAAATGTGTTAGTGAGTGATGACATCAGCACGATCCCACAGCCTACCCTAGTGCCTGCTGGGTCTGCTGATCTGTGTCAATGTTGGTGGTGGTGTGTTGTTTCAGATCTGTCACTATTTGGGATCACTCAATTCAGGTGTTCTCTGTGTGTGTGGGGTGGGCTGCCTGCTGTCAAAAAATGTTATCTCCCCCCATTGCCTGGGGAATTCCAGCCTCGGATCTGTCAGAGTGTGGATCCTCCACTCAGTGCAACTGTCACCCTGCCACTGCCAGCCACAGATACAGTCTGTCGGAGACACTGATTTTGTCTTTAATATTGGTACTGGTGGCATCTTATGGCACTTATTTTTACAAATTCAAAGCAGTTTCATGTTTTGTTGATTTAATATTTTCTACTGTTTTTTTTAATGTTTATTTATTTATTTATTGGGGGGGGGGGGGGGAGATGGCCGTAAGTAGCTGATCTTGCCTAGGGCGCAAAATAGTCTAGCACCAGCCCTGCCTACATCCATGTCCAGAAGTATGTGCAAATCCCTAACAAATGAGTTCATATGTTTCCAGGGAATAATACTTATAATGCTACACCATATAAAGATATTTTCGTGTGCTTCAAAACTTGTGGCAACTACTTGGAGAAGGTCCTTTCCTGTTGTAGCATAGCTGTGCCCCTTTGCACACAGCCAGGTCTAAACGTTGATGATCTTGGTGTGGACGTACTTCAGTGCTCTTCACAGAGCCCTTGATCTTAACCAAACTGGACACCTTTGGGAAGAAATAGAACTTGGATTGTTAGCAAGGTCTTCTCATCCAACATCAGGCACCTAACCATACAAATGCTCTGTTAGCTAAAATTCTCACTGGCACACATAAGTGAAAATTTTGAAGCATAGTGGAGATGATGAATAGTGAATGTGAATAATCTTTGAACAGGATATCCAACAAGCTTCTATAGCAGTAATGGTCAGATTTCACAGACTTGACTATTTAGTATACTTTTGAGGACTCTAGCAAGAGATCTCCTATGGATGACTGTACCCACTCAACTTCTAAATGCTCCCACCTACCTTGAAGTACATAGAGCTATTCATAAACACTCACAGTAGATAATTTGATGCCTTACATAAACATTTGTATCGAGAAGCCACCAATCAGATTAAAAATATGTGGTCCCAACTCACATGACCAGAAGAATGATCTGTTAAAAAAAATATTTGCATAAAATAATGATTGGAAGGACAAGTTGAAGAATCTGCTGACCTGCTTTATTTTTCAAATGATTTGTGCTATGTAAGGCAACACTGGACGGCTCTTCAAGGATAAATTATACAAACATGTTTCAAACGATGCTTAAAATCTATATCCAATCCATGTAAGTGTTTTCAGCTTTGAAAATGCTGTTGTCGAAGATTTGTAAAAACATATTGCATGTTTGGTAACATCAGGCCAATCTAGAATGGTAAGCTTTAGACAAATTGAAAAAAAAAGTGAATTGGATTGTGATCAAACTGTCTGCTAGGGGAAACAATGTAGGTATAAACAACAGCTTCACATCAATTGACCAACAATGACTAAGGCTGGCCATACACTACACTTTTCTGCCCAATTTCTGCCCAATTTCCTTTAGATTTACCTTCAACTGTGTAGTACATGGGCCTGCCTGATTGAATAGAACTGAAAGTGTTGTTTGGGTATGACCTCATATTATATGGTTTTTGGTAAATCTAAAGCCAAAAATCTCAAGAAAATTGTATAATGTATGGCCAGGCTTACAATGTATCAAATAGCCAACAATTTCAAAGCCACCAATCAATCAGTGCAATTTTGATGTACAATTTCATTGGGGCCTGCGACTTCATTTAACAGATGTCAATGCAAATCACAATGAAATCACAAAACGTAGTTCAGGAAGTCGCTGTGACCTGAGTCGCAACAATTTGAACGGTTCCATTGCTGCAAATAGGATGCAACTTGTCATGCGACTTTGAACTGTCAAATCTCATGACAAATCACATTGGTGTGAACCAGGGCTATGTGACCAAAATGCAGTATAGTTTTCTGAAATACTATACTGCATTTTAGCCACTGGATGGAGCTGAAGATACAGGGGTTAATTAAAATATGGGACATTTTGTTCAGCTTGTGCGAATGCTTCTGACATTTGTGCACCAAATGTTTTATAAATAGACCCCTTAAACTGTATATAGTGCTACTCCTGTAGAAGCCACTGATTTTAACTGGTTCTTCCTCAAACAAGAGGATACCAATGACACAGGCAACAGTCCATTCACTCTGGCTCCATTAAACAATCTAGGGATTGTCTTTTTAGTATTTATTGCTTGTAGAACTTGTGGCAGGGAAGGGGTAAGGGTGGCATGGGATGCTCAAGGCATGCTAAATAGTAACCAGTGGACACTCTTGGCTAGGCTTCTCTGACCAGTCTTTCAGCCAAGGCTTAAAAGGAATGGCCTGAACTGAGACCCTGTAAGAGCTGTGGCAGAAAGAGCTACTGCTGGCACTTATCCTTCAGAATAGCACACAGCCACTTAGATCTTGAAATAATATAAATGATGAAGCGCTCAACTTATATCCTTCAAAATTATAATCAATCTACAAAAATATATAGTGCAAAATCCCCCACGTAAATTATACACCCCCTAGTGGTAAATAGTGATATTCAACAGAATGACACTTGAACTGTGCAAAGTGATAAGTATTAAACAAAATATATTACAAGATCAAATCCAAAAATTATTAGTGATGCCACACTGTGTAAAATAATAAAAGTGTTCAATACACTGTGGTAATGATTTCACTCCATGCTGCCATTGTGCTCTTCGTGACTCTTGAAGTGACTCCCCTCATAAATAGCCAAAGTGCCCCCTCACCTTCAACATTCGACCCTTGCGGGTCACAAGGCTTTATATATATAATATATATCTGCCAGGATATTGATACTCCACTGCCTCCACCGACTTAAATCAAGATCCTCCTCCAAGCAATGGGTTCCTCTCAAACACCTTCCCTCACAATACGGGCTCAAAACAGGGCGCATATGCTAGAGAAGAACAGACCTCCATAGTGCAACACTATTTTAATGCACTCAAGGTTAAAATGACAAAAACGCACTCACATGTACTCCAACAGAGAGAAGCAGTTCCCATGTGCTATGGGTATACTCAGGTGTACCAAGATGGCGTCTGAACCCGGAACCGGAAGTACGTCACCCCTATGACCGGAAATACGTCGACGTGTTGCGCCACGATCACGTGGCTTCTTCAGGATCTGAAGAAGCCATGTGATCGTGGCGCAACACGTCAACGTATTTCCGGTCATAGGGGTGACGTACTTCCGGTTCCGGGTTCAGACGCCATCTTGGTACACCTGAGTATACCCATAGCACATGGGAACTGCTTCTCTCTGTTGGAGTACATGTGAGTGCGTTTTTGTCATTTTAACCTTGAGTGCATTAAAATAGTGTTGCACTATGGAGGTCTGTTCTTCTCTAGCATATGCGCCCTGTTTTGAGCCCGTATTGTGAGGGAAGGTGTTTGAGAGGAACCCATTGCTTGGAGGAGGATCTTGATTTAAATCGGTGGAGGCAGTGGAGTATCAATATCCTGGCAGATATATATTATATATATAAAGCCTTGTGACCCGCAAGGGTCGAATGTTGAAGGTGAGGGGGCACTTTGGCTATTTATGAGGGGAGTCACTTCAAGAGTCACGAAGAGCACAATGGCAGCATGGAGTGAAATCATTACCACAGTGTATTGAACACTTTTATTATTTTACACAGTGTGGCATCACTAATAATTTTTGGATTTGATCTTGTAATATATTTTGTTTAATACTTATCACTTTGCACAGTTCAAGTGTCATTCTGTTGAATATCACTATTTACCACTAGGGGGTGTATAATTTACGTGGGGGATTTTGCACTATATATTTTTGTAGATTGATTATAATTTTGAAGGATATAAATTGAGCGCTTCATCATTTATATTATTTGTTGACACATATCTGGAGGTATAAAGATTAGGTGATAGCAGCTTACTTTTTGATCACTAGGTTCTGTGGAGCGCAGGGGGATTTTTTGTACACTTAGATCTTGAGCTCAGGTCTTTTCTCACAATGTCTTTTCAGGACAGCTGAATTCTCCCCAGTTTCCTTTAACCTCCCTAGCGGTATTCCTGAGTGTAGCTCGGGGTAAAATGTCTGTACCAAAAGCGGTAACCCCGAGCTACACTCGGGCTTACCATGCGGCGCTGCATAGGGAGTCCCTGCAGAGCTTACATTGTCCTGCGCTCCCGCGATGTGTCCCCTGCAGCGTCCCCGGCCATCTCCTCCGGCTGATGCCGGCATCCGGCTCCTGTGTTCCGGTCCCTGTGACGTCGGGACTTACAGGCGCCGCCAGCGGCGGGAAATTTGAAAATGTAAAAAAAATGTCATTTTTTTCAAAACGATTTTACATAGTAAAACATGCGGTTTCAACCCATTTCACATACATTTTGTCCCTACTGCTCTGTCCTGTCTCCTGTCTGCATTTTGAATGTTCTTTCTGCCTGGAAACTTAGAAAAGTCCATGGCGTTCAAAAAGTGTCCCTTTAGGACAAAAGCGGGTTTAGATCAGCTAGAGAACAGCGATAGTAAATCAGAACCACTTGCAGAATTGAGTGATAATGATTCG
This sequence comes from Staurois parvus, assembly GCF_062004578.1. Taxonomy (NCBI): domain Eukaryota; kingdom Metazoa; phylum Chordata; class Amphibia; order Anura; family Ranidae; genus Staurois; species Staurois parvus. The sequence continues at coordinate 6,152,790 of NW_028318090.1, read as the reverse complement.
TGGAGAAATTCATCAGACACTGAAAACAATTTTGCAACTTTGCTCAGCGATGTGCGAACTTGGCGCTATATTTCAAATTTCAGTGTTTTTGGTTTGATTATATTATTGAATTAAATGTATTATTATTATATTATTTTTTTATGATTATTTATTAAATTATAATTTATGATTTCGTGTTTCAAATTTTATCATACCCGGGATGTTTAATAGACTCTTGTTCGGACAGATTTCAGTGAGTTATTCCTAAATATTACAGCCTACAATAAAAAAAACTACATATGTCCATGCAAAATAATGGTACCGCTTTCAGCACCAAAAATCTGAAATAATCATACCGCTAGGGAGGTTAAACATCTCTATGTCCCAGGACAACTGCTCAGTTCCTAGCTTCCACCGGACAGCTACACACTTTCCAGCTTTCACCGGCACTCTTCAGTGAGTCCTCCAGGCCAGATCATTAGGTGAGATTGCTGGTTAACTCCAAAGTTGATTATGAATAGGCTCCCAGGTCTGCCACAGCTGGGATCTTGTTGAACTGCAGTAACTTTAGCAAGCTGCCCCAGTGGGGGAATAGCCTAGGCTGGGAACTTCTCCAGCAGGACAAGAACAGGACTGCTCCAAGCCCCAGACTATTTATTTTCCCCTCCAGCCACCTGCAGGGCACACCTCCCTAGGGTTTGGCTGCCACAAAATAAATATTCAAACTGCCCATTTGACTCTCCCAGCCTCTTATGTTCTAGAAGCCTCCAGAATGCATGAAAAAGCACCCAAACCTGTGAGATCCAGATAGGCCCAAAAAAATCAACAGCTACCCCAAAGATTGCAGAGGAGCCCAAAAGAACTAAATTTACCTAGCAACCTACCTAAGTGGGTGTTACATGTATATAAACGTAAAACTTTTTCTTTTATAGAGTAAAGATTGGCTAAACCCCAACCCGGTCCATTTTATGATACCTTTGTCCAATCAATAATTTACTTCAACCAGCAGATTCATAAACATGCACCATGGTGAAAAGAAACAAAGGAAAGCCAAAACATGAACCAGCTAGGAGAATAGAGGATCGTTGGCTGCCCACAAAAAAATAAGTGGCGCCTTCTAGTTCCTTACAGTAATAATACTATTCCACTTATTTTGTTTGAATGGCTTAGTTTGGCTTAATTTTGTAAAGTTTAGGGATTTTGCACCATTCAAATCTTTTACACAACCATTCCTTTGTGAACCTGATCTGCAAGAATACCGATAAAGAGATTGTTCGCAGATATAAGGAGGAATTGTTTACCTTTACTCTGCCAAGCCACAAACAGCGCCGCAATAAAATATAATTTCATGTTCCATTTTTATATTAAAAAACACTGTGACGAAAATAGTCTCTCAAAAGATTTGTTTTCTGATAAGTGAGGTTACGGAGAGGATGCATAATGTATAATGATGTTCTGCACAGCCTGATTTGATTTGGAGAATAAAAGTGGATTTATAAATTGTCCGTGAATGTGATGGCAGCTATTTTGTAGATATATTATTTCACAAACATGCCCTTTCCATCTGTAAATGCTATTTATTGCTCTTCTATAAGCTACATTTTACTGACAGTCTTTGTTTTAAATCCATTGGTGTATAATAAGCATTGCAGGTTTCAAAGGGGATCATTTTGTTTGGGGTCCATCCATATAATAACATTGAAAGAACCCTGCTCCCTTTGGCTCCATTCTCACCTGAGCATAGCATTTTTGTGAATTTTATCACGTTTTGTTGTGGTTTTTATGCGCATTTGAGAACTTTTGTGCATGATTTGTTTAGGCGTTTTCAGGCTTTTTGAGTTTTGGCATTTTTGTATTAGGCAATAGAGAAAAATCTCACCTGTGACATCAATTGTTGCCATGTTTTGCCATGCCAGAAAAGCGCTGTTGGTCACGTGACAAAACACGCACATGAAAACACGCAATTTGCGCATTTCCATGTATTTCTATGGGAATTAAAATGCAAAATCGCATCAATCTGCCAGAATAAAGCTACAAAAGTAGGTCCAAAATTTTTTTGAGCTTCAGACGTTCTGCTTCAGGCCACGTGGAGTGGAGATGTGAACCATCTCCATAGAGTAATATTGATTTTTTTCTCCCTGGGTGTTTTAGAGCTTCAAGCTGCATGCTACAAAATGCTCAGGTGTGAATGGGGCCTAGGGTCTTTGCATAATATGAATGCTTTCAGGTGCATTTTTATTGCATTTGAGAGCAGTTTGAAATAATTTGCGCGCCTCCACAGGTGTATCTGGGCTGTAGTTGATCTCCTTCAGATCTGCAGTTTACCTCCTGCTGCTTTTTGCATTCCCATTGACTTGTAATGGGAGAAAAGCAGTTCAGATTTTTTTTTAAAAATCCTACATACACAGGCCTCTGTGGACAGGAATGGGACCCTGTTTCATTATTTCTTTCATTATTTGGTGAACTGCAAAATACAGTGATCTTATTAGAGATTACGTTTTATGGTGTTACAATTCTACATTTTGCAAGCAGTAAACCTTTTCTAAATATGAGGCTGTTGTTTCTGACTTCCTTCTGAAAATGCCTGACTTTTATGCTGTCCATCTGGCTCCAAAACATTTGGATTTCTTAAGTCTAAAACAGGTATCCATATCAAAAAGTTTAGAATAATGTCAGAAATCCATATGTGCATACTTGTTTGGTTTAGTGAAAAAACATATGGAAGCAAGAAGGCCGGCATAACAGTGAGGGATCTAGCATAAGCAGAATGAGAATACAGTAATAGCAGCATCCATGTTTCTTTAACCTCCTTGGTGGTCTGATTATTTCAGATTTTTTGTGCTGAAAGCGGTACCATTTTTTTGCATGGAAATATGTAGTTTTTTTATTGTAGGCTGTAATTTTTAGGAATAACTCACTGAAATCTGTCCGAACAAGAGTCTAGTAAACATCCCAGGTAGGATAAAATTTGAAACACGAAATCATAAATTATAATTTAATAAATAATCATAAAAAATAATAATATAATAATAATAAATTTAATTCAATAACATAATCAAACCAAAAACACTGAAATTTGAAATACAGAGGCAAATTCGCACATCGCTGAGCAAAGTCGCAAAATCGTTTTCAGTGTCTGATGATGAATTTCCCCACGAATCATTATCACTCAATTCTGCAAGTGGTTCTGATTTACTATCGCTGTTCTCTAGCTGGTCTAAAACCTGTTTTGACATAAAGGGACGCTTTTTGGACGCCATGGACATTTCTCAGTTTCCAGGCAGAAAGAACAGTCAAAATGCAGGCAGGGCACAGGACAAAGCAGTAGGGACAAAATGTATGTGAAATGCATTGAAACAGCAATGTTTTACTATGTAATAATCATTTTTCAAAAAATGACATTTTTTAAAATTTTCAAATTTGCCGCCGGTTCCTGCGCTCGTACGTCCCGACGTCACAGGGACCGGAACACGGAAGCCAGATGCCGGCATCGGCCGGAGGAGATGGCCGGGGACGCTGCAGGGAACACATCGTGGGAGCGAAGGACAAGGTAAGTGCTGCAGGGACTCCCTGAGCAACGCCGCATGGTAAGCCCGAGTGTAGTTCAGGGTTACCGCTCTTGGTACTCAAATTTTACCCCGAGCTACACTCGGGAATACCGCCAAGGCGGTTAAAGTGGTTGTAAACCCTTACATATACTCAGTGAAGTGACTGGCTTCAGATGATACAGAGATTAAACAAATCCTCCAACATAAATTGTACCTGTTTATCTGCTGTCGTCTCTTCTCTACATCTGCTCAACATCCAGAATTTATAAAGCTTGTCTGAGCTTTCAGAAAACAGGGGACGGACAGCTGAAGTTACACTCTGCAGAGCTCAGTATGGACAGCTCTGAGAGCTGATTGGAAGGAAGGGGCATACCGCCTTTCACACAGCACATAGGAACAGAGCTGAGGCTGTCAATCACAGGCTGTGTGCTGGTAGTCCCTCCTCTGTCACGTTTTTTCTCTTGGTGTCAGAAAAACCTGTCAAAAGAGATTCATGCTGACAGACAAAGAATGAAGCAGCAGGCAGAAATGATACTTAGTGTTCTCAATTGAGACAATTTCAAATTATAGAGGGATATTGCATGTCTGAGGTTTACAACCACTTTAAAAGGTGTTCTTTAAGTGCTTTAAAAAAACAATAATATTTTCAAATCCCCTTTAAAATTAATCTACCATTTTTTGTATTGTAGATATACCTTAGATGTTAGACATACAGTACATTTAAAAGTATATCAGCTTGGTATCAAAATGGAATCCTTTTCATATATTTAAAAGGGACTGCCATGTTTTCCTGTCTGCACTGATCTCAGTGCATATCTATAGATAGCTAAATAACCCATAGGGTGTCTAGTCATAAATGAAGGAAAAATGCCTTCAAAGTAGTCATTTTGGATTACCGCAGATCTCTCTCTTTATAGTTCTGTAGTATATCTAAATACAAGTAAGGGTTCAGTTCACATCTCCATCTGCACTGCAAGTGCAGAGAAAAGAATTGTCATGTAAGCAATTGAATTGCATAGTATAATTTAAATAGCACCAAAGAGTGCCATATGGAGTCTATCTTCATGGTCACGTGGATTGCTGGCCCCTTCATCAAAAGCCTCATCTGAGCCTGAAATGAGGCTCAAGCAGCAGATTTTAAAAGTAGGCTCAGTAGTTTTGTGAGTCTGCTTATAAACTTTGCTCATGGTAAGAAATACAGGATGGCTAGAATTTGGAGAAGCTTGTATTCATTTATTCTCTTATCTCCCATTAATCATATTCATGTATCCAACCTTTACATGCAACCTAAAAGACAATAATATGTAGCACTACCCCCTTAGGAGTCGCTGAAGTTTGTGTTCCCCTATAGTCCTGCACAGCCAGGCAACATGCATTTCCTTCACACAGACTTGCATCCAGGAGACAGTAACCAGTCCTTGAGCTTTGTTTTGAAGTTTTATTAGGGGAATTGAACTTGGATGGGGTAAGGGGTGTGGGGGATGCCCAATGGAACCATGAAACTGAGGACAAGTTCCTGGGACTATATACATGTTTTTTACAGTAAAACCCTCCTCTGGGAGAGCTAGCCAGCATCTCCTGTAGTACCATCCCAGACCCCATATTCTCCTAATCCAGCTGCCTGAAGGAATCCCTGAGCAGGGGATCCAGTATCTGCCACTTTATAGTAAGACTGTCCCGGGTAGTCACTAATCAGATTTCCCACCAGAGTGCTCCTTCCCCTATCTGGCCTAGGGGTTGCAGGTTTACTCACTTAGTCCTTCTCCTGTGTTGCTGGTGGGATGGTGGCTGCTACCAGGCCTTCTAGTGGGCCACTTCTTCCCTGCCACACAGGTGTTCCTCTCTCAGGGGGCCGAAGAAGTACAAAGCTCTCCTCCTTCCAAGATCCTCCTACCTAGAAGTGATCTCCTCTCCCACCTGGGCCCCCTCCCAGGCCCTGCTCTCCAGCCTCACTTCCTCTTCATCTTCTACCCAAACTCTCCTGCTGCTGAACAAGTTCAGTTACTCTTACAAGCTGTCCTGGCCCCTTTCCAAGCCTCCTGTTGGGGATTGGCCAGGATCATCAAAGAGTACAGACCAGTCACTTCTCACTTCCACCCACTGCATCTAGAGCTTTCTCCAAAGTTCTAGAGCAGGGGGAAATCCCAGAGAGCTGGTCTGCAAAGCCTGTCAGCTCTGACCTAAATTTGACCCTTCTAGCTTTCACATCCAGGCTGCTACTCAGCCCTCCTGACTAACAATTAGAGCTACAGCTCCCCCTAGCTATCCAGATGAACAGGCAGGTAAGTATAGTTTGCAATAAAAAGCCTGCCTCTTCACATTTTTTTCAGCTTTAGTTCCACTTTAAAGTGGTGGTAAGCCTCAGACATGAAATATGGACAAAGAATATCCCTCTATAGCATGCACTTGTCTCAATTAAGAGCACTTAATGTCTTTTCTGTCTGCTGCTCCGATCCTCTGCTATCAGCATGAATCACTTTTGACAAGTTTTCCTGACACCATGAGAAAAATGGTGACAGGGGAGGGACCTCCAGCTGATTGACAGCCTCAGCTCTGTTCCTGTGGGCTATGTGAAGGGGGTGTGTCCCTTCCCTCCAATCAACTCTCAGAGTTCTCCTCACTAAGCTCTGCAGTGTGTAATTTCAGCTCTCCGTCCCCTTTTTTCTGACATCTCAGACAAGCTTCTAAATTCTGGGCTTTGAATGGATGTAGAGAAGAGAAGACTGCAGAAAGATAGGTACAACTTATGTAGGAGGATTTGTAAGGATCATAAGCTGCTCGGCTATTTAAGCAGTCGTAGCCCACGAACCCAGTTGGAAGACTAGGTAAAGATGGAAGCCTCTGCAGCAGTGAGAGCACACCGCTGGAGGACTTTGTTCTAAGGTAAGTCTTTCATATTATGCTAGTATACAATGCATACTAGCACACTGTGATATTACCTTGCAACAGGAAATTTTTTTTCTTTAACCACTTCCCGACCGGCCGTTGCATATAAACGGCTGGACGGTGGCAGTGCAGGGTCGGGTGGCTGTTTATAAACGGCCTCCCTGCACCCTGCTTGTGCGCGCTCCCTGGGAGCACGCAGCACTGCGATCCGGTGCCCGCTGTGTCCTCCGGACACAGTGAAACACCGATCGTCGGACGGGACTTCTGTGCGAGGTCCCGATCATGTGATCACTGATTGACCAATCAGTGATCACATGCAAAGTAGTAAGCAAGATGTCACTTGTGACATCATTCCTTACTATGTGTGAAATCTGTGAATGATCACAGAGGTCACATGGTACAAGCCTATTCACAACAGCCTTGTACCATGTGACAAGCTGTGACCAATCGCAGCTCACTCAGTACTTCTCAATGAGTGCAAGAATGCAGCCAGAGAGAAAGAGAAATGATTGCTTTTACATCCTATGGGTGTAAAAGCAATCAGTGTAAAAAAAAAAAAAATCTTCATCACCTCCCACAAGTAGTACAGTGTCACCATGGTGACACTGTACTGCTAGGGTGACAGTATGTAAAAAAAAAAATTAAAAAAAAATATAAAAAAATAAAATAAAAATGTAAAAAAAAATGTTTAACAATTATAATTTTTGGTTATAAACTAATTTGGATTTTTTTTTTTACTAAAGAGATAATGGAATAAATTTTGGCCAAGATTTATGATGAAATATTATTTATTTGCAAAATGTTATAAAAAAACACTTTTTTTCAAAATTTTTGAACTTTTTCATTTACATAGCAAAAAAAATAAAAATCCCAGTGGTGAATAAATACAACCAAAATAAATCTTTATCTGTCTCAAAAAAATGGTAAAAAATTCATTTGGGTACAGTGTTGCATGACCGCGCAATTGTCCTTCAAAGAGTGATAGTGCTGAAAGCTGAAAATTGCCCTGGTCAGGAAGGGGGTAAAAGTGTCCGGTCTGGAAGTGGTTAAACATGTTTATTACCACTTTACAGATCTTCAGAGCAGACAGAAGACAAAACCTCAACAGTTTCCTATATAAAATTTAGAACAGTACAGAAAAGTCCAAAGATCAGACAAAATAGTAATTTTCTTAAGTTCCTACTTCCCTACTCCTACTCATGAGCTGCCCGGACATACCTGCAAAAAGGCATAGTACATGCAAATAAGTGTCTATCAGTGGCATTCTGCAGCAGCTGGTGTTTTATGAGAGTCCTTGCACTGAGCCTCAATGCACCTCAACACAACTGGTGTGAACAATCCAACAATCCCTAACGTGGTGAATAGCAGTGGCCTTGGGCAGCTTCTGGCCAGAATTAGTAGATTCTCTCTAGGGGTTGTAAATGCTGTCTTCACACACTGTGCAACCAACAGCAGCTGTCAGTAGCTCTGTACAAATCAATGGCCAGTGCCAAGCAGTTACATGCCAATATAGCCTATTATTGTCCATGGATGTAGACAGTGTAGATCCAGGGTCAGCATTTCTTCGGAGTTCAGACCACAGATAATTGGCCAGTTTGTATACAGCCATAGCACAGAGTGTTGCTGCTCCAAGAGGTGGCATTCAGCCACCTCTAAACTCAGAAAACTATCTGCAGATATGCTCCTGTGCGAATGTAGCCTAAAAGTTGCTCTATGTAATCTTTTAAAGTTCATAGAGAAGTACTGACAAAATAACCGCACTTCTAATCCAGTCATATTCTAGCAGAGTCTAGTTGGCATGGTAATACACAGAGTTATGTAAAAATTACAAAAATATGTGCATCCTTGGATACGCCTCACAATACACGCTTAAGTACCAACAGCCTGTGCATGATTGTATGGCATGCCTCTGTCTTAAGACAACTCAATTTGCATGCTCTTCTATGTCAATTATTTTCATTTTTATTGTAAACATATGCTGCATAGTACACACACGTGTATATTTTTTTTAAATAAATTTTTATTTTGCACTACTTTTGTTTAAATTCTTTATATACCATGGATATTATACTTGTCTTTCATATTTATGATTTCAGTATGGAGACGGTAACAACACTTTTATGGCTCTTTATGTGACACAGGACCAGTCAGTTCAAGCAGCCATACCTTTTTCATCAAAAACGTTGGTGCCATTGCAGTCTCAGTTTCCAAGAATGGAGCCTCTGATCCGTTGTGCTGATCAAAGGTTCCATAGCTAAGATAAAAGTTTTACTTGGCCCTCAATTTTAAAATATTTAAAGTCTTTAAAGTAAACCTACCATGAAATAACTATATAATGTATTATATCCTGCCTTGCCCCCCTCCAAGTTCTTCAAAGCTCAACTCCTGTCCAGGCAGGGTCTTAAGAAAAGCAGCTCTGGCTATAACGTTCATTTTTTTTTTTTTTAACTCAGAACACTGGCGACATACTTTGAGTACAGGACTTGAAGGACCTACCTCCTGAGGGGGTGTCTTCACGCAGCCTTGCACTAACAGTGAAATGATGCAGAAATAAAAGCTAAGGTTATCATGTGAGCACCGCTCTTCGCATAATTGAGGGCCACCCACCAGTAGACAAGATCCAAAGGGAAAGAGGACCCTGTGTGCTACATGATTGGCCTGAAGGCCTGTTTCGCAAAGGCTTCAGCTTGTATAAGGGCAGTGTAAATAGCAAGGTTTTACAAAGCATTTGCAGAGCTTTCATCAATCTTTGTTGAAGCTTTTAAAGTACTAATTGGCCCCAGTCTGTAAATGTTGAAAACAGATCCTAATGGGAGTGCTGATTGTCATTTCAAACAAGCTACTAGCAGGCTTCCAAACTACTTGTACTTGAAACTTTCCTTCTTTTGCTGTACACATTGCACTCACACCAGAGGAAGCCCATGTAAAACAGGTTGAAGACTTGTGAAAATGGTAAGCATAAACAAAAAGCTTAAAATACCTCCAGGGGGACCTTTGAAGTGGCGACTGGCGGAGACCAGAGTTTGGCTTTAAAGGGAACTTGTAAAAGACAGAATTATGGAAGCTGCGTGGTAGTGGTGGTGGTGGGGGGGGGGGGGGGTGACACTGTAGGGAAAAGCTCAAAGAAAGCCTTTAAATGGAACTTGTAAAGAGTTAAAGTAGTAAAAGTCAATTTTTTTTTTCAATTTGGATAGAGTAAGGGAAAATTATCACCCATGTTTTTTCACTTCCTGGCCCATAGCCAAAACAGGAAGTGATAGGAGTTCCCTGTAAATTAAGTCAATCTCTTGCCCCCCCCCCCCCCCCAGTCAGAACTAGTGTCCCCATTGGAATATTTACCTCTATTACTTTTCTGGGAGCAACCCTAAATTTGGGATGTTCTTTACCTTCACTTTCAAAGATAATGGTACAAATAGGATGAATTCATCTCATTCATTGTGTCCAAAACTAAAAAAAAAAAAATTGCTTTTAGTTACACTTTAAACCTGCCATTCATTGTACAAAAACTTGGTCAGTGGATGTCCCTAATGGTTGCCTCCCACCGAACATCCTTTGATTGGAAAACAGAGAGCTGAGCTGAAAGTTCTTGGCCAAAAAGTGGATGTCAGATAGGCGAGAGGGGGATATTTATCCATCAGTGCTGTATAGCATGGATGGAGGAATCTTTTTAATGCAAGCTTGAAGGCTGCTATTCTGATCCTTGCTTTACCATCTATCAAAGCAATGCAAAGCAAAGGAAAACCCTCTAGCATACTGCCCAGCTAGTGAGCACAAAAAATGTTTTATAATTTTTCAACATCATAGGTTATAACAGAGGTTTTTTTTGCATACACCTGCCATGTCTAAGCACCTCTGCAAAGTGTGGTGCCTAAGACCTGGTTCACATTAGTACAATTTCAGATATGATTTGAGATTTCAATCGCATGATGATGGAAATCACATTGTTTTCAATGGTTCCCATTCACAGCACAGCATTTTGGAAGAGTCCTGTACCACTTTAGTGCGATTCCAGTGCAATTTTGGCCACGTAGACTTCAATGGAAACACACAAAAAATATATCTACTATACATACAATTTGATGATTTTTTTGTGATTTTAGTGCTTTTTTTTCCCGTCACAGCAGATAGGCTTATCATTGGCCACAACAAAAAATGTAGAGACATGAAAATCCAATTAAAAAAAGCATCAAAATTGCATCAAAACACACTACATAATCACACTGAAAATAAAATCAAATTGCAGCCACAATCTAAACTATCTTAGCTTCCAACCATGGGACATATACAGTATATAGCAATTCCAAAATTGAAGGCAGGCTTACCAGGAGGCAGCCTACGTTTTCTCAAAGCGGCTGATAATCAAACCAGGAATGGCAGTCAGATCATTTAAAAACTAGCACAAAAGTAAAGGTTCATATGGGTAAGGCAATATACAAAGCAATACAAACATTCCTCAGCACACTCTAACCTACTGTAATTAAACTGTATTAACACCTCAAGCTTAAAACAGAGGTTTTTGCTGCATTTATTTGCAAATACATGTGGAGCAACACTGCCCTGTCAAGGCATGTGTAAAGTGTAGTCCCTAACTCAAAACTATCTGAATTTTCCACTATGGGGCATATATAGCAAGTTACGAACAAATATGGAAAGAGCAAGGTTCAGACCAAATATAAACAAAAAAGATAGCATTAATTGCCAGTGTACTAAAACTCTATATTTTTTTAAAGCAAAGGACCTATAGAATAAAAATATGGTAGTCTTCAGACCCCTGAAGATTATAGCTATGCAGATCATGGTCTTCAGTTGGGATTCAGAAGCTCTAGGTACTTCTGAGTTCCGCAGAAGGAGAGGAGATTGGTGAATAGAAGTTCACGGATCTCCCACCTCTCTCCATCGTGATCTGGCCAATAATATCCTTGGTTCACAGATGAATGCGAAGGTCAGTAGCCGAGCCTGCACAATCTCTATAACCACATAAATCATTTCTAGTATTTGTAGCAAACCAGACTGAAAATATTATCTATTATTACAACTGTGAGCTTGTTTTAAAAATTGAACTAGCAGGGATCTGGTCCATGAACACTTACTAGTCCACTTAGCTCATTCTGTGGATGTTTCTGGATGTTCCCGCCCTGGCCTGGATTGTGAAACAAGGATGGAAATGACAATCACAGAACATGCACCTTTGAAAACAAATCAGATGTGCTATTTTCATTCTCACAGGCTTACATTAAAAAAAATTAAAACACACAGAAATATCCTTTATATTATTTTCTGAAAACAGAACATGTCAAGAGCCTGGTGTCACAATCGCGGCGTAAGACCCCAGCCCTTCTCACCAAACTCGTGACTGAAGGACTAGCCGATCTAAAACCCCGATATCATGTGCGTAACAATGCTACACCCAGCTGCACCCTGCACAACGATTTTCCAGCTAATTGGACCACAATCGATGTACCGGCAGCCTGAGCGATTGTTACTGGGTCAGGTTAAATAGGAAACTCGGCAATATCAGCTAAAACACCATAATGGTTGAGATAATCGTCTGCATAATACGGTCACCGCAGGCCAATTATGCAGAGAGTTAAACAAACACAGTAGTGTTCTCTTTAGAGGCAGGAATTCGTAAATTGCAATAAAGCGCTATAAAAACAGTTCAACACTTTCAGAAGGAAAGATTTATTACTAAAAGGTCAAACGGGTGCAATAAAAATATTTACAGAAAAAGATGTAACTAAGATATATATATAAACATACAGAGACTAAAAGTACAGCAAAGAGATATCAGAGAGAGGTGAAAGGGTTTAGGTACTTGCCAAAGTCCTGGGTTAGCAGATCCAAGTTTCAGAGCAAAAGGGCACGGGTCTCACCAGGTGGTATTGATGTTAAAATGGGAGACGTCTTCAACTTCGACTCTTAGGCTTGACAGCCTATTTTGTAGTCCCCAGAAGGGGGTGTCTCTGAAGTCAAGGACCAATAACCCGCTTAGGGCGTGGAGGTATGGGTGGATACCTCAACTAGAGCCAAAACCTCCCATAACTCATATTTTGGCCCATAACTTTCCAGCTGCACAAGTGACATTCCACCCGCGGGTAGATTATTATGCAGACATGACTGAGGATTGATTAGATATGAATTATGAAATTATACACTGTACGGTTCACGAGATCTACTTTTCTGTTTTCTTATGTATCCGAGACAATGCGAGTGACCTATCAAACTGTTCGTCTACTCGTGGCCAATCTGACGATAGGTTTGGTTTTTATGTAAGTCTCTCATTTTCCAAGATATGAGACATAGGGGAGAAATGGATTTTGAAAAGTATTTATCTGATTCTGTCACCTATGCTGAGTTAAGTTTATTAGGTTGGAATCTCTTTCAACTCCTGGGAAAGCTTGCCTTATCTCTTACGAGGTGTTACAATTTGCAGGTTCTTTGGACAGGGAGGCCCCGGCTCCGTTGGGGGGCTTTATAGCTCCTATGACCCTCCTGTGACATTCCAAACTCACACACATACTGACCAAATGTCGCTGGGCCTCTCTAAGGAGTGAGGGGGGAAGAATGAGGGAGAAATATTTTTGTCACGATGGTTAATCTCTTTGCCAAGATGGAGGTTAAAGCCAAAATGGTTGAACCGTGTCCATCTCTGGGTATACGCTGTTACACCTGGTATCATTCACTACATGCTGCCAATTGCAGCGTGTCTGCTACCAAACCAATAATAAAGCACAGATTGATACCTATGAGGACTGTATTAATTCCTGTGATGCTAGATGTATATAAATCTCACAATAGTTAAACTTATGCAAAACCACAAAATTTCATATACACAGAAAATGATTAATAAAGTTTTGAATACATCAATGAAACACGCCCAAAGAAAACAAAAATCAATACACCATGTGCATACTCAAACACGTGTATAAAAAATAAGATAACTTCATAAAGTGCTATAAAAAAAAGCCAATATCTGTATATATAACAATCAATAAATGTGCATAAAAATATCCAAAATAGAGTATTCAAATCATCAGTACGGAATGTGTGTACTGAAACATATGTGCTATAAAAATAAGACAACCTCATAAACTGCTGTATAAAAAAATGCCAATGCCTGTATACATAAAAATAACTAATTGTGCATAAAAATATCCAGAATAAAGTATTCTGAGTCCCAAGTGCACTTCACATAGTGTAAGTGTCCAACAATCAGCAAATCCAATGAAGGTGTTATTCCAATTCGTGAGCAATCCACATAGTGCTCAATGCAGTAAAGCCCACAATGAAATCCATGTGCACAGGAGAAGAAGATGAAAAGCTTACCAGAAAATCATGATGCTCATTTATAGAATGTTCATGACAAGCATGAAAAGTGTTTCAGCCAGCACAGCTCATCCAAGGTGTAGTGCTACCCTCTTGAGGGCCACTGAGTACTGGGTCCCTCCTAAGCGCTGCACTGCCAGGCAAGACGCATTTTCCACACTTGCATCCACAGTCAGTAAACAGTCCACAAGCTTGGTTTTTGTTATTTTATTAGGGGAAATAACCTGGGTTGGGTAATAGGGATTATGGGATGCCCAACTTGACTACAGGGACAACTTCCTTTCTATTTACAGAGAAAGATCCTGGACTGTTCTCCTCCCTGGATACATTCAGTCTTTACGGATCAGTAGCAAAAGCTCTTTATGGACTAAGGACTCTCAGGCACCCTTTGATGGTTAGCACAGATTGTTGCAAACTACATGCAGAAGCATCTCCTCTTCCCAGTAGAACTGCTCCCAGCTCCACAACCTGCAGACACTACCAGCCCTCCTGGCTGCTCTGAAGATCTCCCAGCACAAACATAAAGGGTCAAGCACAGCACCAGCCTTTGAAAGCTTGCTACACGTGGCAGTCTCTCTCCTTGTGAATCCCTGGGTGTGCTGATATACTCGCTCTGTCCTCTTTGCTCCCTGCTACTCATTAGGCGGGATTTCTCACTCAAACTGTGCCATTGATGAGATCTCCCCAAGTCAGCGCAAGCCCAGCATGGAGGTAAAGACCTTCCTAGACCTAAGGGATCCCTTCTGAGCCACTGATATACTCCTCAGCACTCCATCTTCCACTGACTCCTCTGCTAGCATGGCTCTTCCATATTTAGGGGCTAGTCTTACCACACTACCAGGGCCTCTTAGCCTGGGATTGGTCAGACTCCCATAAATATGCAGATTTAGGTCTCCAATCCTTTCGCCCCCTGGCTTCTTGAAGCTTCCATGGTCCTCCAGAACCTGGTAGAGGCAATAGAGTCCCAACCTGCTGAGTCACCCAGCTTGACCTGCAGTAACATGACCTAATTACAGACTCAGTTACCATGAGTCATACCCTGTACCTCTCCAGTTCATAGTAGTAACATATATGAAGGCATAAGAAAAGAGACACCCACAAATAGTGTAAATGCAACAAGACAAATTAATAGAACATGGAAAAAAACACATGTTAAAATCAAAGAATCACTTATTCTTATAGAAAAAAAACCAGTCCAGATTGGCAGTACCAGCATGTGTAGATGTGTATGTTTTGTATCACAGTATAAGTCAAGCTCCTTTTTTTCAGTTTTGATTTGTTTGGCTTTGTTTGTTAAAGTGGTTCTAAACCCTGAATATTTTTTACCTTAATGCATTCACTGCATTAAGGTCAAAATGTTTAGGTCAGTGGTTCTTAACCTGGGTTCGATCGAACCCCAGGGGTTCGGTGAGTCAGTCTCGCGGGTTCGGCGGAGGTGAAGACCAACACCTGACTCATATGATTCGTGATGACATGCCCCGCTTGTCCATCATTGGCTGCAGGTGGTCACACAACATCGCTTAGCCCAGTGGTCAGCAAGCCGCGGCTCGCGAGCCACATGCGGCTCTTTACACGCTTTAATGCGGCTCTTGTGTGCCGGGCACCCGCTCCTCTCCCTCCTCTCGGGCGGCAGGGACTCTGCAGCGTGATCCAAAAAAAAAAACAGCCAGGGCAGCGCGCTCAAATGCAATGATTGGCCAGTCTCGCTGCCACTCACATCCTGATAGCCAGTGATTGGCTGTCAGGATGTGTGTAGGCGGGGCAGCGTGACGAACGTGAGAGGAGCTAGGATCCTCTCACAGTCCGCCCTGAAGACCGGAATGGCGCGGGAATACGGCGAGAGGAATGCGCGGAGCAAAGGTAAGTGAATTGACACAGGGGGGACTTGGCTTACTACTTGCTACTTACTTACTACTACTATATAAGGGATGAATTAATATGGGGGATGAATTACTATAGGGGGGATGAATTACTATATGGGGGATGAATTACTATATGGGGGATGAATTACTATGGGGGATGAATTACTATGGGGGATGAATTACTATATGGGGGATGAATTACTATATGGGGGATGTATTACTATGGGGGATGAATTACTATATGGGGGATGAATTATTATATGGGGGATGAATTACTATGGGGGATGAATTACTATATGGGGGATGAATTACTATATGGGGGATGTATTACTATGGGGGATGAATTACTATATGAGGGATGAATTACTATGGGGGATGAATTACTATGGGGGATGAATTACTATATGGGGGATGAATTACTATGGGGGATGAATTACTATATGGGGGATGTATTACTATGGGGGATGAATTACTATATGGGGGATGAATTGCTATATGGGGGATGAATTACTATGGGGGATGAATTACTATATGGGGGATGAATTACTATATGGGGGATGAATTACTATGGGGGATGAATTACTATGGGGGATGAATTACTATATGGGGGATGAATTACTATAGGGGGGATGAATTACTATGGGGGATGAATTACTATATGGGGGATGAATTACTATATGGGGGATGAATTACTATATGGGGGATGAATTACTACAGGGGGGATGAATTACTATGGGGGATGAATTACTATATGGGGGATGAATTACTATATGGGGGATGAATTACTATGGGGGATGAATTACTATATGGGGGATGAATTACTATATGGGGGATGAATTACTATATGGGGGATGAATTACTATATGGGGGATGAATTACTATAGGGGGGATGAATTACTATGGGGGATGAATTACTATATGGGGGATGAATTACTATGGGGGATGAATTACTATAAAACAGTGGTTCTTAACCTGGGTTCGATCGAACCCCAGGGGTTCAGTGAGTCAGTCTCGTGGGTTCGGCAGAGGTGAAGACCCACACCCGACTCATATGATTCGTGCAGTAAATATTCATTATTATGTTTTTGTGTGAAAATCATGTTTTAATGGTTTTGTTCTTTGTTCTTAACGGTTTTGTTCATTTTGTGCACCTATGTATAAATATATACCTATGTTTTGAATTTTAAAAATCATATTTTATTTTTCCAATTAAGAAGGGTTCGGTGAATGCGCATATGAAACTGGTGGGGTTCAGTACCTCCAACAAGGTTAAGAACCACTTTAGGTTTAGGTATTAGTATCACCCCCTCACCCCCCTTTATACTTACTAGATTCAGTGCTGTGCCCAGCTGTAATGGCTATTTCCTCTTCTAAAGAAACAAGCACAGTAGCTGCAAGAAGCAAGCTACCAAAGTAGGTAATAAGGAACCCAAGCAAAGTAGCTCAGATGTAAAAACATATTTTTATCAATTTCCCAATTAAAAAAGGTAGTGATATCTGCAGACAGTGAATATCATACACAACCACCTAAAACACTATTAAAACAAAAAAGCAATCCGGATTGCAAAGCTCAGAAAAAGTATACAGTATCAGTGTGGACAGTGGTGAGATATATTATAGACGCTAATGTTCCTGATTAGGAGCAAATTTTGGGCAATAATGGTGATTCTCTAAGAGGGTAATAAGCAGTATAAAGTCTAGGGTGTTCATAGTAATATACAGTCTCTATTCGTTGGTGCACAGAAGCAGGTAGAAAATAGGTTAATGATGTGGCTACTAGAGAGTAAACATCCCAGATAATCA
This sequence comes from Staurois parvus, assembly GCF_062004578.1. Lineage (NCBI taxonomy): Eukaryota > Metazoa > Chordata > Amphibia > Anura > Ranidae > Staurois > Staurois parvus. Next base: position 6,135,386 of record NW_028318090.1, on the reverse strand, counting down.
AGATGCAAAGTAAATATCCATCGGAGTTATGGCATAAGGACAGAATACTGCACACTGAGTCGGATATATATCCAGGTAAACATCTTAGGTAATGATAAGATCTGTTATTGCAATCTGTCCAGTCATGTACAGTTGTGTTCAAAATAATAGCAGTCAGACATCACTAACCTGATCAATCACTGTTTTTGGTAGAAATGATATTTTCTACATGGCAAATAATTTACTAGCAGGTGTAGTAGAGTAATAGAAGTCCAACAGACCCAACAGTCATGACATGCATGCTGCTGATTCTGTGTAATTGATTCACTAATTGAAAGGGGCATGTTCAAAATAATAGCAGTGTGGAGTTCTATTAGTGAGGTCATTCATTCTTTGAAAAACAGGTGGCAATTATTGCCCTTATTTAAGGAAGGAAGGCAGCAAATGTTGTACATGCTGGTTACAGTGCATTTCTCTCTGAAATTCTGAGGAAAATGGGTCGTTTCAGACATTGTTCAGAAGAACAACGTACCTTGATTAAAAAGTTGATTGGAGAGGGGAAAACATATAAAGAAGTGCAGAAAATGATAGGCTGCTCAGCTAAAATTATCGCAAATGCTTTAAAATGGCAACCAAAACCTGAAAGACGTGGAAGAAAGCGAAAAACTACCATTCGAATGGATAGAAGAATAGCCAAAATGGCAAGGACTCAGCCAACAATCAGCTCCAGAAAGATCAAAGAAGGTGTAAAGTTACCTGTGAGTACTGTTACAATTAGAAGACGCCTATGTGAAGCCAAGCTATCTGCAAGAAGCCCCCGCAAAGTCCCACTGTTGAAAAAAAGACATGTGCTGAAGAGGTTACAATTTGCCAAAAAGCACATTGACTGGCCTAAAGAGAAATGGTGCAACATTTTGTGGACTGATGAAAGTAAGATTGTTCTTTTTGGGTCTAGTGGCCGGAGACAGTTTGTCAGACGACCCCCAAACACTGAATTCAAGCCACAGTACACTGTGAAGACAGTGAAGCATGGTTGGGCAAGCATCATGATACGGGGATGTTTCTCATACTACGGTGTTGGGCCTATTTATCGCATACCAGGGATCATGGATCAGTTTGAATACATCAGAATACTTGAAGAGGTCATGCTGCCTTATGCTGAAGAGGAAATGCCCTTCAAATGGGTGTTTCAACAAGACAACGACCCCAAACACACCAGTAAACGTGCAACATCTTGGTTCCAGACCAACAAGATTGACGTTATGGAGTGGCCAGCCCAATCCCCGGATCTTAATCCAATAGAAAACTTGTGGGGTGACATCAAAAATGCAGTTTCTGAGGCAAAACCAAGAAATAGAGAAGAACTGTGGAATGTAGTCCAATCATCTTGGGCTGGAATACCTGTTCACAGGTGCCAGAAGTTGGTTGACTCCATGCAACACAGATGTACAGCAGTTCTCAGAAACAGTGCTTATACAACGAAATATTAATTAAGTGATTGAAAAGAAAGCAAAATCTTCCAACATTTTTCAGTTTTTATAGTGAATGTTTGAGTTTGTAAAGAAGAATACAAACACTGCTATTTTTTTGAACAGTCTAATATTCACTTTTCTTCAATTTTTTTAGAGGAACAACACAAATTTGATATATTTTTCTTCATGTTTTGATTTGGAATAGAATGTGTAGTGTTCCCAATGCATTTGTGTGTATGGAAATAAAAGCTATTAGAAGGATTTTGAGCTTTATTCACTTTTTTCAACACACTGCTATTATTTTAAACACAACTGTGTGTAAATAGTTATAATGACTGGAGCCAATTTTAGCAAATAGGAAGACCACAAATATGATGGGAGAAGAATTGCCTTGGAAGAGTGTGGGTAGAGATAGTATAAAGATTGTGAATAAATACTTCTCACACTTACTGCTACAGTGACATAGAGTTGCAAGCAGTCCAGCCTCTCTTTAGTTCTTCCATATGCAATTGCTCCATGAGCCGTGGGGAACTCTCTCAAACCTCTGGGAATAGTTATACAGCCCTTGTGTCATGAAGTTATCCTCACATGTCTAATGTGCAGACCTTGTGGAAAGCTAATTCCGGGTGTGATGACGTCATTACCTTGACACATTTCGTCCACCAATCATTGCGGACTTCTTCAGGTTCCGAAGGTTCTGAAGAAGTCTACAATGATTGGCGGACGAATCGAGTCAACATAATGATGTCATCACACGTCATTGATACTATATACTTTTTTGCACTTTGCAATCCGGATTGCTATTTGGTTTTAATAGTGTTTTAGGTGGTTGTGTATGATAATCACTGTCTGCAGATATCACTCCCTTTTTTAATTGGGAAATTAATAAAAATATGTTTTTACATTTGAGCTACTCTGCTTGGATGCATTATTACTTTGGTAGCTTGCTTCTTGCAGCTACTGTGCTTGTTTCTTTATGTTATTTTTAGGTTTACACCCACACCTTAAATTTGGTGAGTCTGAGAGGTAAATACAAGGCTACCCCGCTTGGTTATGGTGGCAACTCTCTATTTATATTAGTCTATTTCCTCTTCTAGCTATTCTCACGGGCTTGGCTGTGAGCAGTTGGAGCCATTGGCTCTCGTTGCTGTCAGTCAAATCCTGTGAAAAGGGAGCAGGGGTGGGGCTAAGCCTCTCTGTTTGTGTCTTTGGGCATAGGCAGCACAGCTTGGGATCAATGGAATGTAGACAAAAGGTTGAATTCATAATGCTAGCACACCAGGATAAGGATCTGTATGTAAAAACAATGACAGTTATTAATAATCCCAATCTTCAGAGTCCTATCAGATTTGAAATTTACAGTCATGTGACTAAAATTATTGTTTTTATCCTGTGCTAAATCTTTGTAAATTGACCTTATTGTGTGACAGTGGTACTAAACCTATAGTGTCTCAATGCTAGTTTAAAATATGATATTATTTCCAGGTTTTATATGCCTATCATAAAGTTCCTTTTTTTCTCATATTTAAGGTTTGGTGAATGGCAAGAAGTTGAATCATGCACCAGTTTCATAGATCCCTCTAGTGTACTTGAAATGATATCTCTGCCCTTCAGCTCCCGGTACATCTATATAAAAATAATTCACTGCTGGATTCTCAAATTATTTTACATAGTAAAGGATGGGTTGCCAAGGGATGTTCATTTTGACCCCTTAATTATCAGGGATCATTGATATCTACATGCCTAGGCCAGACTTAATATTGTCATTATTCAAAAACATGACTATTACTAATTGGAACATACATTTTTAAATATTTTTTAAGGACATATAAGAATAGTTATTAGGTATGCTGTTTTATTTATTTTTTTAATTAATAAATAAACAGCTTGCCCACCTTTGTCCCCCAGCATTTTGATTGTCTTAAAGAGCTGGGGGGCAGTGGTTGGAAAGGGTTAATACTGAAGGCTCTCCAGACATGGGGCACCATGCTGTGAATTGTTAATAAACAGATTGTGGAAAGGAAGGGGTTAATCTAAAAATTAGCTTCCTTTGAAGCACCCTTCTGGAAAAGTAAATATTGACCCCAAACCCAATGACTTTTCTGAAACAATGACTAACTATCACATTTTCCTTGCACTCATACTAGACCTCCTCCATGTGACAGCACTAGCCCACCCTAATTAAATTACAACCAGCATCATTTAATCCATAAACCTTAGAACATTAGTAATACTAGATATGCAAGTTATAAAAATAAAGACACCACAAATTGCCATTTGATGGTTGCAACTTTTTGTTGGGGTTAAATTCTTACCAGATTTTGATAAATAAATGTATCAATTTTAACAAATTATTTTAATTTTTATTACTATACAGGATTTATATAGCGCTAACAGTTTGAGCATTGCTTTACAAAGGGAGACAGTACAGTTACAATACAATAAAATAAAATACAAGAGGGTAAAGAGAGCAATGCTCATAAGGGTCTACAATCTAATAAGGTGGGGCAAGTGGTGCAAAAGGTTATAACTGTGGGGGATGAGCTGATGGAAGAGATTAAAGTTCAGTTAGTTGGAGGCGTGATAGGCTTCCCTGAAGAGATGAGTTTTCAGCGACCACCTAAAGGTAGCCAGAATAGGAGATAGCTGGACATATTTAGGCAGAGAGTTCCAGAGGGTATGAAAGGCTCTGGAGAAGTCCTGGAGAGGAGCATGGGAGGAGGAGACAAGTGAGCTTGAGAGGACAAGGTCTTGGGAGGAGCAGAGAGCATGGTTTGGGTAATATTTGAAGACAATAATTGGTGATGTAGCTTGGAGCAGAGTTGTGTATGACTTTGTATGTTGTTATTAGTATTTTGAATTTAATTCACTGGGCACCCAGAAGCCAGTGGAGGGACTGGCAGAGAGGGGTGGCAGACACTGAGCAGATGGTAAGGTAGATGGTAGATGAGATAATAAAGCCACAATAAAATGCTTCAACTTTGTGACTCAAGCCACAAAGATAAACATAAAAGTCCATAAAACACATTGGGGTTGATTTGCTAAAACTGAAGAGTGCAAAATCTGGTGCAGCTCTGCATAGAAACCAGTCAGCTTCCAGGTTTTGTCAAATCTTAACTGAACAAGCCGGTTAGAATCTGATTGGCTGCAATGCACAGCTGCACCTGATGTTGCACACTCCAGTTTTAGTAAATTAACCCGAATGTCCATACACTTTGTAGGTGACATTAACCCCAGTATGCTTAAGATGAAGCCTAGGGAAGGATGGGTGGCAAGCTCACCAACTCCAGTTTTTCAGGAATGATAAAGAAACAATCTGTGAAATCCCTGGTTCCTTCAGAGACAACATCTTCTTTGAAACGTCTCCCCAGCAGCACCCTTCTGTCTTGCACATGCACAAAATGCCAAAAAACTGTCCCACTAAACCACACCCCCAGCAGGAAACAGCCCTATTCTGAAATCATTCTCTATATGCACGAAATGGACAAATCAAGTATATTAAGACAACCTGAATAACAGTGGAACATTGTCCGTGGCTGTCTATGGCACTCATTTTTATCATTATGAAACCACAAGTCATAATTCTTGATTCTTCCTGGCACAACCACTATGAGATAAACAGTTTCAGAAACATTAGAAATGTGGAAAAATACCCTCAGCCAGAACCTTTCCTCCTGCTATCCTGGTCTGCTTTGTGTTTGAATCTGAAAGATTCTTAGAAAATGATGGATTGAATGTGTTTGTCCATGTTTTTGGCCACCATGATACATGGTAATTGAAAGCGACCTTGATCACACATACTTTCTTCAATATGAAGAAAACAAACAATGGATTAAAAATTTTGCTCATAAGCTAAAATGTTTCTTCTAGAACTGGAGAGAACTATATTCCAAGTAATTGGGATGTACTGTTGGCTGAATTGTAGTCAATATGCAAACATCATTTGTCCATTGCCTAAAGCTTTCCCTTTTTATACAAACCAGCACATTAGAATACTTATTTTGTTGATTAAAAGGGTGCACATTAGTAAAAAATTTACATTTGTGTTTAAAGTATATCTAAAGCCAAATTTTTCTTTTAAATTTTGGATAGGGTAGGGAATGCTTAGAAAACTTGTCTCCGTTTTTGTTGTTTTTTTGGGACTTATTGGAGAGTTTTCTCTTTACTTCCTGTTGCAAATGTGCAACAAGAAGTGAGAGAAAGTCTAAACAGGTCATAACAGGTGTCCCTATTGTAAGATTACCCCTCGCCTGCATTGAAATTTGCTAATTTTCTGATTTTCCACCACTTTCTGTTCTGGTCATCAGAACAAAGAGAAACATTATTATCCCCAGTGAAGACAGCATTAAAAATCTGGCAGGAGTTTTATTTGTCCCCAACTCTGTTCAAAACTAATAAAGATGTTTTAGCTAGATAGATAAATTAGGCAGATTTTACAATTAGTTAAAAATAATGACCAAAACAAAAACCTATGTTGATGCTGTAGCTCTCAGGAATGAATCAACCACTACAACATGATTGATAAAAATGCCATATTTTATTCTATAATCAGTATTAAAACTATCTTTAAAAATGCACTATAAAAAGTGCATAATGTGTTACCCTAGAAGGATTATGTTCAACACCCCCCTATAATACATCCATTCCAGACCAAAATACAGTTAGTAAATATAATATATATATATATATATATATATATATATATATAAAATAATAACCACCACAACTGAAAAGATCTCCAATACTCAATTAACCCCTTCCCACCGACCATACAAATATATGTGGCCTCATGAAAGTGGGTCATTTTCTGTGGGGCCGTATATATGCCTATCTCCCTTTGTGCTGGGAGCACGCCATACAGCAGGAAAGGCCGGGGTCAAAGGTCATGACCAGCATATTTTGGGTAGTATAAAAAAAAAATTTAATTAGTATTTATATTGTAAAGCGCTGAGCAAACTGTTGGCGCTATATAAATCCTGTATTATAATAATAATAATAACAATAATATAATATTAGTGTTAGTGTTTTAGGCAGAAAAAAAAATGCAAAATGCACACCATTGTTTCTGGGCCATAATATGTGTACATACAACAACTAACACATATGTGGTATCACTGCGATTATCAGGAGCAGGAGAATTTATTTTGGGTTGTTCTTTGGTAGTAAATTAAGGTAATAGCAAAAAATATACAGCTAAATTAAAAAAAATATTTTCTACTGTTTTCGACCAGTTTTCCTTTGATAATAAAAAAAAATCAGGAGATATCGGTTTCCATTTACCATTCAAAGAAACCCCAATTTGTCCTGAAAAAAAAAAGGTATAATCTACCTGGATACATAAAGTAGTTGTGATGATATGTACAGTTTTACTAATATATGACAAAGTTGCAAAATTGTGCTTAGGCATTAACATTGGTTTTACCCTTAGGTGGGAAGGGGTTAAATTAGGTTTGTAGGATGAAGGTGAAGTCTCAACACATTTCGTGAAGAGTCACTTCCTTAGGAGATAACTGGGTGCTATGGGATATATAATGGTTAGTACAAAGACATCATACATATGTGTATAATCCAATGTATACATGTAACTTAATTACCTACACATCATATTGTATAGAAAGATAAAGGGTGATGGTAGCTAATGATCAATAACAGAAGCAGACAGCCTCAACACATGTGACCCCAAGAACAGCCAATAAGGCAGGCAACAAAAGATTCGGGTTACTGGGCCTGCCTAAATCCAATCAAATATAAATGACATAAGTAACCTAAAAATTATAAATTATCCAAAGGCGAAAAGCCCTCTACAAATGGAGCATACTTCCATAAACAGTTAGTTGGATAAAGTTTATTCCACCAGCTTGTATTTGTTGATTAAATTAAATGTTTGGCATGCCTTTTATTTTTCTTCATGTGACCTGACCTGTTGTCTATGAGTACAAGGGGGTATGTCCTGGACAGTCTGGCTCCTTACAGGGTGACAGCATTTTTTTCAACACTTTGCAAAATACATAAAACATTTCAGTCCCAGGTCTCAATGTCTGACTTCCAGTTTTGAGTAGAAGCCAATTGACCAGATGGTATGTTTTCAGATTTTAGTCCTCAAGAACAACTTATGGTTTTTCAGGTGGAATTCAAATTTAGGAGCCAAATTGGAACTGCAGTAGTGCCATCCATTTAGCCACCATGCTGGAAAATTGCCAAGGTCACTGTGAAAAGGAGATACATTCCAGACAAAAGAGGAAGTTAGAAAACTAACACAGACTTGGCAGGAAATTTCTTTTCATATTTCCTTCCTTCTCTTGTACCTTGAGTTTAGCTATAAACTCCAAGATTCTTTTGGTACCCTTGCCATTCAAGTACCAACACCAAAGCTATGCCTCTAGGTTTTTGTCACTATACGCTTTAAAAAAAAACAAACAGGAGGGTGCAGACACCTAGTGCATTACCAGCGATTCATTCTTCATAAAACAAAGAGAAATGCAAAGTGGATAATCACAAAAGTAGAAGACAAAATAGCTTAAAACCATAAGATGCCACAGTGTGTGGAAGTCACGTGTCAACATGCAACCCTGCCAAGTTGCTGAACTGATGTCTTTCGGGCCCCCCCCCTTCCTCAGAGCTAAGCCAACCAGCAAGTTCCATAACCAAATATATACATATCCCTTCCTCCAAACTGGTCCCTCCAAATGCTCCATGAATGCAGTCACAAACCATGTCATGGGTCAACAACCACCAGTACACAAAGGCTACTTCCAGTGGACGTGATGCGGTGGGAACGAATTACTTCCACTGTGGCCCCACAGAGCAGAGCATGGGGCTGCAACAGTGGTGATTCTGCCTTTCCAGTATCATAGATTGGTTTGGTCGCTGTATTCCCCGCATCTCTAGAAGTACAAAGCTGGTTCGCCGAAGCTCAACACGTCAGTCCATGGGGGTACCCTCTATTGCAAGTACCTACAGCTGAGGTGCAGGAATCTGGTTAGAGGGTTGTCAACCCATTGTATGCACTGTACAGCAGAAACTGAAAGTTTAGCTCATCACTGCCCCCTGGGAATCACCCAACCTATTCAGTCTACTCTTTTCCTTAATTATCCAGAACAGTACCATTAACCTAGGATGGCCCATTGACATCTTCCCCAGATCCCTAAGCTTGTTGTAGTTTCAGTACTGATTCAAGTTCTACTATGAGTTATTCCCTCCAGTTATTTTTGATGCAGTTGTCCTCCTGACTTAAAGCAGGCAGAATTTACTGAACTCCACCAGTTGTGCACCACCATAAGGGCCCTAACAAAGCTGGCAGAAACAGTTATTGTGGGACTATCCCACGCTACCTCATATTCATCTACGTAGACTTTACCACCCAAGTATTTTTTTTTTATTGGGGATTACCTATTGCGTGTTCAGTAAAGTCTTGCAGGCAGGCTTAAACTAGGAGCCTCATGACAGCATAGCTCCTGGAGGGTTTGTACTATTCTGTACTTGCCAAGCTGCTCTTATTGCACTCCTTGATATATACCGTATATTGTCTATTTCACTTTGTGTTGCTTGTCTTATTGAATAGGCGTGTATGACAGTGGTCAAGGTGGTATAACAAGTAACTTGGGCATTAGACTAGTCTCAGAGGACTCATCCATTCAGTGGCTCCTTTGGGGGTGTGATACACTGGATAACCCTACAAATGTTTGGTGACCAGACCAAGGGACAAAAAATTAAAAGGTTATGTTCCAATGCTGCCCCTTACCCCACTGCCCAAAACATTCACCCGCAAATACTTCTTGGTAAACATCACCCTGTCACACCATGGTAAACAATGCGCTTAAAATATAGTTGTCCTCATATGGTAGAGGTTTTATTTTGGCATTCACACAAGCTCTATTTCTTTTAAAGAGCACAATGCCTCCCTTCTTGTTTAATTTTGTAAAAATGCTTCTTTCAAATCACTCGTAGCTTTTGTGGTTTTCTTTAATTGTAAAACGACTTCCACAAGTCATGTTTTCTTTGTGAAAAAGGCATTATACAAACTCATCAGAAAGGATGCAGCAGAACAGCTAGCAGTATAAATGTTCTGTAATACTATACAATCTTTCTTTAAAATTATCCTAATGTTCCCTAATCTAGCCTGACTAACTTCTTGCCATGCTGTAAAATATATAGATTCTGAACAAGGCCATACCTACCATAAAAGGCATGTGAGACAGGGCCAGGGGTAGTACTACTCCTAGCCGCTAGTTTCAGTAAAAATGTTAATGCAGTCTTAATTATCCACAAACACTTGGAAATGTTGGTAACTCTGAGTTAAAGTGTATCCAAACCCAAAAACAAAATATTTATATATTGCAGCTTACCTCTTTCATGAGGTGGCTGCTTTAGTTCCTTTTTTCAGGATAAAAACATTTTCAGCAAGTACAGAAAATACTTTCCAGAAGAAGCCTTCCAGAAATAAAAAAAAATAACATTTCTTTTTTTATCTCCTAATCACACCAGTCCCTATGGAATGCATATGAACAAAAGCAGACATGTTGGAGGTCCAGACTTGCTAGTAACCATGGCTTCCTCCATAGATACAGTACATATTGATAAATGATCATAGTTACTCTGGGACAGTAAGTGTGTTTTATTACAGGAATACCTGAAAATAAAGGAGAATAGGACTGAAAAAAGGAAAGAAATGCAGCCACCTAATCTAAGCTACAATAAAATAAGATTTTTGTACTTATAATAAATCTTTTTTTTTAAATCCGTTGAGGGACACAGTAAAAAAGTAATTCTTAGACATTTACTGTAGGTTGTACTACCTCCTTTAACAAATTTGGACACTGATGAACAGAGAAAAGTTAAAGTGTTACTAAACCCACAACAGTAAAATCAGTCTGTATATGCAGTAAAGCATGCTTGTTATACTCATTGTGGAACCTAAAGGGTTAATCCTCCATATTGTGTAAAAATGCTGTTTGATCCTGACTTCTCTAATCCTCCCCTTCTTCCAGTGTCCCCCTCTTATCTCCTGGTAAGACATATCGAGTGTAGTCACTCTGCACATGTTCAGTGTGGTGTGTAGTGCTAGAGAGGTTTTTTTTTCTTGGGAGAGTGCATGTGATCAGCACAGGGCCAATCAGCACTGTCCAGACAGAGGTCAGGGGTCCTGCATCTTCCTGGAGCAGAATGAAAACTCCTGCAAGCTGTGCTCGGCTGGACACTGATAGAAGTCACAAGACTGCTGATGAGAAAAGGTATTTAGCAGTTTATATTCACTAAAATAATTGCACTTCCATATTCTGTGTACTGTGGGAGACAGTGAGACCAGATATAGTGGGTGCAGGTTCCTGGGTTTAGTAACACTTTAAGCTAGCCCTGTATAACCCTATCTCCAACCATCATGCCTTAGTTTTGAGAGCAAGCAGTACATAAAGCCATAATACAGAGGGGTAAGGACCTATGCCCCTATAGGACTATAAGAATAAGATTTTACGCCAAATACAAAAATCTTATTTTTTTTATCATCAATTGAGGGACACGGGAAGAGAGTAATAATTAGTAATAAGCAGGGGCGGACTGACCCTTTGGAAACTCGGGCACTGCCCGAGGGCCTGGGGTCAGTAGGGGGCCCCATGAGATGCCCCTGGTACCTTTTTCATAGGCTTTTTTGAGTTTGGGCAAGGACGCAGGGTCCCCATGATCCCCTATTGCCCGGGGGCCCCATGAGTTGTCAGTCCGCCCCTGGTAATAAGTATTACAATTTTTTCCCCGACCTGGACCAAAAGGAGGAACAATACACAATATCTGGGACAATTAGGCTTGATAAAGGATTAGAATAGGATAAATCTTTCAGTGATAAGGTCCATCCACTTTTCCAGGTTATACTGTGCTACTGAGGGGAACGCTATTGCTGGTCAACAGAGTGTCCTATCTGCTGACCTTACAGGGAAGTACAGGACTATAAAAGAAGGATATTGCCTTGAGAGGATGAAGAAGATACTCTTACATGCATTACCACCACTGAGTTAAGTGGGGAACAACAAATTCAGGAATCTAACAGCAATATTTGAGATGAGAAAGGGAAACAGTGTGGACAAGAGACAGAGGCCTAACCCTGTATAGAGTAAGGAGTCAATCATCCTATTAATCACAAGGGAAGCTCTCAGTTATTTCTGAAAGTGAAACATTTTGCAGCCTCCAGGTTAAGATAATCATAATCATTCTCAAATTTAGGAAAGAGACTGTGATGAAATGGATACATGTTTAAGGAGACTCCTCCCTGGAAAAGAGAAAGGGAGAAAGGAATAAGGGGTAAAAAACTTATCTTGACCAAAATATTGACTGTACTGGTGAAATTTATCAGGGCGTCCCACCAAAAATCTAAGAAAAACCCTTGCAATAGGGTAGACACATCCATCAGTGCCATGGGTAGATTGTAATGTTACCGGAGGACTTGGAAGAATAAGGCTCTAACAGAGTAATGCAATAGTAGAAACCTGTTGATCCAGCAAGTCACTAAGGCCCTCTAAAGGGAATAAGACTAATAAAATTAAGCACCCTAAGTGCAGCTCAGGATAATGGAAAAAATGTCTCAACTGTGGAGAGGAGAGTGGGCTCAAATGACATACCTCTCACATGGATAGATTTCTACCAAAGGTAGAAATTGGAGATCCCAGGTAGCAGGGAACTCCAATCATTCTGGAAAACGTGGAGTGCAGTAATGCCAGAGGCAATTAGTAAAAATGTATTAATTATATTGGAACCAAATGGGGAAACCTGAGACTACAATCTGCTGGGAGATAAACCTGTAAGGAAACCAGGAGGACTAACAAATAACCTTTCTCTGTGTGGATAGGTAAGATTTATGCAGAGGGCTAAACAGATGAATCAGACCTCAAGATCTGCAGTTTTCGTGTGAAACAGCCTGTTATCATCTACAAGGTACTACTCCAAAAGTAGAAGAAGAATGGGTATTCTCCACCTCAATTTCAAGTAATAGAGGCATCAGGAATAACCATGTCAAGGACGACAAGCAAATCAAATGTTCTCCTTGCCTACAATCTGCGTGCCAGACACAAAGACAAAGGGCCCTACTCATTTGAGCAAACATAATGCCCATGCAAGACACAAGCTTAGTTGCTTGCAAGAGGTCCTCACATCTAAATGGCAGTGCTGCAGATAATTGATGCAAAAGCTCTAACATCACCTCCAATAAAGGATGGACAGCTGTACCAGATAACCGTAATTGATACGGAACAGGGGCGGACTGACCATTCGAGCACTCGGGCACTGCCCGAGGGCCCAGGGTCAGTAGGGGGCCCCATGAAATGCCCCTGGTACCTTTTTATAGGCTTTTTTGGGTGTGCTTTGAGTGTGGGCAAGGACACAGGGGCCCCATGATTCCCTATTGCCCGGAGGCCCCATGAGTTTTCAGTCCGCCCCTGATACGGAAGTAGAGAATCTAACTGTGTCAGTGAAATCCCTAGTTATAAAAGCATTATTCACCTGTTTGGTGCTATGTTTGTTGATGTGAATGACTCCAGCTTCTATAGTGGGTAAAGACCACTTTTCTAAAAATTCTCCTTCAGAGAAAAGCTTATTCAAATTGTCAGGAGGAAACCAGCATTCACAGGTTGTTCTCAGTACTCCTAGAAGCAGGATTTACATACCAAGTGAACATTCAGGAAGGAGTAGGAGTAACAGCTCTAAAGGTCTGAAGCAACAAGACAATCCTATAATTGCAAGGCAGAATGCACTGCATCAATCAGATAACCAATGATCCCTTGTCTGGGTAACTCATAGGAAACTTGGTCATTGAAATACAGGCTCTTCAGGAAAAGGCTTTGAAGACTCTGAGTCTGAATCAAAGATAGAAATATGGCCCCAAGATTCCAATGTGAAGGCACCTGAATGTGGATGGAGTCTCTGCAAACACATTGCTGCATTAATTGGGCACAAACCAACAAAAAATGCATAGTAGATATAAATGGTCTTATGGTCTCAGCCTTGCACTGTGGAGCTGTATATGACTCCAGTGACGACAACCCTATAGTAATAGGGGTTCTGGGATATAATCTAACATGTTTGGATACCAAGAAAAAGGTGCTATCCACAATGATGGAGTTTGGGCTGAAGTGAGATTTGTCTTCTGTGTGTCAATTAAGAGACATTTTGTGGATGGCAATTAGGCGCAAGGCGAGGCAAGGCTTAGCTTACTTACAAACCAAGGCAGTTGATGCTGAAATAATTCGTAGATAGCTAAATATGTTCAAATAGGTGACAAAGGCATGAATGATGGGCTGTGGAGGGAGACTGGTGTATTCACAAAGGCAGGAGCAGCAGAGGAGTGCTGCTTACTCAAGGCTGAAAAGTGCATGGGAAAGAACACGGAGAGTGCATGTGCACACTACACCTGGCAGAGGACTTGATTGCCCAGTTCTCTCAGTCGTTACTGCTCCAAAATTGCAGATGTAGTAAGTTTAAAATGGCAGTGTAAAAGAAAGGTTCAAACTTCACACTTCAGCAGAGGCACACATTGCATAAACCAAATGTCATGTGGTATTGATGCAACCTGGACTGGAAGGAAGTGGAGGTGCAGCTTTTCTAAAATCGGGGAAATCCAACATTGTACAAAACATAGAGAATAGGAAAGGCGCAAACGCCTAGTGCATTATCCCAAACACTTTATTAGAGGATGTGAAAGACAATTGCTACACTCGCAAGTCTAGTAAGCTAAAGGCATATAAATGTGTTTGGGATAATGCGCTAGGTATTTGCACCATTCTATTTCCTAAGTTTAAAATGGTGTCTAAGAGTACCAGTTATGAGTTTACTCTCAGTGCTTTAACCTGACTGGCTATATTCACTATGCGAGTCCTCAGATTAGATCACACCAGCGGCTGTTTCATGGCTCAGGATCTGGAGAGCGCTCTACAAATAATTAACACAATGCATTGAGGTTTGGAAAGTGCCACATTGTAGATCCCAGTGCCTGTATATCATATTCCACGTTAGCCTTATGATGACCAAAGGCTCACAGTGTAAGCCTTTGGGTAACATCAGACGTTGGACCAAGGCTTTGGACCTGGGGGGGCACTCTGCTTCCATCACAGTACAGAGAGGTATGGAAAGTATCACAAGCAGAAGTCATTGTCAGAAGTTCACATTCCAGGCTAACTCGTCTTCTTCACTCCAGTGGGATTCAAGTACACTGAGGATACACCAGCTTTAATATCAGGTGTGTAGAGATTTCCTAAAGCAGGGTTTATTTTAAAGTCATTGAAGAAAAAATATACAGTATGTATTGAGTATTTCCTTTTGAAAATGAAATTAGGTGGAAGTGTTCTGTAGCTCAGTGGAGAATGGAAGAACTTTATTCCCTGGACCGCCCACCCAACTGCCTAATGATCCATACCGCCTTCTGAATGCAACATCGACTGAATGGGGATGTACCAAGACCGTGTGCGGAATGATGGTGCAGGTTTTTAGGGGTTAAAACTGCTCACCCCACTAGCCAACCCAACAACACAAGGTGTGAGACTTCAATTAAATTTTAATGATCATTTGTTTTGAGTGAAAAAAATATCGAAATTCAAGCTCAAAGCCTCAACAGCGCCAACATGAGCTCAGTTTCCACACCAATCTGGATCATTCAGTCACTTGAAAAGTGGAAACAAATGAAACCATGGGTGGCAGATCGCTGCTGTTGAGAGCTGATGGAAAGAGAAATGCTTGGTGTATGGTCAGCATTATGCAAAGAACAATGGTATGCTTGGAAAAATCTGTGTGGCCACTAAATAAGAAATATGAGTGGCTTCTGGTTTTCATTTGTAGCTCTCATGTCTAAGAAAGCTTTCACCCTCAACTTGTCAGAAATGTTTACAGTAGTCCAGTAATAAGTACGATAAATAAATACATTTTTCAAATTCGCAGTTTGGTTTTTTTTATGGTTTATGTCATGCCAGGAGTGTAATCGTACATTCCATCGAGCTGAAATGTACGGATTAAAGTGGTATGCCTGATCAGAAACTTAGCACATGGCTAATTTGAATTGGAAATCTCACAATCACTCATTAGAGTGTGCTGGCTGTTTTCATAAGGAAGTCATTATTTCATGAACACATAGATCGTGGCTCCCACTTATAAGTATAGGAATGTGCATGTGGTTGCCCTGCAGCTTTATAGATTTGCTGTTCTGTCAGTCATTCCTCAAAGCAAAATTTTAAGAATAAAAAAAGTTATCACCAGGCTAAACAAAATTATTTCAAGCCAAACTCCAGTCAAAGAGCTAAATACACAGATGGGGAAATATATATATATATATATATATATATATATATATATATATATATATATATATATATATACTCACTGGACATTTTATTGGATACACCTGTTCAATTGCTTGGTAACACAAATTGATAACCAGCCAACCACATGGCAGCATCTCAATGCATTTAGGCATCTAGACGTGGTGAAGTAGACTTGCTGAAGTTCAAACCGAGCATCAGAATGGGGAACAAAGGGGATTGAAGTGATTTTAAAATGGCATGGTTGTTGGTGGCAGGCAGACTGGTCTAAGTATTTAAAAAACAGCTGATCTACTGGGATTTTTATGCACAACCATCGCTGATCTACTGGGATTTTTACACACAACCATCGCTGATCTACTGGGATTTTTACGCACAACCATCGCTGATCTACTGGGATTTTTACGCACAACCATCGCTAGGGTTTACAGAGAATGGTCTGAAAAAGAGAAAATATCCAGTGAGTGGCAGTTGTGTGGATGAAAACGCCTTGTTGATGTCAGAGGTCAGAGGAGAATGGGCAGACTGGTTGCTGTGACATTCAGATGGTAGGTTCAGAATTTGGCGTAAACAACATGAAAGCATGGATCCATCCTGCCTTGTATCAATGGTTCAGGCTGGTGGTGGTGGGGTAATGGTGTGGGTGAGATTTACTTGGCATTAGCAAGGTGTATCTAATAAAGTGGCTGGAGAGTATATATCCGTTGACAGGAATCCTTGCTTTCATGGAACCTATGTGGTGGGATGTATGCGGTGAGTGTTTATGAGCTGTTTTACCTGCTTAAGAATTTATATTTCTGTCCATGCAGTTCTGAGATTTATACAGCTCTGTCACACAGCACAGAAACACTTACAGGTCTTGCCTCTTCAGCCAGTGAATAAAGAAGCAGCAAGCAGCAAAGCAGCAATGAGCTAATCTAGCTGTTATTCTGC
This sequence comes from Staurois parvus, assembly GCF_062004578.1. NCBI lineage: Eukaryota > Metazoa > Chordata > Amphibia > Anura > Ranidae > Staurois > Staurois parvus. Next base: position 6,118,717 of record NW_028318090.1, on the reverse strand, counting down.
TCTCTCCTCCTACCCACATGCTCCTTTTTAGCACATGAGCACAACTGATCAAATCCTTGGGCTCCTTCTCCCTCTCCCAGTTCAAGCTCTGTACAAGGACTCCAAGAAGCTGATACAACGTCAAAATCAGCTACTTGCTCTGCTTGAATTTAAAAAATACATTTGATGCTTGAAAGCTGAACTCCATACATATTTCATACCTGGGAAAGTCCTGTGGAAGCGGAGACTCCCTGCAGTAGCTGCTGCTACTTCAATGTTCCTCATTGTTTTCCAAGACCAGTGCCAAGTGGCTGCCTTTCTGCATAGTAACCAGAGGGGTTACTATGTACATCATTCAGAGAAAACCTTGTCTCAGTAAATGCAGAGCACTCTCCGATTGGATGAGGTGGAGAGTTAGGGCAGTGAAATCACAATCTCCACCTCATACAATTAAGCAAGCCTTTGCATTCATCGAGAAAAATAAAAAACATTCTCTGAATGGAGCATGAAAGGTGTTCTCTAAGGTCCTGTTCACATCTGGGCATTATTTGCGATCTTTGGGCAGAATTGTCATGATTCTGCCCACAATCCCAGAGTCCTCTGCAAAAAAGGACAAATTGCACTACGCATGTTAGAATGCCATTCATTTTCGAAGGCACCTAACGAAGGTATGGTTCTTCCTCGATTGCCACGCGATAAATTGTGGCAAACAGCATTGCGCAAAGCTTGTTGCGCAAAAAGGAGCAGGAGCTTTACATAATGTGGTTTGCTGAGATTGCAACGCAATTTATTGTGTGACAATCATGGCAGAACCGCACCGTGTTTAGGTGCCAATGAAAATAAAGGGCAATGGAGCATGTGTGGTACGCTTTGTCATTTTTGCAGAACGCTTTGGGATCACGGACAGAATGGTGTTGATTCTGTTCTAGTTCACTAACGCCCAGATGTGAATTGGGCCCAAATGGTGCCACTGCCCAGCGTTGTTCAGGGAAGCAGAAAACAGCAGGCTGAACCCAATGTTACTATGTAAAGAAATAATATCCAGAGGTCACCTTGAAAATAACAGCAGATTCTCCACCAGAAGCCAGTCCATAATGTATGAAATAACCCTACACCTGACCTTCTTGCTACCATTCTAATAAAAAGAAAACTACAGTAATTGGGGATCAGTTTTATTTCCATTTTTTTTTAATTTTGCAATTGTTCAAACTGATGTTTCATATAGGTTTATACATATGTAATAAAACCTTTGTTTTGAAGAGATGGAATTGTGTCTTTTTTCAACCTATGTAACATAAACATAACATAAACATTTAGTCCTCATGCACACTGGATTTTTACAGCGGCTGTTTTTGGCTTTTGGCGTTTTTTTTCTAAACTCCCCAGCATGTTATCCTATGTGTCCATGCACACATAGGCTATAATCCGCGTTTTTGGCAGGGGCATTTTTTAGCTGGAACCCCCCCAGAACTAGTGGGTTTCTAGAGTTTTTTAGCTGTAAAAATGCTCTACACTGAAAAACGTGGCAAAACGTGGCAAAACACAGTAAAATACAGCAAACCAGTGGTTTTGGTTTTGAGCTTAAAAAAAGTTTTTTTTTTGTTAAAAAAATGCTAAAAAACACTAATAAATGCAAACACTGAAAACACAGCAAAACGCAGCTAAACACTAATGCAAAAATGCTACAAAAATGCTGAAAAAACGTGCGTTTTTTTTGTAATTTTACACAGCTAACGCCACCGGTGTTATTAAAATGCCCAGTGTGCATGGAGCCTTAAAGCTCAGCTCCATTCAGAAATACAATAGCATCAAAATGCTGCTCACTCCTCTTGCTTGGCAAATTAACCGACGTCGGCTTCAATACAATGTTGATGCAGTCAAGGTTGAAGTTAACTGTAGATAAGGCCAGTCACCCTAACCAGCTCCCATTGCAGGAGGGTGACCAATCATCTCAAGGAGGGAAACTGTAGTCCCCTCCCATGCAACCACCTGAGGGGGGAGGTGTCACAATCATGCACACAGAGAGGGGTGCGGTCCTTCATTTTGCTCCTAAACCTCTGCATTTTGGTATTTTTCTCAAACTCCAAATCAGGCTCCCACCTCCGATTTCCCCCCTCCTTCAGGAATGCGTTCAGTGTACCTTGCTAAGGGGCTGTCTATGGCATCCTTTTCCCAAATAAGGCAATAAGCTTGCTGTTGTAAGAAGATACCAATTGATTTTTGGGTAGAAAAGAAACTGTTAGTTCTTGAGTGAGCAGTTAGACAAGTGAGAACGTTGGCTCTGTACCATTGAGCTGACCGAGAGTCTTGTTGTACCATCGCAACTGAGTGCAAGACCAGAAATCCTTTTGAGGTCATCAGAATTGAAACTGCTTAACCCCAGGCATTTATTTGGCAAGTACTTACTTACCTAAACTTCTTTCTGTTGTCTGTTGCTGTGCTGTATTGCTCTGTACATTTATATATATATATATATCTTGGTTACATCTTCTCTGTGGATGTTTTACTGCACCTGTTTGACCCTTTTAGTGGTGGATCTTTCTTCTGAAAGTGTTGGGCTGTTTCTATAGTTCTGAATTGCAATTTGCGAATCCCTGCTTTGAGGAGATGCTACTGTTTGTTTTAGCTCTCTGTATAACCGGCCTGTGTCAATGACCGGGTTGCGCGGATGGTTATTTCAATTATTATAGTGTTATGGTGATGTTGCGAGTTTCCTCTTTCTCTGAACAAAAAGGAGGTGGTGGCAGTGTACTGGGGTTAATTGCGTAATTAACCTGACCCAGTAACAATCGCTCAGGCTGACGGCACATCGATCTGTTGTCCATTAGCTGGAAAATTGTTGTGCAGGGAGCAGCTGGGTGTGGCATTGTTACGCACGTCACATCGCGGTTTGGATCGGCCAGTCCTTCGGTCACAAGTTCGGTGAGAAGGTCTGGGGTTTGACGCCGCAATCATGACATATTGGTGGCAGCGGTCGTGGGATTGTTGCATGTTGGTGGCGTTGATCTTGCGATCGTCACATCCCCCACTCCTCCTACCACTCCATCCCCCACAGCCACTTCCTCCTGTGCCACTATCCCCTCCCTACTAGATTGTAAGCTAAGAGCAGGGCCCTTGAACCCCTTGTGTATTGTTTGTTGCTGTATTGTCTCATGTTCTGTCCCCCACTTTAATGTACAGCGCTGAGCAAACCTTTTTGGCGCTATATAAATCCTGTATAATAATAATCTCAACACCACCCTGTGTACTATACACTGAGCACCATCCTGCTCATCTGCTCCCAACCCTCCTTACTCTGTGGGGTGCCCTACAATGCTAGGAAATTACATAAGGGATCTCTTCTACATTGATCACCAGTGCAAGAGAGCTTTTTTCTCACTGATCCCCAAATTATGAGGTATTTCTCCACTGATCCCCAATGTAAGATTGGTCATTTCTCCACTGACCACTAATATAAGGGAGCATTTCTCCACTGACCACCAATATGTCGGGGCATTTCTCCACTGGCTACTAATATGAAGGGGCATTTCTCCACTGACCACCAATATGAGGGGGTATTTCTCCACTGACCACCAATATGAGGGGGCATTTCTCCACTGACTACTAATATGAGGGGGCATTTCTCCACTGACCACCAATATGAGGGGAAATTTCTCCACTGGCTACCAATATGAGGGGGCATTTCTCCACTGGCTACCAATATGAGGGGGCATTTCTTCATTGGCTACCAATATGAGGCGGCATTTCTCCACTGACCACCAATATGAGGCAGCATTTCTCCACTGACCGCCAATATGAGGGGGCATTTCTTTACCGACCACCAACATAGGAAGAATCTCTCCACTGATCTCCATTGTAAGATAGCATCTCTCTACTGATAACCAGCATTTCTCCACTGATTCCCAATGTAAGTTGGGTCATTTATCCACTGACCACCAATATGAGGGGGCATTTCTCCACTGACCACCAATATGAGGGGGCATTTCTCCACTGACCGCTAATATGAGGGGGCATTTCTCCACTGAACGCTAATATGAGGGGGCATTTTTTTACTGACCACCAACATAGGAAGAATCTCTCCACTGATCACCATTGTGAGATAACATCTCTCTACTGATGACCAGTATTTCTTCACTGATCCCCAATGTAAGTTGGGTCATTTCTCCACTGACCACCAATATGAGGGGGCATTTCTCCACTGACCACCAATATGAGGGGGCATTTTCTTTACTGGCCATCTCTCCACTGATCTCCATTGTAAGGCAGCATATCTCTACTGATGACCAATGTAGGGGGCATTTCTCAACTGACCACTATTATAAGGGCATGTGTTTCCCTGACTACCAATGTAAAGGGATCTATACAGAGAAGTGCAGAGCCTTGGTGCAACAAAAGAGAAAATCAAGGATCATAGAGTACAATGTGACAGTAATCACATGTGCAGAATGAAAAAATTGTTTACATTCATAACCAAATTCCTTTTGTTTCCCTTATTCATTTTCAACTAGATTCAAATTTTTACAATAGATTTTAAGTATTCAAATCAAATTCGGATCGAAAATATTAAATCGATCTGAATTCTTTGTTAAGAATATGCCAAAAAATAATAGTACAAATGCGGCGCTATAGCGTATTTATAGTAGACAAATGGTATCACAAAACAACAAAAGTACAGTCTATAGTTCATGAGATATAGTGTGACTGTGGTGACACAATAAGCAACAATTAGCTTTCGTGACTGCTGTGGCTGGAAGCAATGAGCGTACTATACACTAACCAGATAGCACAGATTAATGTGTGTTGGAGTATATAAGACCTACTCCTAGGTACTCAGGGGGTGGGAACTCTGCATGCGGATGAGGTCATCAGGTGGGGGTGCCTCACCAGCTGTCATCTATCCAGGGCAGGTTTCCTCTCTCCATAAATGTGTGAACATCTTAGGTTAGCTGCGTCCAGTGCAATCTCCAGCCATCAGGGGGATCATACATTCAGATGGGAATCCAGATAGGTACCTTCAGGGAAAGGACTCTCGGTGCCAAAAAATGAGCCCAGAGTAAAAGAACTCCAATAGTGTAGTATGCTTAATGATCAAAAAAAGGAGTAACATCAAGATACAGATAAAAAGGACCAGCACCTACATCTGAGGTAGACAGTAGGTCATGCAGTTAGTATTCCATGAGAAAGGATACCTCCCTAACGTGTTTCGTGTAACAACACATTTTCAAAGGGGCTTGAGGTTGTTTCCTCTTGTATGCTGGCTGCTCCCCCCTGCTTTTCCTGCTATCACCCAGCGCTCATATGTTATTGTTTATACTATTCTTTGTTAAGAATAGTTGGTTTTAATCTATTCAAAATTTTGAAGACAGCTATATTCTTTCTATTTTATTCTATTCATTTTTTTCTCTTCTTTTCTCTTCTAATATATTCTTTTATTTTCTATTCCATTCTGTTCTTTTCTATTCTATTACTTTATTTTCTATTTTATTCTATTCTGTTTTCTATTTCAATATTTTTATTAAAGAAGTTTTTGTTTTTATAATACAACAAGCTCATGATACGCCCAAGCAAGAGGCAGAGCAAAACAATAGCATACATAAGCAGATAGAAATCAGCAGGGTGTATTAGCCAATAACGGAAAAACCCCTTTCGAGAAGTATCAGCTCAGAACATACGGGAAAAAAAATCCCAAACTGATAAAAAAGAAAATATAAGAACATAGAAAGAAATAAGGAAGAAAGAAAGATTCAGGGAGAAAACATGGATGAAAGGAAGACTAGAAGAGTTACGGATCCAGGGCTAGCACGGACAACGACTATAAGAGGCCATAGCTAGTAGGAGGCAGGGACAGTAAGGAATAATGTATCCAAGGTTCTAAAACCTTAAGTAATCTCGGATGAAAATCTTGAAGAATGCTAAACATCTGTTCATTGATCAGCATAGCATTCATCTGGGTCTTCACCCCCTGGAAGACAACCGAAGGGGTTCTCCAAGCTTGAGCTATAGCACGTTTGGCCGAAATTAATAGGTAGGATGCCAATTTCTGCTGAGACCTAGACAGACCCAAAATTGGGCAATGCAGGAGGGCCACCTTTGCACCCCTATGGACCGTAATATGAAATAATGTTTGCAGCAAACCAAAAACCCTAGACCAGAAGCTTATCAATCGCGGGCACGACCACCAAATGTACAAGACGTCCCCACGTAGACCACAGTTCCGGAAACACCTATCTCCGCCAGTCGGATTAAAGTGAGCAGTCCGAGCTGGGACCCAGTACCACCGCAGGAGAACTTTGTAGACTGCCTCAAGAGTGACGGTATTGAAGGAACATTTCGCTGCCATCCCCCAGGCCCTACGCCAATCCTCCGCTGCAATCGAGAAACCTAGATCTTGCTCCCATTGAGAGACATAAGACAGGGGTGGTGAGTTAAGAGAGGCATAAATTACAGAAATGAGACCAGAGGACCCTGGGGATTGTTGACAGACACGTTCAAAGGGCATTTTGCAGTAAGGATATGTAGAGGTACAACGGAGGGACAGGACCCAGTGGTGCAATTGCAAATACCGATAATATTCCCGCGGCAGGACCCTACGTAATTCTCAAAAAGACACCCATGATGTAAACGAACGAGCGCTCAGAAAATCATGTACAATAACAAAGCCATGGGAGGTCCACTAAGAGAAAGGGGGATGTTCTAAGCCTGGTGGAACTAAAGGATAATGCGTAATCGGCAAAAGAGGTAGAAACGATGATATCAAATTACCTGAATATCTAACAGAATCCCAGGTTCGTAAACTGTGAAGCATGATAGGGCTCAGGTATGGAGGGGGCAACTTATGCAGGAGCCAAAGCAATGTAGTTAAGGAAAGCAGAGCACAGTTGGGTAATTCCAAGAGTACCCATAATGGGATATCCGTCATGGCATGAAGCATGGACAACTGGGAAATTTGAGCTGCCAAGTAGTATCTAGAAACATGTGGGACTCCCAAACCTCCCTGTAGTCTATGAGTATACAGAGCGAATCTAGGCACTCTGGGACATTTATGAGCCCAAATAAAACAGAGAATCCAGCTTTGCATTACACAAAGAAAAAACGCAGGGACCTGAATAGGGAGAGCGTGAAAAAAGTACAGGATCTTTGGCAAGATAGTCATCTTGACAGCATGTATCCGGCCAATCCATGATAAAGAAGGAAACTGCCAAGAATGAAGCAGGGAAGTAACAGATCGCAGTAAGGGGTAATAATTAGCCAAAAATAAGGCAGAGTAGGAAGTAGTAAGTGTAATGCCAAGATAAGCCAGGGAATGGGATGTCCAATGGTAGGGAAATTGTGTCTGCAACCGTTCAACCAGGTCGGCAGGGAGCGTAATATTCAATGCTGTGGTTTTAGACAAATTGATGCAAAGGCCAGATATAGCCAAAAAAGGGACCAATATGACCTGGAAATTGGGGAGAGTGATGAGAGGATTGGTTAAAACCAAAAGAGCATCATCCGCATACTCTATTCTGTTTTACTCGGTTCTTTCCTATTCTATTCTGTTTTATTCTATTCTATTGTATTCAAATTTCACATTTTGGAAGATGGCTATATTCTTTCTATTTTATTCTATTTTTTTCTGTTCTATTATATTAGTTTATATTTTATTCTATTCTATGCTATTCTTTTTGAATTGCGAATTTCATACGATGGCTATATTTTTTCTAGTTTATTCTATTTTACTCTATTCTATTCTTGTATTTTATATTCTATTCTATTACTTTTTTTTATATTCTATTCTATTCTGTTTTTTTCTATACTATTTTTTCAAAATTCGAAAGACAGCTGTATTCTAATACACACAGTCTTTGAGCCTGGGTTCACATATATGTGGTGCGGTATATCACATGTGATTCGCACAGGAACAGCACCGCATTCTGTGCAAATCACATGCGATTTGTGTGCGGCGCAATTGGAGCCATACATTTTTTTATGGCTTGAATTGCACCACACCCACACCAAAAATGTGCAGTGCCCTTTTTTGGTCCACACTAGAATCAGATCGCATGGATATTCACACCTATGCGATCTGATTCTACACATTGCACTGCGTTTTGCGGACCGCTTTCGGGGTGTTGTCAACTTAACATACACATCTGCAGTGATTGGCATGAACGGGGTGTGATTCTAATGTGGTGCGGTATTCGCACAGAAAACACTACAAATTCCACACCGCATCAGTGTGAACAAGGGCTGAAGGAAATCAGCAATAGTCAGAAAAATGTTTACATTTCAAATTTTTTTTCAAATTCTTTTTCATTTTCAAATTTGTTACAAAATTCAATTTGAATTCTGATAATTCGTTATTTTAGATTTGTTTAAATTCATTATTATTGTAATTCAGAAATGCGGATACATTCAAATCTCCAAGTAATGAAAATATCATCCAAATTTCGATTTGGAACAAAACAAACTACACATGTCTAGAAACAACAAAATAAATAAAAGTCCTTTTAAATTCAAAGTGTCTGTGTATGATTTCCACCTTCCAGATAGTTCTACACCACTTGTGACTTAGAGTAATACCACACCCACCAGCTCCAAAACTGCCAATGCAGCAAGTAGAGTGTTTGAAACAATCAATCACATCCTTCCTATATGGTCATCCAGCTCCATCCATCCAACCGGAATCTCCTGGCAGCAGCAAGCAACATTAGAGTGAACCAAGTCACGCACACCTCCAACTATATGGGAGAAAAGTGTTCAGCACATGGATCAATAAAACCAAATAACTGCACTTACCAAAACTTCTGGTGCTGGAACTGGTGACGTGATGTCAGCGCTTAGCTCCGCCCTGACGTGTTTCGTGCAAGCGCACATCTTCGGGGACGCTAGTACACTGACGTCTGCAGTAAACCCCTTTAAATAGCCTGTATGATAGTCTCCAGCCAGCACAGCACTCACATCGACTTCCCGCAATATAAAGGGATACTTTTCCACTGATGACTTTTAATAAGCGTGGGTTTGGCCTAATGCAGGCAATACATGGATCGAATTCCAAACAAATCTTCTTTAGGAAATCAAAAATTTAGTGCATTTTGTAATCCTATGTGCCACCATTGATTTTGAAATTTGACCAACCAAGCCTTTAATTTCACCTCATGTTGCTAAAGAAAAGAATTTTTGTTTCCAAGAGTTTTCTTTGCTTTCCAGGTCACTGCTCATGCTCATTTCTTTTTCAGTTACATTGCTCGCACACTTTTTCCATCGTTAATTAGAAATTTGTTCATTTTCCAAAAAATTTTCAACATACATGATCACTCAAATTCGATGGTCGCTCAAAAAATCAGTCGTTGATGTGACCCGCTAATGGTGTGAAATTCGAACGAAAATCTTAGAAAAGATATTTAAAAGAAAATTATTTTGGAATTCGACCCGTGCATGGCCGGCTTAACTCAAGAGACAGCTGTCATTCATCAGCTGCAGACAGGACATTTGCCACCCCACAGCTGCAAGTACCCTAGGGTACAGGGATGCCTGTATCATCATTGACCTATTACAGCCACATGGCAATGTTAGGTCAATGATGTCACCAGCATCCCTGCCCCTTTGAGTGTATGCAACTGTGGGGCAGGGAATTCCCTGTTTGCAGCTCATTGGCCTGGCACTGACAGCTGACTTCTAAGTTGGGTCATTAAATGAGTTATTCAGACCGAAACCAGAGTCAAACCCCAGCTAATCCCTACTGATAACATACTATAGGGGACACAACAATTTTTGAGGTCTGTGCTTCTTTTTTGTACCTTATTATTCTTTTTTTTCATGTCTTTTACTGAGCTATAGAGCAAGGGCCCTGGGTGTCCAATATTCTATGTATGTCATATTCTTTATTTTTTTTAACTGTAAATCATGCTATTTGAAAATGGAATGTAGATAAAATAATCAGGGTTGCACCGGTACTGGTATCTCGTACTCATGCAAATGCTCTTGATACCTGAAACCGATACCTTTGCGTTGTGATTTGAACCTATGCAAAATAAATGGGCTGAAATCGCACTGCAAATAATTTCATGCAGTTTGAAGAGGAATTCAGTGCGATTCCTGTCTGAATGGCATGTGGTTTCCTGCACAGCTCCTGTGTGAACCCAGGCTTGTCATAGTGACTTCATCCTGAGCTCACACAGGAGCGGTGTGGGAAACTTCCCTGCATGATGGGTTCCTCCAGCGACGCTCGGGCTCCTGGTCTGACTGTGGACATTAGTGGCTGTGGCTTGGGCTCCCCCTGTCTCATGCCTCTCCCAAGGCTCTGTTCCCCGCCCCCTTCAGTGGTTCTCTTCCCCCAGCCTCCAGCGGTTTGAGCCATCCACCATCACATGCTTATAGTGTAAGCTCACCTTTACAGGAAATCTGTAAGGAGACCTTACACTGGACCCCCTCCCCCCGTCCTTCTGTACCAGATTGCCATGATCCCCCATTGTCAGACCCTGAAAAGCTGCTTCACCAGTCTGGGGATTTGATATCCCGGCGTCTTTTTCTCCTCTCCTCGCAGTGCTGACATTATGGGCATGATGGATTTTGATTGGTCAGTGCCATCCATGTGACAGTGCTGACCACTTAGAATCTCTGTAGACCATACTGGCTAAGCAATACAGACAGGATATTAAGCCGCAAGCATTTTAAATCCCTGGACCGGTGAAGTGTGTTTTCGATTTCTGACATTGGGGGATCATAGCAATCTGGTGCAGTGAGACTGGGGGGGATGGGGAGAGAGTCCAGTGGATGGCTTGAACCACTGAAAGCTTGGGGGGAGAGCCTCTGGGAGCAGATGACAAAGTTCTGGGAGAGGCAGGAGGAGCCAAAATCTCACCCGCTAATGTCTACAGTCGGATGGGGAACCGGAGCTTCGCTGGTGGAACCCGTCATGCAGGGAGGTTTCCCACAATGCTCCTGTGTGAGCTCAGGATGAAGTCACTATGACAAGCCTGGGTTCACACAGGAGCTGTGCAGGAAACCACATGCCATTCAGGCAGGAATTGCACCACATTCCTGTTCAAATCGCATGCATTCTTTGCAGTGCAATTTCAGCCCATTCATTTTGTATGGGCTCAATTCGCACTGCAAAGGTATCGGCACTCGGTATTGACGAGTACTTGACTGAAACTATTCCTACTCAAACTTGCCAATAAAAAACTGGTATTGGTGCAACCCTGAAAATTTTTTAACCGCTTCCCGACCACCCTATAGCAGAACTACTGCTGCAGGGTGGCAGGACTGCGCAAAATCATGTATATGTGATTTTGTATGTCCGGGTACGGGGCACACGTACCGCCATTGGCAGCTACAGCTCTCGATCACCGGGTCCTAGATGGAGATTCCCCTCTGGCACCTGGTGATCGCCAAGGAACAGTGAAAGGGGAGAGCTCTTTGGTAAACAACACAAATCTCTCCCCTGTCAGCACCGACATGCTGCTGTGTATTGCTCTGCATAGCAGAGCAATACAATCCAGCGTGCTTACACAGTAAAGCGCACACATACAAAATAGTAAAACAGCACACAGTTAACCCTTTGATTGCCCCAGATGTTAACCCCTTCCTGCCCAGTGTCATGAGTACAGTGGCAGTGCTTTTTATTAGCACTGCTTACTGTATTGGTGTCACTGGGGATGTCAGTTGCAGTTAGTCAGTTCCCCCCAGTGTCAGAATGCCCACAGCAGTCCCGCTATAAGTCGCTGATCGTTGCCATTACTCGTATTACAAAAAAAAATTCCAGTATATACAGGTGAAATTCGAAAAATTTGAGTATCGTGCAAAAGTTCATTTATTTCAGTAATGCAACTTAAAAGGTGAAACTAATATATGAGATAGACTCATTACATGCAAAGCAAGATAGTTCAAGCCGTGATTTGTCATAATTGTGATGATTATGGCTTATAGCTCATGAAAACCCCAAATCCAGAATCTCAGAAAATTAGAATATTACATGCAATCAATAAAACAAGGATTGTATATAGAACAATATCGGACCTCTGAAAAGTATAAGCATGCATATGTACTCAGTACTTGGTTTGGGCCCCTTTTGTAGCAATTACTGCCTCAATGCGGCGTGGCATGGAAGCTATCAGCCTGTGGCACTGCTGAGGTGTTATGGAAGACCAGGATGCTTCAATAGCGGCCTTCAGCTCTTCTGCATTGTTCGGTCTAATGTCTCTCATCTTTCTCTTGGCAATGCCCCATAGATTCTCTATGGGGTTCAGGTCAGGCGAGTTTGCTGGCCCATCAAGCACAGTAATCCCACGGTCACTGAACCAGGTTTTGGTGCTTTTGGCAGTGTGGGCAGGTGCCAAGTCCTGCTGGAAAATGAAGCCAGCATCCCCATAAAGCTCGTCTGCGGAAGGAAGCATGAAGTGCTCCAAAATCTCCTGGTAGACGGCTGCATTGACCCTGGACTTAATGAAGCACAGTGGACCAACACCAGCAGATGACATGGCTCCCCAAATCAACACAGACTGTGGAAACTTCACACTGGACTTCAAGCATCTTGCAGTGTGTGCCTCTCCATTCTTCCTCCATACTCTGGGTCCTTGGTTTCCAAATGAGATGCAAAAGTTACTCTCATCAGAAAAGAAGACTTTGGACCATTGAGCAACAGACCAGGTTCAGGAGCGGCTTGACAAGAGGAATATGACATTTGAAGCCCATGTCCAGGATCCGTCTGTGTGTGGTGGCTCTTGATGCACTGACTCCAGTCCACTCCCTCAGTCCACTCCTTGTGAAAATCCCCAACACTTTTGAATGGCCTATTCCTGACAATACTCTCCAGGCTGCGGTCATCCCTGCTGCTTGTGCGCTTTTTTCTTCCACACTTTTAACTTCCTCATAACTTTCTATTAATGTGCTTTGATACAGCACTTTGGGAACATCCAACTTCTTTTGCAATTACCTTTTGAGGCTTTCCCTCCTTATGAAGGGTGTCAATGATGGTTTTCTGCCCAACTGTCAGGTCAGCAGTCTTTCCCATGATTGTGATTCCTACTGAACCATATTGAGAGACCATTTAGAGGCTCAGGAACCCTTTGCAGGTGTTATGGCTTAATTAGCTGATTAGAGTGGGACACTTTGAGCCGAGAATATTGCACCTTTTCACAATATTCTAATTTTCTGAGATTGTGGATTTGGGGTTTTCATGAGCTGTAAACCATAATCATCACAATTATGACACATCACGGCTTGAACTATCTTGCTTTGCATGTAATGAGTCTATCTCATATATTAGTTTTTAAGTTGCATTACTGAAATAAATGAACTTTTGCACGATATTCCAATTTTTCGAGTTTCACCTGTATACCGCCATTTCTAAACGCTATAACTTTCATGCAAACCAATTCATTTACACGTATTGGGATTTTTTTTTCTAGCAAAGACATGTAACAGAATACATTTTGGCCTAAATTTATGACAAAAGTAGATTTTTTAAAAATTTTTTACTGGACATGTTTTATAGCAAAAAGTCAAAAATATTGTTTTTTTTCTTCAAAATTGTCGGATTTTTTTGTTTATAGCGCAAAAAATAAAAACCGCAGAGGTGATCAAATACCACCAAAACAAAGCTTCATTTGTGGGGAAAAAAGGAAATAAATTTCATTTGGGTGCAGCATTGCATGACCGCGCAATTGTCAGTTAACGTAATGCAGTGCTGTATCACAAAAAATGGCCTGGTCATGAAGGGGGGTAAATCCTCTGGAGGGCAAGTGGTTAAAGCAGGGTTTACCCATAGACCTCAAAAAACGAATTCAAGGGTTCCTCCAGGGAAAGAGGTTGACGAAGGCTGTTCTGGCCACCTTGATATCTCATTACAGCTTCCTCTACCCTATTTATTACAATGTGGGAGTTCTGAGATTGTTGAATCTGTTTGAAGACACCATGGTCTAAGCTTGAATTCCCCTTTAAGTGACAGAGTAAAGCATAGCGAGGTGTTTTGGTCACAGATGTTTTCAAACACAGGTTCCCGTGAGACCAAAGAAACATTGTTTTTCTTTTTTCCCTCTGATGAGAACTGTAAACATGTCTTTTGAACTAAATTGGTATGTATTGTATGAGGATAATGTAGCAGTATTGTCCCGGACATGTTACAACCCATCGGCATTAAAGGTCTGTCACCGACGGAATCTTTTTTGTGTTTCTCATAAAAAGCTCTCTGCTCAGAATGGGGAAATTGTTACAGTATTTGTTACAAGATTTCTTTTTTTTTTTTTTAATGACACTTATCAGACATAACATTATTATTGTAGTATGATAACAATGTGTCATTTCTTACTGTCTTTGAAGATAAAAGGTCTTATCAAACAACGGCAGACAAAATATGGTCTTCGCATATTCTCTGAAGGCTTAGTATGACAAAGCACATGTTCATCTGAAGGAACCCATGGCAACCAGATTTCATTGTTCTGACAGCGCTGATGAAAAATGAAATCTGATTGGTTGATATGGATACCTGCACTTTGGGTATCTTTGTGCTGGAAAGGAAACCTGTGGATTTACATGACAACCAGACAACTAGCATTTTCATAGAGAGGTCAGCAATATTAGTGGTCATACAAGACTGGTATTGGGGATGACTGGTCCCCTTAAAGGTTGTGGAGTGGCAGAGAGTGGCGGGTGTTGGAACACGGAGCATTTCATCACCCACATCATCAACAACAGAGCTAAGCAAGCGCTGTCAGGGAGTGATCTCCAACCGATAGTGCCTGCGTAGTTCCAGAGCTTTACCTAAAGGAGGCTGGTGGCTGCACAGGGCACAGGCCAAATAGTGGCTCATACGTAAGTAACCACTGACACCAATGTAAGGACAGTATGCCCCCCTCCACTGACACCAATGTAAGGACAGTATGCCCCCCTCCACTGACACCAATGTAAGGACAGTATGCCCCCCTCCACTGACACCAATATAATGGACTGTTTGCCCTCCACTGACACCAATATAAGGGACTGTTTGCCCTCCACTGCCACTGATATAGGAGAATGTTTGCCCTACACTGAAATCAATATAAGGGACTGTTTGCCCTCCACTGATACCTATATAAGGGACTGTTTGCCCTCTACCCACACCAATATAAGGGACTGTTTGCCCTCCACTGCCACTGATATAAGAGAATCTTTGCCCTACACTGACACCAATATAAGGGACTGTTTGCCCTACACTGACACCAATATAAGGGACTGTTTGCCCTACACTGACACCAATATAAGGGACTGTTTGCCCTACACTGACACCAATATAAAAGGGACTGTTTGCCCTCTACCGACACCAATATAAGGGACTGTTTGCCCTCTACCGACACCAATATAAGGGACTGTTTGCCCTCTACCGACACCAATATAAGGGACTGTTTGCCCTCCACTGCCACTGATATAAGAGAATGTTTGCCCTACACTGATATAAAAATAAAAGACTGTTTGCCTTCCACTGACACCAATAAGGCACTGTTTGTCCTCCACTGATGTCAATACATGTGTGTTTGCCCTCCACTGACAATATATGTGACTGTTTGCCCTCCACTGACACCAATATAGGGACTGTTTGTTCTTCCTCTAATGTCAATACATGTGAGTGTTTTCCGTCCACTGACAACAATATATGTGACTGTTTGCCCTCCTCTGACACTAATATAAGGGCCTCTTTGCCCTCCACTGACACCAATATAGGAACTGTTTGCAAACCATTGACACCAATATAAGGGACCGTTTGTCCTCCAATGACACCAATATAGGAACTGTTTGCTCACCACAACACCAATAAGGGACTATTTACACTCCACTGACACTAATACTGCATATGGGACTTTTCGCCCTCCACTGACACCAATAAACGGGACTGGCTACCCTCCACTGACACCAATACAAGGCACTTTTTCACTCTACTGATACTAATATATAGGACTAGTTTTCCTCCTATTACACCAATATTATGGAATGTTTGTTTCCACACTTACACCAATACAAGGGACTATTTGCCCTTTACTGGCAACAATCTCGGGTCTGTTTGCCCTCCACTGACAATATTTTGGGGGCTGTTTGCCCTCCACTGCAAACAATTTAGGGGCTGTTTGTCCTCCACTGACACGTATATATGGAACTGATGTTCTACACTTACACCAATGTAATGGACGTTTTGCCCTTCACTGAAACCAATATGAGTGACTCTTTGCCCTCCACTGACACTTATATATGGGACTGTTGTCCTCCACTTACACCAATATAAGGGACCGTTTGTCTTCCACTGACACAATATAGTGGAATTTTTGCCCTTTATTGACAACAATTTAAGGAACTGTTTGCTCTTCACTGACACTTATATATGGGACTGTTTGTCCTTCACTGACTTAAATATAAGGGACTGTTTGCACTCCACTGACACTTATAAATGGGACTGTTTGCCCTTCCCTGACACTTATATATGGGACTGTTTGCCCTTCACTGACACTTATATATGGGACTGTTTGCCCTTCACTGACACTTATATATGGGACTGTTTGCCCTTCACTGACACTTATATATGGGACTGTTTGCCCTTCACTGACACATATATGGGACTGTTTGCCCTTCACTGACACATATATGGGACTGTTTGCCCTTCACTGACACATATATGGGACTGTTTGCCCTTCACTGACACTTATATATGGGACTGTTTGCCCTTCACTGACACTTATATATGGGACTGTTTGTCCTCCACTTACTTAAATATAAGGGACTGTTTGCACTCCACTGATACCAATGTAAAGCACCTTTAGCTTTCCACTGACACCATGTAAGAGAATGTATTCCCTCTACTGACACCAATATAAAGGACTGTTAGGTCTCCACTAACACCAATGTAAGGGAATGTTTGCCCATCATCAATGAAAGGAACAGTATTTCTTTCACTCACCTATAATGAAAGAAGTATGAAAGGTGACATTGCTGATCTCTTTTGGAAAATGCTAGTTGCCTGACTGCCATGATGACACAAAATCTTCAATGCTTTCTGACTTGAAGCAAGCACGCAGATCAAGGCTTCAGAGTTCACTTTGACTTTACTTGCTGCATGCTTTTTGCACTCTCCAACGCCAATGGCAGTCAGGCAGCTAGCATATTTTTAGGAAGAGGTTACCAGAGGCATACACTGAATTTCTCTCAGGTTTCTGAAAAGCTTGACACCGGCCATAATAAATTTTCTGGTTTTGGTTAGAACAGGGAAGGGTTATAACCTCTGTGACAGAAAATGAGCGGCTCTCTTCAATGGAGACAAAGAAAGCAATAAAACTGACCGAGGTCCTCCTCCTTTTTCTACTGTCTGTGTCCCCACTGAAGAGATTTTGCTCACTTCCTGGTTCAGCGACTATAGAAGAAAAAACAAATGGGTACAGAAGCAGCAGTAAAAACCTGAGAGAGGCTCTAGCCATACTATAAAACTGGCAAAAAGACAAGAGTATTGTATTGTTGGCACTCCTGTTACCCATCTGAGTAGGTGCAGGAATGCAGGCCCGGACTGGGACAACAAATAGGCACGGGTATTGTAGACTGAGCAGCCCATTTTGCTAATCATAATATCCGGGCCGTAAGAGGTTAATGATGAGGGTAGTTAGGAAGGAGTCAATGTCAGGCAGAAAGGGGTTAATATCTGTACACGGGGTGGGGGGGGGCTTTCAATGCCTATATTCGGGCAGGAAGGGGCTATATCTCTGCTGAGTGACCAGGTAGGTGGGGCATGGTGGGACTGATGGCCAGATATGCGGAGCACACTCTCGCCCTTGCATCTGCCACTGTCCTATCACCCACTGGGGCCCCTACTGTCTGCACTGCCCGTGGCCCTGCACTGACATTCACAGAGAGACAGCCAGATAACTATGGAGAGAGGCAGACACTGTATGAGAGTTTCACCCACTGAAAGTCAATGCTGAGACACAGAGACCAACTGAGAGACAATACAGAGGGAGAGACAGAGAGGAACCACACACTGCCGATACTGAGAAAGACGGTCCATATACTGACTGAGAGAGACCAACACTGACTGAGAGAGAGTCCATATACTGACTGAGAGAGGCCAACACTGACTGAGAGAGAATCCATATACTGATTGAGAGAGACCAACACTGACTGAGAGGGAGTCCATATACTCACTGAGAGAGACCAGCACTGACTGAGAGAGAGTCCATATACTGACTGAGAGAGAGTCCATATACTGACTGAGAGAGACCAACACTGACTGAGAGAGTCCATATACTGACTGAGAGAGGCCAACACTGACTGAGAGAGGGTCCATATACTGACTGAGAGAGGCCAACACTGACTGAGAGAGGGTCCATATACTGACTAAGAGAGGCCAACACTGACTGAGAGAGAGTCCATATACTGACTGAGAGAGGCCAACACTGACTGAGAGAGAGTCCATATACTGACTGGGAAAGGCCAACACAGACTGAGAGAGAGTCCATATACTCATTGAGAGAGACCAATACTGACTGAGAGAGAGTCCATATACTGACTGAGAGAAACCAACACTGACTGAGAGGGAGTCCATATACTGACTGGGAAAGGCCAACACAGACTGAGAGAGAGTCCATATACTGATTGAGAGAGACCAACACTGACTGAGAGAGAGTCCATATACTGACTGAGAGAGACCAACACTGACTGAGAGAGAGTCCATATACTCACTGAGAGAGACCAACACTGACTGAGAGAGAGTCCATATACTCACTGAGATAGACTCCATATACTGACTGAGAGAGACCAACACTGACTGAGAGAGAGTCCATATACTGACTGAGAGAGACCAACACTGACTGAGAGAGTCCATATACTGACTGAGAGAGGCCAACATTGACTGAGAGAGGGTCCATATACTGACTGAGAGAGGCCAACACTGACTGAGAGAGGGTCCATATACTGACTAAGAGAGGCCAACACTGACTGAGAGAGAGTCCATATACTGACTGAGAGAGGCCAACACTGACTGAGAGAGAGTCCATATACTCACTGAGATAGACTCCATATACTGACTGAGAGAGACCAACACTGACTGAGAGAGAGTCCATATACTGACTGAGAGAGACCAACACTGACTGAGAGAGTCCATATACTGACTGAGAGAGGCCAACACTGACTGAGAGAGGGTCCATATACTGACTGAGAGAGGCCAACACTGACTGAGAGAGGGTCCATATACTGACTAAGAGAGGCCAACACTGACTGAGAGAGAGTCCATATACTGATTGAGAGAGACCAACACTGACTGAGAGAGAGTCCATATACTCACTGAGATAGACTCCATATACTGACTGAGAGAGACCAACACTGACTGAGAGAGAGTCCATATACTGACAGAGAGACCAACACTGACTGAGAGAGTCCATATACTGACTGAGAGAGGCCAACACTGACTGAGAGAGGGTCCATATACTGACTGAGAGAGGCCAACACTGACTGAGAGAGGGTCCATATACTGACTAAGAGAGGCCAACACTGACTGAGAGAGAGTCCATATACTCACTGAGAGAGACCAATACTGACTGAGAGAGACCAACACTGACTGAGAGAGAGTCCATATAGTCACTGAGAGAGACCAACACTGACTGAGAGAGAGTCCATATACTGACTGAGAGAGACCAACACTGACTGAGAGAGAGTCCATATACTCACTGAGATAGACTCCATATACTGACTGAGAGAGACCAACACTGACTGAGAGAGAATCCATATACTGACTGAGAGAGGCCAACACTGACTGAGAGAGAATCCATATACTGACTGAGAGAGGCCAACACTGACTGAGAGAGAGTCCATATACTGACTGAGAGAGGCCAACACTGACTGAGAGAGAGTCCATATACTGACAGAGAGGCCAACACTGACTGAGAGAGAGTCCATATACTGACTGAGAGAGGCCAACACTGACTGAGAGAGAATCCATATACTGACTGAGAGAGACCAACACTGACTGAGAGAGAGTCCATATACTGACTGAGAGAGACCAACACTGACTGAGAGAGAGTCCATATACTGACTGAGAGAGACCAACACTGACTGAGAGAGAGTCCATATAGTCACTGAGATAGACCAACATTGACTGAGAGAGAGCCCATATACTCACTTAGAGAGACCAACACTGACTGAGAGAGAGCCCATATACTGACTGAGAGAGACCAACACTGACTGAGAGAGAGTCCATAGGCAGCTACCACTGAGGACATGCGGACATACAGCCTGATGGCAAATGCCCTGTGTGACCTATGGTCAGTCCCGGCCTGCAGGTATGTATCAAGCTGGAGTTGTAGTCTGGCCATAGAAAATGATGTCCAGTCTATGTACTAATGACTGAGCTTTCTGCCGCACTGAGATATTTATTCTATTACTGTGAAGATAGTACCAGGGGCAGACTGACCATTCGAGCACTCGGGCACTGCCCAAGGGCCCCGGGGTCAGTAGGGAGCCCCATGAAATGCCCCAGGCACCTTTTTTATAGGCTTTTTGGGTGTGCTTTGAGTGTGGGCAAGGACACAGGGGCCCCATGATCCCCTATTGCCCAGGGGCCCGATGAGTTGTCAGTCCACCCCTGGATAGGACGACCTTATCTATTAAAGTAGATTTAAACCATAGCTGAATTCCATTTCTTTTACCAATTCACACACTGTATGGCTGCCTTGATATAATACATATAATTATTGCACCATTTGTTTGTTGGTGGATTACTTTCTGTGTGATGATATAACGTGTAAGTATACTAAAGCTGAGGTCACACGGGTGTGAGCGAGTCTCAAACTGCAACCAAGTGTGTCAGTGGGCAGTTTACTGATTCGTGGCAGAACAGAGAACCCAACATCACCAGAGGCTCCTGCAGGGGTAAGCCAATCAAACTGCAACCAAGTGTGTCAGTGGACAGTTTACTGATTCATGGCAGAACAGAGAACCCAACATCACCAGAGGCTCCTGCAGGGGCCACTCAAACTACAACTAAGTGTGTCAGTGTGCAGTTGACTGAGTCATGGCAGAAAAGAGAACCCAACATCACCAGTGGCTCCTGCAGGGGTATGCGCTACATAAAGAAAATGCATACATTTATTCAAGAAAATTATATAACCCCAACAATTCATACAGCACTTTACCTTCACATTAGTCCCTGCCCTCAAGGAGCGTACAATCTAAGGTCTCTAACTCACACACTAGGGTCAGTTTGGAAAGGAGCCAATTAATCTACCAGCATGTCTTTGGAGTATAGGAGGACACCTACATAAGCACAGGGAGAACATGCATACTCCATGCAGACAGTGTCTTGACTGGGATTTGAACAGAGGGCCACAGTGCTGAAGGGCACTGCTTATTAGACTTGGACCTGTACCTCTGTGGAGCCAGTGTGCAGGTAAAGATCAGAAGCCTGCAATATGGAAACCTTGTTTACATTTTAAATGTGCCTGAGCATAGGGAGCTGTTTTAGTTGTCTGTACCTGATGTCCAACACTGCAATGGTCACAAACGGGAGGATGACAGGCTGCATTTGGCCCATTTTGAGAACCAAATCCCTCTGTCCCTCTTTTCTCCTAAGTTGTCACATTCTGATGACCCACAAAGAGTGTTACACTATTCTAAAATCTTTTATCCCACCTCTAAATCAATGCATTGAGACTTTCTAAAATCTAAAATAAAGGAAAATTAGTGGTAAACAAAAATCAATCAATCATTTTATACATATTAATTCTTTGTGATCTACAAAAGTATGTGACGTGGCAGAGTTGTGTTCTTTGCTTACATACATTGTAGTAAAACGTGTCCATCTTTCTCTACATCTACATCTAAATACAAGTGTCAAGAGATTTGGTGATATAACTACTGTGCTGTTCGATGTTCTCCTTGCTGAAAGCTCTGACATGAGGAAGGAAAGCCCTGCCTCTACCAAGGTGATCACCTCCACATAGAGACATGGGGGATAGATCAGCTGTCAGTTACCAACAGGCAATACTGGTGACTAGCCAAACAATATGGTAGTGTGACAAGGGCACTCCTACCTGAAAAAAGAAGGTTACTAAATGATCCACGCGGAGTAATATGGATTCAAAAAATCCAGGCAATACTTTATTTGATCACATAGATCATAAGGAGGTTAAACATGAGCACGGTGAACATGTCAAACAAAATAAAATCATGTTAAAAAGCACTTGGCGTCTTCATTATAGGGTCATCTTAGCAAGTAGAGCACCATACAAGGCAATATAGAGTAATGGTGAGGTAGTTTTGCACTTGTCCCATATGGTTTAAACACAGAACTCAATTTTGGAGTTTTTTTGAATTGAATTTCTTGGAACCTTTAATATATCTTGAGTTATAACTTGTACTGGGGCACTATATATGGGAATGAAATATTGGTTTATCTGGAGAAAGTATGAATCTAACTATGCGATTCTCCTTATTCCCACTATACATTAAACTCCTATAACAATTAGATCAATATTAAAATTAGGAAATTGAACCCTGTCTGGATGTCTCCCTCTTTGGATAATAATTACTAGAATAATAAGTTCTTTCCAGTATCCTCTTCAAAGATGATCTGATTTACAGCAATATGGTCTCCCCTTGCTATTGCCAGCAGTCAATTTAAATTTAATATATATGTTTTAATTCACTTTGGATATTTCAAATGTAGTGATATTCTTTCAACACAAGATGGTGAGGTGGAGATTCTTTGGTATGCAATTAGTGCACCATATAAGGCAAAGGACTGAAGTCCCCTCCCAGTTCTGACGAAGTCTGCGGTGATTGGCGGATGAAACGCGTCAACGTATTGACGTCACTACGCTCGGCGTCTTCATAGGGTGCGGCGCCCACGAGGTGGGAAGGAACGGCGGTGTCACAGCTCCTTGCTAGGAAGGCATGAGGCCCTCTGAAAAACTACCATAAGGCTACTATTACAGCGGCTCGCAAACGGCAATCCCCCAGGGGAATATACCTTCCACCGGTGGCAAGTTATTTAAGCTTACAGCTGTTTAGATTTATAGAGCATTTATGGAGTTAAGAAGGCATGCTATACGGGCCTAATTTACCCTGCATACTCGGGGAATTTTTTGGAAATCCTCTTTGGAGGATAATATATATATATATACACGCTATCCTATTTTTTGGCACTGTACGCTGTGACATAGTCATATCCTAATGAAACCGCTTCAATTTTCTCAGATTGAGTAATTTTTGGAAACCCTTCATTGGGTATATAGACTCAGGTACACACGGCCTGCTATATATACACTATATGTGTCTGGAATTTACGTATTGTGACTACCTGGCTTCCCACCCCCTTATACATCTCTAAACAAGCATCAAGGACCTGATCCTATTTCAAGTCGACGGGAGTCTTCTTGATCTTTATTGATGGTAATATACCCATATTGTGGTTCTTATTTTCAGGGGTTACTTCATGCCTGTGATATATACACTTATCTTTTTATATATATCCTCAGAATCATCTGGTACTGTGGACTTTGTTTCACTTGGGGTGGCTACCCAGGAAGTCCCTATATTTGAGAAGTCGGTATGACAGTCTCATAACTGAGAAGGTAATAGAAGTGTCCACGAATTACTGTAGAGGGAGGCTTGGTGAGGCTTGGATGCGATTCAGCTCCTACATTTTCTTATACACATTGTGTATTTTTGTATTCCAGCTTCCATATACCAGGAGGCTCCTGACATATATTGGGAACATATCTGCTGAATACATGGCTTACTCCAATATAAGCTGGAAATCCATGGAAATCTAGGCGAAACTACCTCACCATTACTCTATATTGCCTTGTATGGTGCTCTACTTGCTAAGATGACCCTATAATGAAGACGCCAAGTGCTTTTTAACATGATTTTATTTTGTTTGACATGTTCACCGTGCTCATGTTTAACCTCCTTATGATCTATGTGATCAAATAAAGTATTGCCTGGATTTTTTGAATCCATATTACTCCGCGTGGATCATTTAGTAACCTTCTTTTTTCAGGTAGGAGTGCCCTTGTCACACTACCATATTGTTTGGCATGCATTTTCTTGGGTTTATGGATCCACACTTGTATAAGTGAGTCGGAGATATGACAATGACACCAGCTATTTGTGTCATTTTAGGTGGCCTGTTTCTGTTCTATTTTTGTGAAATACTGGTGACTAGACCTTTGCTCCCAATCTGCCTTTTTTGGGGTTTCCAGAGTTCAATTCTTCTGTAAATGAATGCACAAACAATATATTATACATAAATGACACAACAGTGACACAATTAATAACAATTGTCATTGTTATTATTCCTGCTGTTGTTATTCAACATATTACAGCCGAAATGTTAAAATAATGTTTGAGAAGTAAATAGCAATTATTAGATTAAACTGGGCTATAGCATCTTACTCCTGCTTTGAACCTTGGGATAACATGATATAGCTGGGTAGGCTGATCATGTAATAAAGTGGAAGCTGGATTATACACGTCTATGATCTACTCTGGAGGTCACATCACCCCTCCTAGAACAACTAAACCCTATTAATCCAGCGTTGCTATAGGAGTCCCTGCCTCCCCATTCATGACTCTGTGACAGTTCATCAACACTGCTGAAATAATGACTTTCCTTCTTAAGAATGTCATATTTACCAATGGCTAAAAGTCTCATTTAGCAGCTTATATATATTGTCTGTAATAACTTAACTTTTACGTACATTATTCTAGTTCTTATGAAAGATTTAGCATTTTCAGTGAATATTTGTTTGGATTTTTGAGCTCTCTCTAAAGTTTAGCATTTTTTGGCAAGGTTCTGGCAATTCTACTTGTTTGCTGTGGCAGATATTTTTGCGAATAGTTGTTAATTATATAAAATACCATCCAGTGGCAAACTATACCATACAGTCGTGCAATGCTGTGCAACTGGCACCATTAATATCAATTTGTAGCAACACCCCCACTCCACCCCAGCACTCATTTTGAATATTGTACTCCATTTAAAATCTAAATGTTAAAAGAGATAGGGCAATAGTTCAAGCAGGACTACATGAAACCAAATGTAAGGCCTACTTCTCCCATAGGGGTTGATTTACTAAAACTAGAGAATGCAAAATCTGGTGCAGCTCTGCATAGAAACCAGTCAGCTTCCATTTTTTGTTGTTGTTAAAGCTTAATTGAACAAACTGAAGTGTGATCAAGCCCAGGTGGGAGGGGTGAAATGCATCAGAGGGCATGGCTAGAGTGGCTGAGGCCATCCCATTTGATCCACATGTATGATTCCTGGGCAGGGGCGGACTGACCATTTGGAAACTCAGACACTGCCCGAGGGCCCGGGGTCAGTAGGGGGCCCCATGAGATGCCTCTGGTACCTTTTTCATAGGCTTTTTTGAGTTTGGGCAAGCACACAGGGGCCCCATGATCCCCTATTTTCCGGGGGCCCCATGAGTTGTCAGTCCGCCCCTGTTCCTGGGGATGGTTTTAGAACGGAGTCTGTTCTCTCACCTTAGTGAAGCTGCTGGAATTGTCTTGGACCCCCTTTCCTCTGCTGGCGGGGTGAGTGTCTTCTTTATCTACCTTTGAGCGGTGCCAACAAGTTCTGCCTGCAGTCTATATAGGTTGGGTTGGTTGCCATTTGTTTGTTCTGTTGGTGAATTCGAGAGGGGACGTACTGCCATTGTGCTATTGCTGGGTTTCCAGTTCATCCTTATACAGTTAAGGAGGGGTGGGCTCCCTCCAGACATACCTGCCCTCAATCTATCCATTATTATATATGTGCATCACATTTGTAGACTCTCAACATTTATAGTTAGGACTGCAGGACACTGAGGTGCCATGAAGTGGCCTCTGCAGCTTATGCATGTATTTGCAAATGTGTGAAAACTAACCCCTTATTTTAACAAAATTCGGTTTGCTGCAGGTTGGCTGGTAAGTGAGCTGGGAATTTTTTTTGTTGTTTTTTAACATGCTTTGCCCTTCCTTGTGCTCCTTGCTGCAAAAGCCAGTTATAGGTTGGGGTGGTTGCCATTTGTTTGTACTGTTGTTAAATTGGTGAGGGGATGCACTGGATACCTTTGCTGCTATTGTGCTATTGCTGGGTGTCCAGTGTGTCCCTATACTTTTAAGGAGGGCTGAGCTCCCTCTAGGTATACCTGCCTTTAATCTATTCATTATTATATATGTGCTCCAACTTTGGAGACTCTCAAAATTATAGAGTTAGGACTGCAGTACACTGGGGTGCGGTAAAGTGACCCTGCAGCTTACACATGTATTTGCAAATGTGTGCAAACTAAACCCCTTGTTTTAACATGAACTTTTAGACAGGGTAATTTGGTTTGTTGCAGGCTGGCTGGAAAGTGAGCTGGGAATTTTTGTTTGTTGTTTTTTGACATGCGCCACCCTTCCATGTGCTCCTTGCTGCAAAGGACTGTTATAGATTGGGGTGGTTGCCATTTGTTTATACTGTTGGTGAGAGGATGCACTGGATACCTTTGCTGCCATTGTGCTATTGCTGGGTGTCCAGTGAGTCCCTATATATTTAAGGAGGGGCGAGCTGCCTCCAGGTATACCTGCTCTTATAGGACTGCAGTACACTGGGGTGCGGGGAAGTGCCCTCTGCAGCTTACACATATATTTGCAAATGTGTGCAAACTAAAGCCCTTGTAAATCAGTTTTTTGCAGACTAGCTGGTCTGTTTACATCCAGCTGCCCATAGAGGAGAATGGGCTCTGTCCATGTCCGCATAAGCGAAGAGGACATGGACCCATCATCCACCTGCTCAGTGGGTATCAGCAGATAGATACCCTGCTGAGCAGGCAGATTCCATCCCATATGAAAGGGACCTCAAAGTCCAACTCTTCACTGATCAACAATAGAGGAGGGTACCCATCTGCTGGCCAACACTGTAAGGGGGCTGTTCTTCACCGACCAACAATGTAAGGAACACGTCACTGACCACCATTGTGAGAGGACACCTGTAATGATCACTGATGTAAGAAAACACTACACTGACCACCAGTGTAGGAGGGTACTCCACTGAACACAAGTGCAAGGTGACATTTCTTCATTGATTATAAATGTACTGGAAAACTGCAGTTTCACCATCTGCATTTATTTTTTGGTCATTATTATTTAATCCCTTTATTTTATTATTACTATTTATTTATAACATCTGTTTTTATTATTACTGTCATCATTGCTGTTAGAGCCAATCATTGTTTGTAATTAGTAGAAATTTGTGTTAATCGGCATTTATCATTCATAATATGGGAGCCAACAATATTACATCTCGGCACATGAAGTAACAACTAACTAACTAACTAACTAATAGTGCCTAAATTCAAGAGGGCTTCAAAACAAGAGGGCTTCAAAAAGTTTCTGCACTTTTACACATATACAGTGTACATGTTTAAAAAAGTGTGGAAACTTTTTGAAGAACCCTCATAATATATTGTTAAAGTGGCATTAAACTCTCTCAATCAACATTTACTATTTGAAATCGTTATGCTGCTATCATTGTTAAATAGTTAGGTAGGTAATATCTATTATATTTACTTGTTTTAAACTTTTTGTTGTATTTCTTCAGTTGCTTCTTGGTTTCTGGCCTAGGCCAAAATGATGTCAGGCATCCCAGAAGTCTTCAAGGGCATTTTATTCTGTCACCTGGAGGAGGGGATTTCTCTGCTAAGCACACCCCTGCATGCCTGAGCTAGGAGCAGATAGATTCCAGAAAGCAAATGCTATATGAATCTTCTGCCCATACTCAAGAAGGCCATGGCTAGAAATGCTAAGAGGTGTTTTGCAACATGATTTCTTAACAAATAAAGCATCTAGACTTGTATGGATGGGTGAGTTTGCCTTGAATATTGAAAATAATTAAATAGCCTTTTTAGCTTGCGATGCTCAGATACAGTTAGGTTCCACTTTAAGACCATGCATTTTGGCATTTTTGTATCAATAGATCTCAGAAATACTGTGCGTATAATAATAATAATAATAAGTCCATCCGCTTGAAATGAACTAATTTTGTTTTCTTAACAAAACTCTTCTATAAACAATCTGTATTTAATTATTGTAGTATTAGATTTGCTCTTGTCTACGAATTGTAATGAAGATTTCTTGAGTTTTCTGGATCAGAGAACAGAATTTTGCATCATTTCACGGAATATCCAAGGAGGGGACCCTACTTGTCCTTGTTAAATACATTTTGGCAGCTTTAAAAGCAAACTAGTATTTCAAGGGGATAAACTTTGTATAAATATTGGATATTCTGTACTGACATGAAGACAAATTTAGCAATCTCCCTACTGTTAAAAGAGGGGAGAAGCTAAAAATTCCTACAGTTCATCTGATAGCAACATTAAATTGTCATTTTAAATGGATAGTGCATAAACAGAAGACTTGAAGTTTCATTCAGTTTGTAAAATAACAGTCTTGGTCCCTTCTCTAGTTGCTTCCCATTAAAGTGCATTTGTGATCACTTAAACATAGTACATAACAGCTTGGGAGCACATTTTAGGAGAGGCAGGCATACCATTATGCATTCAGAAGCAACAGCTTTATTTGCAACCCTACCAGCAGTAGTCAGGGATGCGCAAATCATATCGCCCGACGCCCGGGACATGCAATTCCAGGCACTGAGCAGGTCAGTTTTTTTTTTACATTTAGCCCTACTGCGGGCAATTGACTTCAATGCAAAATCCCATCCCATAGACTCCAATGCAAAATCAAAAGGAAAGAGACAGGAGGCGCCCATCTAAGTGTAGTGATTAAAACTGTACTTAATGGTAAAAGGATTAAAAACACTCACAAGAATAATAAAAAGACAAGCTCATCTGTGTGCAAGGGGTGACCGTTCCTCAACGTTCTGCAGGTAACACCGGTGGCATAGGGGATGTATTCTGGGCTGATGAAGATGTGTAAGGGCTAAAGTGGGGATCTATCCTGCAGAATTAAGGTACAGTGAGGCTGATCCAGTGGCATCTGTACAGGAAGAGACCACGCAACCAGCTTGGAGCACACGGGTGGAAGTGACGTCCCCAGAAGAGGTGGAGGGTCAGTAGGATCAGGAGACACAGAGGTGGGACAGGCAGGCTACACGCTCGGAGCCTCTAGCTCCTTCTATTGGCCTCTGCCCTGATGATCAGTGCTGATCTGCTCTGTCATTCGGCTATAGCGTGGTTAGCAAGTGGTTTATGCTTGACTGTCAAACCTACACCCAGAGTTGGTGGTCAGGCACTATAGCTGTCTTCTTTGTTTTCCGCCTATGACGGCCCTCATACCCATTAAGCAACTGGGCCTACTGTTACTCGGCTGCCCCAATAATAATATTTCAGAAAAATGTCATTTTATATAGCATCTTTAGAGGAATCTTTTCAAAGCACTTTACGAAAAAAAAAAATGATACACAAGAAAAGGAACAAAAAAGGAAAATTTAGGTGAAAGCTTTTCTAAAGAAGAAAGTTTTCAGTTGTAATCTGAAAAAGTTTAAAGAAGGTAACTCTTTGATGTTCTTGGAAAGAATTTATCAGAGTTTGGGGCCTAACAGGAGAAGGTCCTATCCCCCATAGAGTGTAGACAGGTTAGAGCAATAGCTCTCAACCTTTTTTTGAGTCTCGGACTCCTCAAAGAATCTGATGACAGCTATGGACTCCCTCCCCAGAAATTATCACATAAACACAACTTTGCATGCAATCATTATATGTACTTTACTTTCTCGAAATATGATTGCCTCATACATATATGACATACACAAAGGTTGAATAAGGTAAACAATATTAACAAAACACTCATGCAAAAAGTAATGGCCATGCAATTCAAAAATGAAATATAATCATCTTGTGCAAATTAAGCAAAACAAATATAATTCTGCTCAAATCTACTACTACTACTAGTAACTACTATATTTTCTATTACCATTACTACTACTACTACTCTCTCTCTCTATCTATCACTCTCTTTCTTTTTATTTGACTTATTTTTATTGGATAGTCCAATAGAAGAATCTATGATTCGGTTAAAGGCAAGCAACCTTTAAATCCCCTTTCTAGGCAAACTTAATGTGCCCCCATTACCCTCTAAGTTATTCAGTTTTCTTACTAACAGTTAGAGAGTGGTGATCCAGCACTTCATTTTGTGACCATTCCTACCAGTACCTGCCCATAGGGGAGAGTAGCAGTGTAGTGTGGTGCGCACATTGTCAAATGTTGGAGAGGCTCTAACAAGTGGAAGGGTCTACAAGGATCAGGAGAGTGTTATGCACAGGGTTCAGGATTGTACTATACACAGAGAGTGCAGTGTTGAGGACTGTGCTACGCACAGAGTGCATTATCCAGAGGGCGCAGGGTTCAGGAGTGTGTTACACGCAAGATGGCAGGGTCCAGGAGTTGACTATGCACAGAGCTGAGGGTTTGGGAGGGCACTATGCACATTGTGCAGGGCTCCGGATTGCACTACATACACAGTGCATGTTTAAAGCTTGCATTTCCCACAGGGTGCCAGGGTTTAGGAGTGAGTTATGTACAGGGTGAAAGGTTCAGAAGTACATTACACACAGAGTTTAGGGTTCAGGATTGCACTTCATACATGGCGCAGGGTCAGGATTTTGCAGAGTGCAGGGTTTAGCCCTCTTCCACAGCTGCTCACCTTTGCACCCCCCATCCACATCTCACTTCTGTGCCCCAACCCCCTAACCTCTTCATACATTCTCCCTTCACTACCCTCCCCTCTTCAAAGTTCCATGATCCTCCACCTCTCAGAACAGCACACTCATTTGGTTCCACCTCTCTCCCACCAAGCAAGGGAAGGGGATAATGGAGGCAATGTCTCTCTCCTGCCCATTAACACACAGTGTCCTGCCAGGTGCCCCTGAGTGCCAAGGCAAGGAAGGGTTCTGCAGGACCTGCTGGGAGAGGTGAGCTTTTGAGCTGTTAGTTGTAAACACAGAAGTCACACTTCTACATTTACAAGAGACAGTAGGGAGCAGAGCAAAAGGCCAGTGCAGGAGGTGGAGAACTGCAGTTCTGCCATGTTCCAACTGAAAAAAACCCTTCTCCTCTGCAGTTCTGGGGCCTGAGAGGATCCCTCACAGTTCACTGTAGGAAAATAGCAAACTTAAGACCCGGTAGATTATTCATTGTTTCTAAATAACACGGCAATTGGTTGGAAGGGGCAGTAAGGAGTGGTGGAGAGAGAATGATGCCCTAGAGAACAATGGTAATAAGTACAATGGCTGCACTTTATCAACTAATTGAATCTACATTTTGCCCCCCCCCCCCCCACACTTCCTTCTACCCTATATGGTTTTCATTGTACTGCAGTGATGATGGCCAATAAGTCTAAAGCTGTATGCATTTTTGCATAGGTGGCTCTAAAATATAAGGCTGTGTCTATGCTATAAATCTGGATGCACAGTTAGCCCAGGGCCAAAATGTAAAAATGTACTGTACTTGACTCCACATACTTTTTTTTGGGAATTGTGATTGAAGTTAGGCATGCAGATACCCACTGTTTTAAGAAGGTTGTACTGTGCTTTGTATTTTTAAACAAATTTTTGCTATGTTATAAGTCAGAAATCCAGCTACTGACCAGTTGCACAACTGTGCAGTTGGATGGAAATCCGCTAGCCGCAATAAATCACTAAATGGTGTGACATCACCCAGTGCACATAAAAATCAGTTTAAATAAACAGCTCCCAACCCGCTGGGCTTCATAAAATCTCGGCATGCGACGTCCAGTGTAAAACTCACAATCTCTGAAAAAACACTGTAGAGGAGGCCAGTAGTAAGGCTATCTTTCTACCATAGAGAGACAGGAGCTGCACGGTACATTAAAAACAGGGAAAAATGAATACCGGAGGATATACGGCTCGTCTTTACTAATGGCGTGAATAATCAGATGTGAAAAAAGAAAAACTTGTTTATTTAGAATGCACGTACCTCCAAAGGTAAAATGCTTCCCCATGTTCAGCTATAAAGTTGCTGTACTGAGGCACGCTCCTGGCCTGACTAGAAAATCATTTTACCTATCCATTTAATGGTATCCCCTAGGAGTCAGTAACTGGAAAGACCATTCTGTGAACTTCCTGTTCAGCTGCAATAGTGGAGATTTTCAGCTGAAAAACAAACGCTTGCTGGTTTTCATTTACCCCTCTCTGTTCCTGTCTTTTCTGTTTTTCCCTCGCAGCTCCATCTTTCTCTCTCATTTCTGCTCTTGGAGGCTTATTTGAAGAGCAGTAATGGTACTCAAAGTGTATTAACCCATAGTAACCCGTCTTGTCACCAGTCTTCCGTTTTTTTGTTGCACAAGGACCCTTTCACACGGGCTTTCTGTATGTCCATTTTTCATCTGTCCATTTAAAAACAGACCCCCATGTATTTTTATGGACTTGCAGATGTAAACGGATGAACATATTTTTACATCCGTTAACATCTGTTTTTGTGAATGGAAGAAACCCCCATTTTTCTTTCGTAAAAAACCCCGGAACGGACATAAAACCGGATGTAAACGGATGAAAACGGATGTAAATGGATGTAAGCAGATGAAAAACAGATGTAAATGGATCTAAACAGATGAAAACCGGATGTAAAGGGATAAAAAATGGATGAAAAAACAGATGTAAAAATAGATGTAAACAGATGAAAAAATGGATGTAAACTCATCCGTTTTTTCTTTGAAAAAAAGTGACTGAATTAAAGAAAAAAAAATGGAGCACCTGTGTGAAAGGACCCTAAAACAAAACTTGTCAATTGTTTAAAATATTTCGCTATGTTTTACATATGACTTTTTGTCCTATAAGGTTACATTCACATGATCAAGGGGGTGCGGATAAATTGCTTTGTTCAAAGAAGGCTAAATGCCACCTGTGGTGTAACACTGGGCTACAAATATGCTGATTAGCTGTAGCCAGTATGTGTGCGGCTGGAACTCCACAGAAACATCAACCTTGGAAGAACACAATGTAAGCCCAGGGTTGGTTGCAGTTACAGGCAAACAGCGGTGACGCTGGCCATTAATTTGTATAGAGTACAAATCTGACAGGTGCTTTTAGATGTGCAGGCAGCAATTGGTAATGTCGGCAAGAATCTACTGATTCTTGTACGTGGCCACCCCTGGCCGCTGCTCTGACAAAGTGAATTTAGCCTAATCAAGCCAATGATTCAACTGACCATGCAATGGTAAATTTATGTATTTACAACTCCAGCCTCCACGCTGCTAAGCAAATCTGCAACAACACTCTCCTCAAAACCCTCTCAGCCAATCCTCATCAACTCTTTTCTACCCTTACTCCACCCCCCACTGTCTCCACCCACCAATTGACTTACTGCACAGCAGATTGCCAGTCATTTCAAGAACAAGATCAACAATTCATGGTGAGATCTCCAGTGTCAAGCTTTCTCCTCCAACCAACATACCAGGTCCAACACCACACTCAACACTCTCCTCCTTCGACCCTGTTACCACTAAGGAAGTTTCCAATGCTCACTTCACCACCTGTCCCCTGGACTTATCCCCTCACGATTACTGCAGCCTCCTTCTTGCTCTCTCCTAAACTCTCTAACTCACTCCATGGACACCTTTCCCTCCCCGCTCAAACATGCACTGGTTACCCCCATACTTAAAAAACCCTTGCTGGAACCCACCTGTCTGAATAACCCATCTCCCTGTTCCCATTTGCCTCCAAGCTTCTCGAGCGCCTTGTTCACAACTGTATGAACTGCTACCTCACCAACAACAACCTTCTTGTTCCCCGACAGTCTGGCTTCCACTCACAACATTCCACTGAAACTGCCCTACTAAAACTCACTAATGACCTACTAACTGCTAAAACCAATGGCCATTACTCTATTCCCATACTCCTAGACCTTTCTGCTGCCTTTGACACAGTCGACCACCTGCTCCTCCTCAGTAAACTCCACTCCATTGGCCTCCGTGACTCTACTCTCTCCTGGTTCTCCTCTTACCTTTCTCAGCACACTTTAGCGTCACATACAAAAACTCCTCCTCCACTGCTCTCCCTGTTTCCATTGGGGTACCCCAAGGCTCTGTCCTTGGCCCCACCTTTTCTCTCTCTACACCTCCTCCCTGGGTCAATTGATAACCTCCCATGGCTTCCAATACCACCTATATGCTGATGACACCCAGATCTATCTCTCCACTCCCCAGCTCACCCCCGCAATCTCCTCACGTATCTCAAATCTACTAAGCGACATATCAGCATGGATGTCACACCACTACCTTAAACTCAATCTTTCCAAAACTGAACTTGTAATATTTCCTCCTCCCTAATCCCTAATCCCCCACTCATGACTTTACCATTACGATGAACAGCACAACCATTCGTCCTTCCCCTCATGCTAGGTGTAATCCTAGACTCTGACCTCTCCTTTGGGCCCCACATCCAATCCCTGGCTAAATCTTGCCGCCTCAACCTCCAGAACATTTCCAAAATCCGCCTCTTTCTTACCAATGACACTACAAAACAACTTGTCCACACCTTGGTTTTATCCCGCCTTGATTACTACAACTCCCTCCTCACTGGTCTACTGTTACACAGGTTATCTCCCCTTCAGTCTATTATGAAAGCTACTGCTAGACTCATACACCTTACCAACCGATCGGTGACTGCTGCCCCTCTCTGCCAATCCCTTCATTGGCTTCCACTAACCCAACGTATAAAATTTAACATACTAACCACAGCATACAAAGCCATCACAACACGGCCCCTAGCTTCATCACCAACCTCTTCCACAGATATCACCCAAATTGCGAGCTCCGCTCCTCCCAAGACATATTTCTCTCTAGCTCCCTCGTCACCTCCTCCTACACTCACCTCCAGGACTTCACCAGAGCCTCTCCCATCCTCTGGAACTCTGTACCGCAGTATGTTCGGTCAGCCCCCACTCTGTCTGCCTTAAGGCGATCTTTGAAAACTCGCTTATTCAGGGAATCCTACCCCACTTCCACCTAAGAACTGTACTTGAATCACCTCCACCAGATCATCCCCCGCAGCTATCACCTTTTGTACCACCTCCCCCTTCCCTTAGATTGTAAGCTTCATGAGCAGGACCCTCCTATTCCTTCTGTACTGAAGTGTATTGTAATTGTACTGTCTCTCTATTACAAATTGCTGCGCAAACTGTTGGCGCTATATAAATCTTGTATAATAATAATGTATGATTGTACAAAAAATGTCTTCAGTACATTGTGTCATAGGAGAGTTGATGGATGGCATTTGGAAGTACTTTGAAGTTTTATTTGCATTTCGATTTGAAAATGAATTAAATTTCCCGAATAAAAGTCACATTCACTGTTAGAGTTTTTGTTGCTATGGTCAATTTGGTTAGTCACCAAAGTGACCTCATTAACTATTAGAATTTTGACAAACATTTTGAAACTTAATTTTTTTTAAAAAAAATTACACCAGTGTATAGCTAGTTTTTTTTTATAGAGCAGTACAAAAGGCAGTGGAACTCAGATTTAGGTATTACACCTTGTACACAATTGTTGCTATTTGTATTCAACTTACATAGTTAATATGGTTGAAAAAAAGACACTAGTAAATCCAGTAAAAAAAAAAAAAACACACACACAATTAGAAAACCTTCCTATACATAATCCTATTCCCACAGTTGATACAAAGGAAGGGAAAAAACCCAATAAAGCATGATTCAATTTGCTCCAGCGGGGAAAAAAATCCTTCCTGATCCTCCAAGAGTCAATCGGATATTCCCTGGATCAACTTTACCTAAAAATTAGTATCCAGTTGTAGCACCCTCCTAGTTTAGCTAGGGGGAGCTAGACCCTGATTAGCTAGAGGGGTCAAATTCTGGTCAGGACTGAGAGACTCTGCAGGCCAGCCCTTCTGGAATTTACCCCTGCTCTGTGGCTTTTGGAGGAGGGCCTTGGAGGCAGTGGGTGGATCTGAGGAGTGGCTGGCTGCACTTTTGAGGGACCTAAGCCAATCTCCAACAGAAGGCTTGGCAAGGGGCTGGGCTCCCTTAAAAAGTGTAAGAGCCTGCTCAGTAGCAGGAGAGTCAGGTGGAAGAAGGAGAAAGATAGATGTGAGGTTGAGGTGTAACTCTGCCAGGAGCCCTAGTGGGATGGTGCCTGCCTGCAAGTCTGGAGCTGGAAAGGAGGAAAACCTGGGACTCACTGGCCACCTGTATGGCAGGGAAGGAGCAGCCCAGCTGATAGGCCTGTTAGCAGCAGCCATTCCACAAGTGGTACAGGAGAGGATCTGAGTGAGTACACCTGCACCCCCTGGGTGGATAGGGGAAGGAGCACTCTGGTGGGAAACCAGGTTAGCCCTCTGCCAGTGACTGTACACCTTACCTAAAGGAACAGGAGCCAGATCCCCAGCTCAGGAAGAAAGTCTCCAGATTGCTGGGTGAAGAGGAGTTCATCTAGGGTCTCTGGTAGAACAACTGGAGCAGCTGGCTAGCACTCCAACAGAGATTGTGTGTCAGAGAAGAGAAGATGTGAATAGTTCAGAAAGTGGTTCTCATATTTTGTTTCCCTTGGGCATCCTATACACCCCTTGCCCCATCCAAGTTCTAATCCCCTCAATAAAACAGCAAAACAAATGCTACCTGACTGGCTGTACGGGACTATAGGGGGACCCAAATTTATCAGCAACTGCTACAGTTATATTGTGTACATTTAGGAAATAATCCAGGCCATTTTAAAACAATCTACTGAGCTAACCAGAACCAACCAGAACCAACACTTGAGGGAGTCTAGACTTCCGGTTCCAGCGCTGATGCTGTGAGGAGGTGAGACCCGCGGCTCCCGGGATCCCCGCATATAAAGCCGGCATTCTGCGCAGGGGACTCCTGTCAGCTGCTTCAGGAGCTCCCCACTGGCCCCCCCGCACGATCCTCGGTCCCTCCGGCATGGAGCGATTCCTCCTGCCGAATCCGCAGGGCTCAGGTCCCACCACGAGGGGAGAGGGATGCGGCTCTCCCCCTCCTGCAGCCAAGATGGCCGCCGCCCATAGTATCTCAATGGACACAGGCACAGAGGCTGTTACACATGCTGGTGCAGATGTGCACACCCTCCCTGCACACAGTGATAATGTTATACCAGCCCTGACCTCTACTCCTGGCACCTGTAGTTCCACAGAAATGTATGACAAGATTGCACAAGCAGTCGCTGCCATTCTACTGCCCACAATCACACAAGCCGTGGATCATGCAGTAGCCACAGGCATTGAACAGATCAGAAAAGACATAGGTGATCATAGTAAACGTTTAACTGAAGTGGAACAGCGTCTGTCAGATTTGGAGGATGATGTTCACTCGCTGCGCTCAGGTGCACTTCAAACCAATCGTACGCACCAATCCATCCTAGACAAGCTGGATGATTTAGAAAATCGCTCACGCAGAAATAATCTGTGCATAGCGGGCCTTCCAGAATCATTTTCATCTGGGGTGCTTCCAGAATTATGCTCCACACATATACCCTCAGCTCTGGGTCTAACCACTTTGTGTCAGGTCGAGAGAGCTCATCGCCTGGGGCCGCCTTCGAATGACCGCCGTACACCGCGATCAGTGATAGTCAAGTATCTCAACTACGCTGATCGAGTGGCTATTCTTAATTCTTTCCGCAATTCTCGATTCCTACAAGTAGACGGTCACAAATTACTCCTATTTGCCGATTACTTGCAAGAAGTATCCCGCAAACGTAAGGCCTTTCAGGAAATATGTGCCATGCTCCACCAAAGGGGCTACAAATTCACCCTGGCTTATCCGGCTACTCTCCGCTTTACTACACCTTCGGGCGATACAAAGTCTTTCATCCACCCTGTAGAAGCCGCTCAATATTTACAAGATTCTTTGATGGCTACGGATGGTGTGCCGTCTCCTCACCCTCGCAACTCGGGCCCTAGAGATCAGCGAAGCCCTCGCAAAGATCCACCGAAACGCCCACGTACTAACTTTGCTCCCTCTAAATCTCGCCAATCCTGAGCTGGCGCACTCTCTCAGGCGCTATACGGTTTACTCCACGAATTGGACCACCTGCCTTGTTTAACTGAATTTAAGTTTCTTGTGCCTTTAGCTATCATCTTCAGTCCACAGATAGCTATACCAGTTGTTAGAAAGCAATAATTTAGTTGGTCCTGTGGTACTTTCCTCTCATTTTGCTTGATAGCATATACAGGTACTGACTGTGTCATCCCTTCTCTGTGCCTTGCCTCGACCACAGTTCCGCTCTGGTCATTCGATTTGTTGAGCCTCTTCTCCCTTTGGCGATGCCATTTAGGCAAGGGGGTCATGCTCCCCTGCCCTCTCAACAACTCCAATGAGTCACTGCTGCAGATCACTACTCTGCTATTTCCCGGATACGTTGGTCGCAGTACAGGGACAGCATGCAGATTTATGTGAAGTCCAATACACTGTTATGGTTTTTTGTTTGTTTTGCTCTTCTGATAGGCCCCAGTTGGGCCACCATGTTCCACTCTCTCTCTCCTTTCTTCTGCTCTCCTTCCTTACATTTGTCTGGAGAATCACCCCTTCCTTGGGAGTCGACCATACTTCATCAGAGATTGGGCGGTAATGGGCGGATAGCTGGCTCCACCCTACAAAACTGTAAGTCCACTACCTTTGTATTCACCTCATATCATGTGACCTAATGATTCGTATTTATTCTTGGAATGTCAAGGGCTTAAGATCACCTCATAAACGAATGGCTATTCTCCGCCATCTTCGCCGACTTAGAGCAGATGTAGCACTACTCCAAGAAACACATTTAGGCCAATCTGACTTTGTTCGTATGAAGAAACTTTGGGTAGGACACGTTATAGGTTCTCCCTCACTCAAAAATAAAGCAGGTGTGCTCATTCTGTTACACAAAAAGCTCGCACCTGACATAATCTCGGTAAACACAGATGAGGCAGGGAGATTCCTAGCGGTACACCTCAAAGTAGGCTCTCAATCATTGGTCCTCACCAATATTTATGCTCCAAACTCACCGTCAAAAGTTTTTTCAGGACCTGTCATCAAAGCTGTCCGCCTACATCTACCTTTAGTAGTCGGAGGGGACTTCAACTCACTTATGAATGCCTATGAAGATAAGTCAAAATCACTAGAACACAATCACCGCCCACTTGCGGAGTCCCAATCAACATTCACACTACTGTCTACATTTGCGGAAGCAATGCAACTAACAGACATTTGGCGTTTAGCCCACCCAGATGGGAAGGAATTCACCTTCTTTTCTCCGGTACACCATTCGCTTTCCAGAATAGACTATTTTATTTGCAATTCTATTGCTTTGCAATACGCATCTTCCTCAGATATACATGACATAGTTATTTCGGACCATTCTCCCATATCCATAACCCTCAACTATCTCAAAAACACACAATCTCACAAAACGTGGCGCTTTCCTTCATTCTTAGCAAATAACCAGGAGGTGTTACGTCAACTCCAAGATACTTGGGCAGACTTCCAGATCACCAATGCAGCTCACTTATCCAATCCTAACCTATTTTGGGAAACAGGAAAGGCGGTTTTACGTGGTAAAATCATCGCCTTTACATCTGCATATAAGAAAAAGGTCGCTCTAAAATACACAGAAGCTAGTAACCAACTCCGACAGACGCAAAAAAATTTGGCTGACTCCAACACACATGAACACAGGAAAGCTTGGCTAGAGGCACAACACCAATTCGAAACATGGGCAACAGCACAAGAATCCATGCACCAATCACATCTCGACTTACAGTATCATAAATTTGGCAACAAGCCGGGCAGACTCCTGGCTCGCTTGTGCCGTAAACCGTTTACTCCTACACAATTCACCTCCCTCAAAGACTCTCAGGGTATATTGAAACACTCCCCTGAAGAAATTGTTTCCATATTGGAAAGTTTCTACACTAAACTATATGGCCCCGACCCTATTGACCAATCAAAGGCTTTGTCTTTTCTAGACGGCATTGCTCTTCCTCAAATCGATC
The DNA here is from genome assembly GCF_062004578.1 of Staurois parvus. Lineage (NCBI taxonomy): Eukaryota > Metazoa > Chordata > Amphibia > Anura > Ranidae > Staurois > Staurois parvus. Next base: position 6,078,813 of record NW_028318090.1, on the reverse strand, counting down.
TCGTAGCACTCCAATCTCTTAATGCTCCTATATCTCAATCCGATATTCAATCCGCTATAAAAACTCTAGCTAATGGTAAAGCCCCTGGCCCAGACGGATACACTTCTGAGTTCTATAAACTCATGGCTACAACCCTTTCTCCTACCCTGCAATCAGTTTACTGCTCTATACAAGAAGGGGGTGCCTATCTTCCGTCTGCCTTTCAGGCACATATAAAATTGATAGCAAAGAAAGACAAAGATCCGTCTGACCCAGGTTCCTATAGGCCGATCTCCCTTCTAAATTTAGATGCCAAAATTCTATCGAAAATTATCGCAAATCGTTTAGCTATTGTTTTACCTTCCATCATTCATCCCTCTCAAGCGAGCTTCATACAAGGACGCTCTGCTGCCTCAAACATCCGCAAAGTACTAGCAGTGTTAAATCATGCTAAAATCAATCCTCACCTAGATCTAGCGATAATCTCTCTTGATGCTGAAAAGGCCTTCGATAATGTTAACTTTCAGTGGCTGCAGATGGTTTTACATAGATTTGGCTTCTCAGGCCCTTTCACTCATGTAGTCCAAGCTATGTACTCAGCTCCTACAGCACAGGTGGTTGCTGCAGGACACACATCTACCCCTATTAAACTGCATAAAGGAACAAGACAAGGGTGCCCCTTATCCCCCTTGCTCTTCAATTTGGCCCTAGAACCCTTAGCCCGCTTCCTTCTGTTCCACTCACAGCTGCACGGAGTCCAAATAGCTCAACAAGATCTACGTTTAGCCTTGTTTGCTGATGACATTTTAATTTTCACTGCCAACCCAACTCATGACCTGCCTTATATACAGGATATTTTCACAGCCTTCAGGCACTGTTCGGGTCTTCGTATTAACTTCACGAAAAGCAAAGTCCTTCCCTTATTCCATGCATGCACTCCCTCATGGGCTCATAATTCTCATTACAAAATTGCCCCTCATCATATTACATACTTAGGAATCAAAATTGGAAAACTTGCCTCTTCTCTCTACTCGCTCAATTTTTCACCAACAATTCAAAAAATTATAGGCGAACTAGAGGTATGGAAAGAGTTACCACTGTCACTTGTAGGGAGAGCCCACCTCTTCAAGATGGTGAGCTTCCCGAAATTGTTATACCCTCTTCAGACCATCCCTCTACTACTTAAGCATACGGACATTCTTAGACTAAACAAAACGCTCTCTACATTTATTTGGAAAGGACGTCGGTCACGCATTGCCCTGCATAAGCTATATCTGCCTAGATGTGAGGGGGGAATTGGTCTTCCAAATATCAGAGTATATAACCTCTCATGCATCTTACGGGTGTGTATAGATTGGCTGACCAAATCCTCCAACTATTCTAATCTGCAAATAGAATCTGCCATGGCCCATCCTTTCGATCTTGCAGCCCTTTTACATTCAAACCCTAACTCACTCCCTCCACACTTAAAATATAATCCACTCATTCGTGATACCCTTATCACATGGAGGGAGATCAGACGTAAATTAGGCGTATCCCCATGGGTTTCCCGTTTCCTCCCCATACATCATAATCCTGCTTTTTCTGTCCCTCAACAACACGCAGCTTATGATCTATGGTTGGAAAGGGACCTCAAACTAGTTAGCCAATTATACGATACGGCCTCTGGCTTTCCTTTATCTTTTTCTCAGATTTCAACTTCTTTCAATCTACCTCCTCATCATTTTCTGTATGTTTTGCAAGTTTGTAATTATGTGATCAAGATAACATTGGTTAAATCTAGTCGCTTCCGTTCCTCGTTCATAGATATCTTAGTTAGAAATCGGAAATACAAGATATCCCACATTTATGGACCATTAAACCTACACTATGTGCACCCTCTAGAGGCCTCCACTCCTACTTCTCCTTGGATCAGAGACTTTGACAATACACTCTCAATGGATCAAATCCTCACTGGTTTCAACAATACCTGTGCCTTCAACTCCAATGAGTTCTGGCGGGAGCAACAATTAAAGTTAATGCACCATGCCTATATGCCATGCCTATATGTCCGTGAGAATCCCTCGGTCTCTACTTGCCCTTTGTGTGGACACTATAAACCTTCGCTAAAACACAGATTTTGGGATTGCCAACTAATATCTACTTTTTGGTCCCAACTACTCAGCTATATCGCCTTCATCACTTCTCTACAACTACCAAGGGACCCTTTACCTCTTCTCTTCGGCAACTTGGAATCAGTCTCCACAGGGGCTCATCCACTTCAGCTTGCCATTCTCCGAGCCACAAAACCGTGGCTGTCCTCTTGCCTGATGGTCGCGAGGAGAGCCATATTGAAAAAGTGGGTCTCTAACAGTCCTCCTAATATCTCGGATGTCAAGTCCGCTCTTAATGCACTTCTTCGTCTGGACCAGCTTAACTTCCTCACCTCATCCCTCCAGCACAGTGAGGATCAATATAATCGAAAATGGAGACTCTATGTTCAAAAATCCTTTCCAACCACAGAGCTTCAGTTTTTCCTTCATGGCTCTTCTGTGATGCCCCAATCTGGAAACATGATCCAGTAAACCCGGACTTATTGTCTTGATTTATAAGGATTTAAGGTGTGCATGACTATATCTAAAACATTTACAATACTCGTTTGTTGCTGCTCTCACACCGCTTCTAGCCAACCTAGGCAACCAAGCCACATTACCTTTCATCTACTTCCTTTACCATTTTCTTTATACTTCATCTTCATCGCACATTCTTTTATAACTTCTCCCCCCACCCTTAATCAGCGAGGACTCACAACACGTATATCACTTTTTGATACAGGGAGTTGCCTCTAGCTCTATTTTTCTCTCAAACCACAGCGCTTGGCTCATTACCAACTATTCTTAACGACTTCTTGGGAGGGGATCCTCTGGCCCGTTCCAACATCATTTTCCCACCTCTTTCTTTTTTTTTCTTTTTCTCCATCTTTTTCTCCATCTTTTCTCCATACTAGCTTCCTTCTCAACTTTTTTCTCCTTCTGAATAGATCTACCTATCTCCCTGATCCTTCTTCTTTGATTATCTCCTCTACATACGCTTCTCTCCTACTTCAACATTCACGTCTTACGCATGACAACTGACATACTCTAAGCACCCCAGTTCTCATTCAAAGTTCAGTGGTATGTCCTGACCTTCTTATCTTTGGATATATATCATAGCTCACCATTACACATTCTCTACACTCTATACTGACTTACAATGCCTCCCCGCTTTTGTCTCATTTGCCTTCAGAGTTTCTGTTCAGAGGTTCTAACTGCTGACATATCGTGAATCTTTCTGATCAGTTTTCTATGCAAAATTTTGTATTGCTCATATTGGTCAATCTATCAGTACTGTTGAAAAAAAAAAAAAAGTTACTTTGTTGCCAAGAAGCATCCTTGGAGTGTTTCATCCGCTGCGTTTATGTAAATTGAAAAATTAAAATAAAGCTTTGTTTAAAGAGGGAGTCTATTCCACATTTTCACAGCTCTTATTGTGAAGAACCTTTCTGTATTTGGAGATTAACTGCTGATTCATACATGTGCAGTGCGGATTGAAGCTCAGGTTTCACAGCTAATTGATAGTACTTGTTCAGCAGTTTAAGTCAGGTTTATATCAGGTTCAGGTCAGGATTTTATCTGTTTACAACTGATGACATGTGCAGTCTAGAAAGGGTTCCCATAGAAGTCAATAGCCTTTATTCCATACCTGAACCTGACTGCGCTGCTCAGAAATCGGACATGACTCTTTTTCAATCCTCACTGAATCCACACAGCCAGTGCACCGGACATATGTGAACAGGCACCATAGGAAGCAATGTTATTTCACATGTCATGCAGATTGGATGCGGTGCAAACCACATCCAATTCACATATATGTGAACCATCACTCTTTTTTCCTCCAGACATAAAGACGGCCCCCTTGTCCACTGTGATGACCTTAAATTGAATAACTCTACACCGAGTTCACAATATGGACCACTTATGTATTTATACATGTTGATCATATTCCCCCTCAAACTCCTCTTCTCAAGAGAAAATAAATTCAGTTCAGCTAACCATTCCTCATAGCTGAGCTCCTCCATGCCTCTTATCAGTTTGGTTGTCCTTCTCTGTACTTTCTCCAGTTCCCCAATGTACTTTTTGTGAATTGGTGCCTAAAACTGAACTGCATATTCCAGATGAGGTCTTACTAATAATTTGTTATGATAAAATGTAAAATGATATCACTCTCTGAAGTCTATACCACTTTTAATACAAGAGAGGATTTTGCTCGCTTTGGAAACCGCAGCTTGGCATTGCATGCCATTATTAAGCTTGTGATCTACCAGAAATCCCAGATCCTTCTCCACCATTGATACCCCCCTAGTATGTATGATGCATGCATATTCTTAACCCCAAAGTACATAACTTTCCATTTATCAACATTAAACCTCATTTGCCACATAGCTGGCAATTCAACAGTGCATTGAGGTCGGCTTGTAAATTAGAGACATTCTGTAAGGATGTTATTCCACTGCACAGCTTGGTGTCATGGTACTTTTAATCCCAGACCCTATATAATTTATAAATATATTAAAAAGTAAGGGTTCCAATACTGAACCTTGGGTACATCACTGACAACCCTAGACCATTCAGAGTATGAATCATTAACCACTACTCTCTGTAGACGATTTTTTTGCCAGTTTTCTATCCATTTACATACAGATTTTTCCAAGCCTGTAGACTTTATCTTACACATATATTATTACACTTATATATTAATAGTAAAAAGATCCGGTCCGAGCATGTAGGCCCTTTACAAAATAATTTAGAGTGGATGACTGTGCAAATTCATTAAATACCTTCTTCAGCTCTGTTTATACAAAGGAGCATGGGGGAGCTCTTTTCCAATGGGCATGGTATTGACACAGCTCCAGATGATCCACATTGGCTCACAATTGATATGATCCTGAAATATTTAGACAGAATAAATGTGAATAAAGCACCTGAACCGGATGGCATACACCCACTGGCCCTTAACCCCCCTGGCGGTATTCCCCAGTGTAGCTCGGGGTTAACTTTCAGTACCAAAAGCGGTAACCCCGAGCTACACTCGGGAATACCCTACAGCGTTGCTTTGGGATTCCCTCTTGCACTTACCTTGTCCTTCGCTCCCGCGATGTCCCCCCTGCAGCATCCCCGGCGATCTCCTCCGGCCAATGCCGGCATCTGTCTTTGGGGTTCAGTTCCCTGCGTGCGTCGGGACATACAGGACGTACGGGGGGCGGAACCAGCAGGAAATTTAAAAATGTTAAAAAGTGACATTCACTAAATACACTAAAATCACATAGTAAAACATTCCTGTATCAAACCATTTCACATACATTTTATCCCTACTGCTTTCTCCTGTGCCCTGCCTGCATTTTTACTGTTCTTTCTGCCTTGAAACTGAGAAAAGTCCATGGCGTCCAAAAAGCGTCCCTTTAGGTCAAAAGCAGTTTTAGACCAGCTAGAGAACAGTGATAGTAAATTAAAACCACTTGCAGAACTGAGTGATAATGATTCGTGGGGGAAATTCGTCATCAGACACTGAAAACGATTTTGCGACTTAGCTCAGTGATGTTTGAACTTGGCGCTATATTTAAAATTTCAGTTTTTTTGGTTTGATTATATTATTTAAATTAAATTTTATCATACCCGGGATGTTTACTAGACTCTTGTTCGGACAGATTTCAGTGAGTTATTCCTAAAAATTACAGGCCTACAATAAAAAAACGACATATTTCCATGCAAAAAATGCACCGCTTTGAGCACAGAAATATTGACATAATCAGACCGCTAGGGAGGTTAAAGAATTGGGCTCTGTCATTTCAAAGCCATTGTTTCTCATTTTTAGGGACTCTTTAATGACTGGCATAGTACCACTGGATTGGCATAAGGCCAATGTGGTGCCAATATTTAAAAAGGGGTCAAAATCTTTACCAAGTAATTATAGACCTGTTAGTTTAACTTCTATAGTTGGGAAGATACTGGAGAGTTTAATAAAAGACCACATAGATGAGTTCTTGCTGGAAAAAAATATTTTAAGCAACAGACAGCATGGATTCATGAAAGACAGAAGTTGTCAAACAAATCTGATTTCTTTTTATGAGGATGTGAGAAAAACCTTGGACAGAGGGGTGGCGGTGGACGTGGTATGCTTGGACAGAGGGGTGGTGGTGGACGTGGTATACTTGGATTTTGCAAAAGCGTTTGACACAGTTCCCCACACATGGCTAATGTGTAAGGTAAAGTCTACGGGCTTGGAAAAATCTGTATGTAAATGGATAGAAAACTGGCTAAAAGATCGTATTCAGAGAGTAGTGGTTAATGACTCTGAATGGTCTAGGGGTGTCAGTGGTGTACCCCAAGGTTCAGTGTTGGGACCCTTACTTTTTAATATATTTATAAACAATATAGGGTCTGGGATTATAAATCCCATTTCAGTCTTTGCAGATGACACTAAGCTGTGCAGTGGAATAACGTCCTTACAGGATGTCTCCAACTTACAAGCCGACCTCAATGCTCTGTGTAATTGGGCAACTATGTGGCAAATGAGGTTTAATATTGATAAATGTAAGGTTATGCACATGGGGGCTAAGAATATGCATGCATCATACATACTAGGGGGGGTACAACTGGGGGAATCAATGGTAGAGAAGGATCTGGGGGTTCTGGTAGATCACAAGCTTAATAATGGCATGCAATGCCAAACTGCGGTTTCTAAAGCGAGCAAAATCCTCTCTTGTATTAAAAGAGGTATAGACTCCAGAGAGAGATATCATTTTACCCCGGTACAAATCATTAGTAACACCTCATCTGGAATATGCAGTTCAGTTTTGGGCACCAATTCACAAAAAGAACATTGGGGAACTGGAGAAAGTGCAGAGAAGGGCAACCAAACTGATAAGAGGCATGGAGGAGATCAGCTATGAGGAAAGATTAGAGGAACTGAATTTATTCTCTCTTGAGAAGAGGAGATTAAGGGGGGATATGATCAACATGTATAAATACATCAGTGGTTCATATAGTGAACTCGGTGTAGAGCTATTCACCCTGAGGTCATCATAGAGGACAAGGGGGCACTCTTTACGTCTGGAGGAAAAGAAATTTAATCTCCAAACACGGAAAGGTTTCTTCACTGTGAGAGCTTTGAAAATGTGGAATACACTCCCTCAAGAGTTGGTTCTGGCCAGCTCAGTGGATTGCTTTAAAAAAGGCCTGGATTCTTTCCTAGATACCAGAATATAACTGGATACTAACATTTATAGGTAAATTTAATCCAGGGAATATCCGATTGCCTCTCGGGGGATCAGGAAGGAATTTTATTTCCATGCAGGAGCAAATTGGATAATGCTTTGCTGGTTTTTTTTTTGCCTTCCTCTGGATCAACTTTTGGTATAGGATTATAACTTTTTTTAATGGTTGAACTGGATGGAATTTTGTCTTTTTTCAGCCAGACTAACTATGTATGTAACTATGTAACATTAGCCGTGTATGTTGAACTTTGTCAAACACTTTTGCAAAATCCAATTATACCACGTCCACAGCCACCCCTCTGTCCAAAGTTTTGCTTTCCTCCTCATGAAAAGAAATCAGATTTGTCTGACAACTTCTGTCTTTCATGAATCCATGCTGACTCTTCCTAAAATGTTTTTTTTCCAGCAAAAACTGATCTATGTGATTTTAATAAACTCTCCAGTATCTTCCCAACTATAGAAGCTAAACTAACAGGTCTATAGTTACTTGGAAAAGACTTTGACCCCTTTTTAAATATAGGCATCATGTTGGGCTTACATGAATCCAGTGGTACTACGCAAGTCATTAAAGAATTCCTAAAAATTAGAAACAATGACTTGGAAATGACAGAGCTCAATTCTTTTAGAACACAAGGGTGTAAGCCATCTGGTCCAGGTGCCTTACTCACCTTTATTCTGGCTAAATATTTCTGTATCATATCAATTTTGAGCCATTTGTGGATGGCTCTTTTTGTGATAAATACATTTAGGAAAACATTTTTGTTAAGACTGGAGATATTTTAGCATTGTGAAAGCATGTGGGGATGTGCATGTGTGTTTATTTGTCTGAAATGGTTGGTAATATATCTTCATTAGTACACGCTTGGTAAAGTACTGTATAACTAAAGACAAAACTTTGAGGGTTATATCCACTGTCAGTTTTTTTGCCACCCGTGCCCCATTAGGGACCAGGGAAACCAGTCTACAACCGTTTCTACCTACTGATATCAACCTTCTTGTCCCCGTACATTCTGGCTTTCGCTCTCAACCCTCCACAGAAACTTCCCCACTAAAATTCACTAATGATATAATAACTGCTAAAATGGTCACTACTACATACTCATACTACTAGACCTTTCTGCTGCCACTGATACCGTTGACCACTTGATTCTCAAACTGCATTCCCTTGACCTCCAAGACTTTCTCTGGATTCTCCTCCTACCTATCACAGCATTCCTTCAGTGTTTCCTACAACTGTTCCTCCTCCTCTGCACTCTTTCTTTCTATAAGGGTCCCAAAACCCAAAACCAGGACTTCTCCAAAGTTTTTCCTAACTTCTGCAACTCTCCACCCCAATCTGTCCGGCTATCTCCTACTCTGGCTACTTCTAGGCAATCCCTGAAATCTCTTCTGGGAAGCCTATCCCACCTTCATGTAACAACTGAATCTTTTAATTTTCACATAAGCTCATTTCTCACAGTTATTACTTTTTGTACCACTTGCCCCTCTATATTAGATTAAATGCTCTTAGAAGCAGGTCCTCCTAACCCTCTTGAATTGAACTGACTCTGTACTGTCTTTATAATGTAAAGTGATGCTCAAACTATTGGCGCTATATACTGTAAATCCTGTATAACAATAACAATATAGTGGCTCAGTGTATCATATCTAGGCTTTGGAATTCGTCCACTGTGCCCACTATTAGGGAGCTGGAAACTGAACTGAACCATATGATATGAATGAAGGAAGTTACAGTGAGCATTCAAGAGAAACACTCAAAATTCACAACAATGTGGTATGCTTGGATCAACTTCTCAACTTTTGACACCCTGGGATCATACCTGTGAACTATGATTCATACCCTAGGTGGCTGTGTTGCGGAGGTTCTGGCATGTCTGGATACCCCCTCTTTTATCTGTTCCAAAAAGTATTTTTATTTTTTGTTTTCTTATCTATTCTTTCTTTTTTATCCCCTCTCTTCTTAAAGCATTGACCTAGCTAGGGGGTTTATGCAAATGTGATACAATGGTCAGTACTCAATCTACCAAAATGTTTCATGCTTGGTAATGCTGTACTCATGTATCTATATCTCTTTGTATGCCCTGAATGTCCTTTTTATATGTGCTTTTCATTTGTATCTTGTGGAAAATGTTTAATAAGACTTTATTCCTTTCATGTTGTAAAGCTCTACGCAAATTGTAGGAGCTATATAAATCCTGTATAATAATAATTTAAAAAAATAATACTAATAAAAATAATAATAAAAATATAAGCCTCATTTTGTTCAAAGAACTGTCTGTACTGACATAAAGCAACCAATTAAATGTTATACTGTATCTAGGCAGAAAAATAAAAATCTGAATTTCACGGATAGCTACACAGTGCCACAACTAAAATTAGACAACTCCCCTTCTTCTTTTCTCTTTCTCTTCATCTGATAAAATGTTGGTTAAACTTTTATTATAGAAAAACATTTGTTTTGGGGATGTCAGTGTTTTCATTGTCAGCCCCTGGCTTTGTGTCTAGGTGCTTCAGAGAGCTTCCAAATCCTGCACAGGATGCCCGCTTCTGATCATTATCGAAAATGGGTTTTCCTATTTACTGTTCTGCAATTAATGAAGTAGTATTTAATACAATAACCCCTCCAGGGTTTTCAATGTACTCATTATATACAGGATACATTTGGTGTTCCTGTATGAGTGAATGCCATGCAAGAATTCATCTCAGAGGCTATATCCCTCTGTTCCTATAATGGCTATTGAATTAAGCAGTCATGTTGACAGGAATAGCAATTATGATAATAGTGCCTTTATTTAATATAACCTTTGTCTCCCGTGGGACTTTTTCCTTACAACAAAGACATAAAGATAGCCAGTTTGGGCAAATTAGCAACATAAATAGCTCAATATGTCTGGCTTGAGTTTGCAACTTGAGATCTTCTACTCCAGTCATACATAGTATGATTCACACAGTGATAGAGTGGCATTTCAATTTTTTCAACCTTTATGGCAACTATGACACTGTGCGGCCTCTTAAAGTAACTGTTGTCTTTGGTGGGAAGGGTCTGCCACACAAAATCTGTTGAGATAATAGAATTTGTTTATACAGGAATAGTCTATTACAACATTAAGGACCGTTGAGCAGCCTTTCTTAACCTTTTCATTGCAGAGGAACCCTTGAAATAATTTTCAGATCTCAGGGAGCCCCTGCTACCGTTATTCCATGAGGAGGTATTAGAAAAATGCCCCTTTATTGGTGAACAGCAGGAAGAATGCTCCCAATACAGTGGTTTTCGGTATGTCACCTTTACAGTCAGCTAAAAAGATCACTGACATCATGTTGTTGGCTGTGCCAAATGGGTTTGGCCCCAGAACTATGCAGACACCATCAAATGGGAGTTCAGTTAGACAAGGGGTGTCCAAACTATGGCCCTCCAGGTATTAAGGAACTGCAAGTCCCATGAGGCCATGCAAGACTCTGACATCCACAGGCAAGACACCCAGAGGCAGAGGCATGATGGGACTTGTAGTACTTCAACAGCTGGAGGGCCATAGTTTGGACACCCCTGAGTTAGACACAGCTCATGGAACCCCTGGCAATCTCTAAAGGATTTCAAGGGTTTTACAGAACCCTGGATGAGAATGGCTGTCGAAGAGAATATAGACAAGTACATTTACAAAAATTGAGACGTTCCTTCATTCATTGTTCTGCTAAATCAGTAAGGGTGTACTGTTGACCAAGCTTTGCTTCTGCTGCAATGAAGGTTGAGGACCTAAGTGTAGTGTGTGGTATTCTTGAATACAAGAATGGCTGGATAGACTTATAACTCATTTGGCAAGTAAGACATTTCACATCCATGGATTTTATCTGCTGGCCTGAAGTTCAGCTTAATGATTCTCATTTGTCTGTACTCATTGGAAGTTCATACTTTATTTAGGGCGCAGGGCACTAGAGGGTCACGTTTGTCCTTTTTGTCCATTTGTAATAAATCCTGCTGAATGATATGGCTTGTTGGGAAATTTACCCATTAATGTTTTCAATATTGTATTCAGATGATCAGATGAACTATTGCAGCCTTCTTAGTCCCCAGTAGCACATGATGTGAGCTTTTCTCATATAGCAGTGTGTAGGCAGGTGGAGTCGCCATTTTTCTACTGCAGGTGATGCTCGTCTGAACAGCAATGCAGTTGTGTTTCTCTATGATTCTCTCAGTCCCCTGGGATAGCTACACTAATTCTGGGTGGCCCTGGTGGCAACCTTGAGTCATGCAGAGTCATTTTAAGTTCCTGCCCCTGGGGCTTTGGCACATATTTTGTGAGTAGTTAGTGTAGGGACAGGATACCTGTCTGTCAGGGACAGAACTAGTGGTAGGGAGGGGTTCCAGAGGAGTAGGAAAAGCTTAGGGCCTTCGTCTGCAACTCAGCAAGCTCCCTGTTGGATTGGACTAGCCAGGCCACACTCCACTCTCCTTGGCAAGCACTGTCTCCAGCTCAGGCCTAGTCACTGCTGACTCCCCACTTTAAATGTTGTGAGTTCCCCAGTTGGGTGTGCTCCCACCAGGCTGTTGTACTGTTTTACAATACATGTTTTACAATGTTCTGCAATACATCATTTCAGCTGCCACACCACGCTGCACCTACCCAAATTAGTCATATATATTGCCATATATTTGAAATGCTACAATTTTGGCCATATTCTATATATATATATATATATATATATATATATATATATATATATATATATATAATGAAGGAAATAAGTATTTGATCCCCTGCTGATTTTGAATGTTTGCCTACTCACAAAGAAATGATCAGTCTAAACATCGAATGGTAGATGTATTATAACACTGAGAGACAGAATAGCAACAAAAAATTCAGTAGAAAAGCATGTCTAGCAAATTATGCACTGATTTGCATGTTCATGAGGGAAATAAGTATTTGATACCCTTCACAAAACGTGACTTAGTACTTGGTGGCAAATCCCTTGTTGGCAATCACAGAGGTCAGACATTTCCTGTAGTTGGCCACCAGGTTTGCACACATCTCAGGAGGTATTTTGGCCCACTCCTCTTGGCAGATCCTCTCCAAGTCATTAAGGTTTGGTGGCTGACCTTTGGCAACTCGAACTTTCAGCTCCCTCCACAGATTTTCAATCAGATTAAGGTCTGGAATCTGGCTAGACCACTCCAGGACCTTAATGTGCTTCTTCTTGAGCCACTCCTTTGTTGCCTTGGCCGTGTGTTTTGGGTCATTGTCATGCTGGAACACCCATCCACGACAAATTTTCAATACCCTGGCTGAGGGAAGAAGGTTCTCACCCAAATTTGCCCCGTCCTTCGTCCCTTTGATGCGGTGCATTTGTCCTCTCCCCTTAGCAGAAAAACACTCCCAAAGCAGAATGTTTCCACCACCATGTTTGACAGTTGGAATGGTGTTTTTGGGGTCATAGGCAGCATTCCTCCTCCTCCAAACACGGCCAGTTGAGTTGATGCCAAAGAGTTCAATTTTGGTCTCATCTGACCACAACACTTTCAACCAGTCCTCCTCTGCATCATTCAGATGTTCAGTGGCAAACTTCAGACGGGCCTGGACATGTGCTTTCTTGAGCAGAGGGACTTTGCGGCACTGCAGGATTTCAATCCTTGTCAGCGTAGTGTGTTACCAATTGTTTTCTTCGTGACTGTGGTCCCAGCTGCCTGGAGATCATTGACAAGATCCTCACGTGTAGTTCTGGGATGATTCCTCAAAGTCCTCATGAACATTGACTCTCCACGAGGTGAGATCTTGCATGGTGCACCAGACCTAGGGAGACTGACAGTTGTTTTGTGTTTCTTCTATTTGCGAATGATTGCACCAACTGTTGTCACCTTCTCACCAAGCTGCTTGGCGATAGTTTTGTAGCCCAGTCCATTCTTTTGTAGATCTATAATCTTATCCCTGATGTCCTTGGACTGCTCTTTGGTCTTTGCCATGGTGGAGAGTTTGGAATCTGATTGTTTGATTGCTCCTGTGGACAGGTGTCTTTTATACAGGTAACAAAATGAGATTAACAGCACTCCCTTTAAGTGACTGCTTCTAATCACAGCTTGTTACCTGTATGAAAGACACCTGGTAGCCAGAAATCCTGCTGAATGATAGGGGATCAAATACTTATTTCCCTCATGATCATGCAAATCAGTGCATAATTTGTTAGTTATTTATTTCTTTTGAATTTTTTTCTTGCTATTCTGTCTCTCAGTGTTACAATACACCTACCATTCGATTTTTAGACTGATCATTTCTTTGTGAGTGGGCACACATTCAAAATCAGCAGGGGATCAAATACTTATTCCCTTCACTGTGTGTGTATATATATATATATATATATATATATATATATATATATATATATATATATATACACACTGCATGTTGAAATGCGTTTTTATTACAAAATATATGAAAAATATTTTTAAAAATTCATTTAAAATATACTGTATGTTTTTAAAAATACAAATCTACATTTTTGGAATGCATTTACAAATATATGTAAACATATATGTTAAAATGACTTTTTTATATGTTACAAAAATTCTGAAGAATATATTTTAAAAATTCCGCACCACATCAGTGTGAACCCAGCCTTCAGGTGTAAGGGCCACTCACAGATGGATGAAGAGGAGAAGGAGGACCCCATGGGCTTTATTTAGTAAAGCTGGAGAGTGCAAAATCAGGCTCACTTCTGCATAGATACCAATCAGCTTCTAACCTCAGCTGTTCAATTAAGCTTTGACAATAAAACCTGGAAGCTGATTGGTTTCTATGCAGAAGTGAGCCTGATTTTGCACTCTCCAAGTTTAGTAAATAAACCCCCATGCATCATGCAACCGGAAAAAAAAATTGTGGAAATAGAAACTACAAAAAAAAAAATTGCATTACATGAACAAATGGCAAACAAATCAAACAAACCATACAAATAACTATATAAACAAAAGTCCAATTATTATATAATAGTGAATAAATAAGCAAAGAGCATTGTGTCAGTTTTGTCAAAGAATTTAAAATGTCAATATTCACTTCAATACAGCTTCACGGAAGAAGTGCTTCCTTCACCATGAATTAGGCTCCGTTCACACCAATGCTTTTTTTTAGTTCCTTTTGCAGAACCGCACAACAGTTCATTCAACATGGTTTCCTATGGAACATGTTCACATCTATGCTTTTTTGAGCTACTGCATTTTTGGAAAGGGTATGGGACTTTTTTAAAAGCAAAAAATAAGTTTTTGCAACAATAGATTTCAATGGAGAATCTACTGAAATGCAGGTAGTGCGTTTTTGCCGCGTTTTGCATTTTTATTCTGCACATCAACAAAACTTAAAGAACAGAGCTGAACAAAACACAAAATGTGGTAAAAAGGCATAAAAAAACGCATTAAAAACACGTGTAGAAAAACACAAAACGACCTGCAAAAAGCACTGCAAAATGGACAAAAAGCAAACTGCATAGGTGTGAACGGAGCCTTAAACAGGAACTCAACACCACTATCTCTCAAATTGAAAAAGGTTTCGCTGTCTTATAACACAATCTCCTATATACTATTCCAAGGTCATCACAATACAATCTGACAATATGGACATCCAAAGGAATATTCACTTATCTAAAACATATTTTCAGAAGAAAAGAAGAAAGCATCTGATAGTAAAGCCCCATGCTATTAAATTGCATAAAAGCTAAAAACAGATACAGTCATGTAAATGGTGCAAAAGTCTATTACTTTTAGTATACAAAAAAATATATATACTCCAAAATATATAAGGATGGAGTACTGTCAATAGCATCATACCATCAAAGGCAACATCTCTTCATCACAATGTTATTAATGCGGTAGTAAACCACAGGAAGCAAAAAAAAAATCCCCTGTAAGGTAATGTCATAATGTGCTAGTATGCATTGCATACTAGCACATTATGTAGGACATACTTTAAGTCCTCATGCACACTAGATGTTTTTACAGCTGCTGTTTTTGGCTTCTGGTGTTTTTTTTCTACAGCCAGTAAACTCCCCAGCAGGGGCGGACTGACAACTCATGGGGCCCCCAGACAATAGGGGATTATGGGGCCCCTGTGTCTTCACCCACACTCAAACCACTCCCAAAAAAGACTATGAAAGGTACCAGGGGCATCTCATGGGGCCCCCTACTGACCCCGGGCCCTCGGGCACTGCCCGAGTGTCCGAATGGTCAGTCCGCCCCTGTTCCCCAGCATGTTATCCTATGTGTCCATGCACACATAGGCTTTAATCAGCGTTTTATGGCGGGAGCATTTTATGGCTGGAAAAAAGCCCAGAACTAGTGGGTTTAATAGGAGTTTTTTAGCTGTAAAAATGCTCTAACACTGATAAAATCTGAAAAACGCTGAAAAAAGTTGAAAAACGCCAATAAAAGCTGAGAAACGCTAAAAAAAACGTGGCTATCCGGCGTTTATGAGCATTTTTGAGCCTGAAGATTTTGTGAGAGTTTAACTGCTAAAAAACGCAAATGCTGAAAAACACAAAAAAAAGCTGAAAAAAGCTAATGCAGAAAAGCTAAATAACGCAAAAAACTAACATTTTTATCGCAGCATTCTACAGCTAATGCTACCGGCGATTTTATAATGTCCAGTGTGCATGACGCCTAAAATGAAGCCCTCCAGCGGCAGGCTGTACCCACTACAGAGGCTTCCATCTACACCCCGTCTTCCTTCCGCGTTTGCAAGCTCAAGCCGTTTGACAGGCCGGGGTGCGATGACATCACTCCTGCGCATGCTTGCAGGAGTCCCGGGCCACAGCACAGTACTCTGAAGGAACAGCGCGGATGTACCGCTTTTTCAAAGCGGATGCGTCAGCTCTAAAAAACAGATGATATCTCCTAAACGGTGAATGTTTAGGAGATATTTATTTTATCTACAGGTATGATTTATTAGAAGCTTACCTGTTGGTAAAAGTTAAAAAAAATGTTTATTACCACTTTAAATAGAGTCAGTGGGGACTTGAGCAGTGTGGTGCCCAGGGGCGGACTGACTATTTGGTAACTCAGGCACTGCCCGAGGGCCCGGGGTCAGTAGGGGGCCCCATGAGATGCCCCTGGTACCTTTTTCATAGGCTTTTTTGAGTTTGAGCAAGGACACAGGGGCCCCATGATCCCCTATTGCCTGGGGGCCCCATGAGTTGTCAGTCCGCCCCTGGAGGTTCTGGGATTTGCTCTTAGGGAGTGTCCGAAGGTGGAGGTGAATTGAATTGATCTAAGTTGAGTGCTGTCGGGTTTGTTTGTTTTTTTTTGTTTTGTTTTGTTTTGTTTCTAGGAGGATGTATTTTTGTTATTTTCTTTTTTTGGGGGGTACACAATTTTTTCTTTCTGGATTACATGTATTGATATGTTTGAATTTCCCTAAATTTGTTCTTTGTATTTTTAGTTTTCTCTTTTGAACTTCTCATTTGTAAACATCCAAGGTCAACTGGTCCTGAGGAAGCCATACAAAGCAGTGTGCAGGAGCTGACAGGGGAGAGATCTGTATTGTTTACATACAGTTCTCTCCCTCCATCGGTAATGCTCCTCAATCACTGGATGCCGGCGAGTAATCACCAGCCAGGACCTGATGATTGACAGCTGAGGCCGCAAATATGCAAAATCACATATATACCTGTATACGTGATTTTGCACACCCGTGCCACCCTGTAGCAGTATATCTGCTATAGGGCAGTGGGAAAGTGGTTAACCTGTAAAACACTGAAGCAATGAATACATTATCTCATCCCAAAACATCCTGCTTAGACCCTCCACTATGGTGTTGCTGATATCGAGTGATAGCCTTGACTAGTGTAGAATAGATGTGTTGTCAATTGCTAACACCCCCCAAAACATACTTACCGAAGTTCCAAAAAAAACCCCATTTCCCAACACTCCCTCCACCAATAAAAGAAGACCACACTTTGTTGGAGTAAAATGGCCTGCACTGCCTTTTATTAACAATTTAACTTAAATATACAGATACAAATAACTATATAAACAAAAGTCCAATTATTATATAATAGTGAATAAATAAGCAAAGAGCATTGTGTCAGTTTTGTCAAAGAATTTAAAATGTCAATATTCACTTCAATACAGCTTCACGGAAGAAGTGCTTCCTTCACCATGAATTAGGCTCCGTTCACACCAATGCTTTTTTTTAGTTCCTTTTGCAGAACCGCACAACAGTTCATTCAACATGGTTTCCTATGGAACATGTTCACATCTATGCTTTTTTGAGCTACTGCATTTTTGGAAAGGGTATGGGACTTTTTTAAAAGCAAAAAATAAGTTTTTGCAACAATAGATTTCAATGGAGAATCTACTGAAATGCAGGTAGTGCGTTTTTGCCGCGTTTTGCATTTTTATTCTGCACATCAACAAAACTTAAAGAACAGAGCTGAACAAAACACAAAATGTGGTAAAAAGGCATAAAAAAACGCATTAAAAACACGTGTAGAAAAACACAAAACGACCTGCAAAAAGCACTGCAAAATGGACAAAAAGCAAACTGCATAGGTGTGAACGGAGCCTTAAACAGGAACTCAACACCACTATCTCTCAAATTGAAAAAGGTTTCGCTGTCTTATAACACAATCTCCTATATACTATTCCAAGGTCATCACAATACAATCTGACAATATGGACATCCAAAGGAATATTCACTTATCTAAAACATATTTTCAGAAGAAAAGAAGAAAGCATCTGATAGTAAAGCCCCATGCTATTAAATTGCATAAAAGCTAAAAACAGATACAGTCATGTAAATGGTGCAAAAGTCTATTACTTTTAGTATACAAAAAAATATATATACTCCAAAATATATAAGGATGGAGTACTGTCAATAGCATCATACCATCAAAGGCAACATCTCTTCATCACAATGTTATTAATGCGGTAGTAAACCACAGGAAGCAAAAAAAAAATCCCCTGTAAGGTAATGTCATAATGTGCTAGTATGCATTGCATACTAGCACATTATGTAGGACATACTTTAAGTCCTCATGCACACTAGATGTTTTTACAGCTGCTGTTTTTGGCTTCTGGTGTTTTTTTTCTACAGCCAGTAAACTCCCCAGCAGGGGCGGACTGACAACTCATGGGGCCCCCAGACAATAGGGGATTATGGGGCCCCTGTGTCTTCACCCACACTCAAACCACTCCCAAAAAAGACTATGAAAGGTACCAGGGGCATCTCATGGGGCCCCCTACTGACCCCGGGCCCTCGGGCACTGCCCGAGTGTCCGAATGGTCAGTCCGCCCCTGTTCCCCAGCATGTTATCCTATGTGTCCATGCACACATAGGCTTTAATCAGCGTTTTATGGCGGGAGCATTTTATGGCTGGAAAAAAGCCCAGAACTAGTGGGTTTAATAGGAGTTTTTTAGCTGTAAAAATGCTCTAACACTGATAAAATCTGAAAAACGCTGAAAAAAGTTGAAAAACGCCAATAAAAGCTGAGAAACGCTAAAAAAAACGTGGCTATCCGGCGTTTATGAGCATTTTTGAGCCTGAAGATTTTGTGAGAGTTTAACTGCTAAAAAACGCAAATGCTGAAAAACACAAAAAAAAGCTGAAAAAAGCTAATGCAGAAAAGCTAAATAACGCAAAAAACTAACATTTTTATCGCAGCATTCTACAGCTAATGCTACCGGCGATTTTATAATGTCCAGTGTGCATGACGCCTAAAATGAAGCCCTCCAGCGGCAGGCTGTACCCACTACAGAGGCTTCCATCTACACCCCGTCTTCCTTCCGCGTTTGCAAGCTCAAGCCGTTTGACAGGCCGGGGTGCGATGACATCACTCCTGCGCATGCTTGCAGGAGTCCCGGGCCACAGCACAGTACTCTGAAGGAACAGCGCGGATGTACCGCTTTTTCAAAGCGGATGCGTCAGCTCTAAAAAACAGATGATATCTCCTAAACGGTGAATGTTTAGGAGATATTTATTTTATCTACAGGTATGATTTATTAGAAGCTTACCTGTTGGTAAAAGTTAAAAAAAATGTTTATTACCACTTTAAATAGAGTCAGTGGGGACTTGAGCAGTGTGGTGCCCAGGGGCGGACTGACTATTTGGTAACTCAGGCACTGCCCGAGGGCCCGGGGTCAGTAGGGGGCCCCATGAGATGCCCCTGGTACCTTTTTCATAGGCTTTTTTGAGTTTGAGCAAGGACACAGGGGCCCCATGATCCCCTATTGCCTGGGGGCCCCATGAGTTGTCAGTCCGCCCCTGGAGGTTCTGGGATTTGCTCTTAGGGAGTGTCCGAAGGTGGAGGTGAATTGAATTGATCTAAGTTGAGTGCTGTCGGGTTTGTTTGTTTTTTTTTGTTTTGTTTTGTTTTGTTTCTAGGAGGATGTATTTTTGTTATTTTCTTTTTTTGGGGGGTACACAATTTTTTCTTTCTGGATTACATGTATTGATATGTTTGAATTTCCCTAAATTTGTTCTTTGTATTTTTAGTTTTCTCTTTTGAACTTCTCATTTGTAAACATCCAAGGTCAACTGGTCCTGAGGAAGCCATACAAAGCAGTGTGCAGGAGCTGACAGGGGAGAGATCTGTATTGTTTACATACAGTTCTCTCCCTCCATCGGTAATGCTCCTCAATCACTGGATGCCGGCGAGTAATCACCAGCCAGGACCTGATGATTGACAGCTGAGGCCGCAAATATGCAAAATCACATATATACCTGTATACGTGATTTTGCACACCCGTGCCACCCTGTAGCAGTATATCTGCTATAGGGCAGTGGGAAAGTGGTTAACCTGTAAAACACTGAAGCAATGAATACATTATCTCATCCCAAAACATCCTGCTTAGACCCTCCACTATGGTGTTGCTGATATCGAGTGATAGCCTTGACTAGTGTAGAATAGATGTGTTGTCAATTGCTAACACCCCCCAAAACATACTTACCGAAGTTCCAAAAAAAACCCCATTTCCCAACACTCCCTCCACCAATAAAAGAAGACCACACTTTGTTGGAGTAAAATGGCCTGCACTGCCTTTTATTAACAATTTAACTTAAATATACAGAAAACAATCCTTAAAACAGAAACCTCCATAAACTTATGGAATTAATTGCTGGTCTAGGCAGGCACCCAAAACAATATTGATCTCCCCCTGCGGAACCTTCGACTTAAAAGTTCCTACTAGGCCTCCATCCGCAATGCACCGACTCGGAGACAAAGACACACCTTCCGCAGGTAAACCTCCACCTTCCAGTTAAACCTCAGTTAACTGGAATTTACCCGGGCACACCATAGCACAGATGGGTCCCAACCATACACTTATCATCACAAACCATTAACAACCTACCAAGACCAAAAACTGCCACCAAACTTGTTCAGTTTGGTGGCAGTTGTTGGTCTTGGTAGGTTGTTAATGGTTTGTGATGATAAGTGTCATTCACAAACAGAACAAACACCCCAGGGGAGGGTGGGCGGGAACTTCTCTCTTCAGCTGCTAACCGGCACTGGCTCGTCCGACCCCCCCCCCAGCACTCCCCCAAGATTCAGGATGATCCCACCAAAACCTACTACCACCAATCAGGTAACCTTACTACCTTTTTTTAACCCTTCCCCTTTAACTTAACCCTTTCCTGTCTTTTCTCCCTCTTCACCTAGTCATGTCTGCCCCAGGAGCGGACTGACCATTTGGAAACTCGGGCACTGCCCAAGGGCCTGGGGTCAGTAGGGGCCCCATGAGATGCCCCTGGTACCTTTTTCATAGGCTTTTTTGAGTTTGAGCAAGGACACAGGGGCCCCATGATCCCTTATTGCCCAGGGGCTCCATGAGTTGTCAGTCCGCCCTTGGTCTGCCCTGCGCTATTCTTCTCTTTCCTTCGCTACGGGCACCCCTTTCCAACAATTCTCTGAGGGCCCATTTACATCACAACGTAGGGTGCTGCAGAACATGTGTTGAAGTGCACTATGATGTGCTCTATTAGGCCGTCAATTACAAATGTGTTGGCTACAATGCACCTCAACGCACAAAAAATAGTTGCTCTCTGAATTTTTCACAGGGCAACAGACAAGTCACCATGCTGTGTTGCACCGCACGTGCATTTGGAGTTGTGCCATTCACAAAGAATAGCACCGCGGCTCACCAGCGGACATATCCGGTATTACTGCACGTTGTGGTAATGGACATTTTTACCGCAGATTACCACAAGTGCTGTGAATCGGTCCCCAAGGATACATTGGAAAAGCATGCTGTCTGTGGGTGCGAAGTTAACTCGTCTGCTCGCTGCTCACATGACCGCCATACCTTTTTTATATTGAAAACATTTGTGGAAACTTGACGTAAATGAAATACCTGCCAACGTTACTTATTTTACAAGGTGTTAATTATTGGCATTTGCTTCTAATACTTATTTTATATTTACCGCACTCTGGGCTAAATGAATTATTCTAACAAGAGCAAGGTCAACAAGTGCGGAAAGAGTTAACGTTTTCCACTTGGATCCATACAACACAATAAGAAATTACGAACATTTGGTTGCTATTAAAGTGTAGATAGCTAACACGCATGCAAGATGTTGTGAGATACATGCTGATGGCACAAGAGCGAAGCGGGGAAGTTCATTTGTACATGCGGCTGAAGGGCATCCAACCTAAGAATGCAGTCGCTGGACTCCAGAAAAACAGCTACATTCAGGGCCAGTTCACACTACATGCGTTTCAGTTGCTTTTTTCTGCATCCAAAACCCACAGAATGTAGGTTATATGGTTGTCATGGTCATAGTTCACATCAGCGCTTGCAGTTCCAGTGTGTTCCGGGTGCAGAAAAAAAGTAGAACAGGCTGAATTTTTTCTGCACAGAACTGTACTGGAACGCAGTAAAACGCATAACAAAATGCACCAAAAATGCACTGGAACACACATGTCGCTGTTTGAATTGAACAAAAACAGAGGAGAAGAACAGAACCGGAAAGCATCAAAAAACGCACCGGAACACATAAAAAATGCACCAGAACATGCCAAAAACGTGTCAAAAACACGCATGCAGAAACGCATCGGGAACGCATCTGGACTGCGTTTCTATAGTGTGAACCAGCCCTTGTAGATGAAATACATATATTGAAGCTGTTTTACCTGCCCATAGATTTAGATTTTGGTCCATCCAGTTCTGAGATGTACATAGATCTGCCATACAGCACAGCCTTGGGTGAGAGACCTGATTTTTCACTTTTCTGGTTCAGTAGCACTTACAGGTCTTGTCCTTTCCCTAGCTTGTGGCTGGACAGTGAATGAAGGAGCAGTAGTCTGATAAGGTTATCTCTCTGCCACTCTGCTGTTTTCTCCTATCAGCATGCTGCTTGGACTGCAACATATCTGATTGGACTGAGCCACGCTGTGTGTGTCTGAGGACACACACATCCCAGCTTGGGTGCAAGCATGCAGGTGTGCCACCTTAGGAAGTGGCTTCATATGGTGGAGAACAGAGAAGAGGAGGAGCTGAGAGCTTCAGCAGGGGACCCCAGAAGAGGAGCATCAGAGCCACTCCGTGCAATATCATTAGACAGAGCAAGTCCGTATAACATGTTTGTTATTTTAATTTAAAAAAAAAAATGTTTATCCTTTACAGCCACTTTATGTCTTTTATATCTGTCTGGTGTTAGTGTAGGACCCTCCTAGATGGGTGCGAAGTGTAGAAATTAGTTTGTATTTTGATAGTTAAATTTAGTTGTCCCACTGTAGTCAGTGTGGATGTGATTGTTGTTAGGTAAAAGCATAACTTGCACACGGGGGTGGACTGACAACTCATGGAGCCCCTGGGCAATAGGGGATCATGGGGCCCCTGTTTCCTTACCCAAACTCAAAAAAGCCTATGAAAAAGGTACCAGGGGCATCTAATGGGGCCCTCGGGCAGTGCCCGAGTTTCCAAATGGTCAGTCCACCCCTGCTTGCACATTATAATCAGTGTTGCTGTGCTCTGCTAGTCAGGTCTGCTCAGTCTACTCAGCTGCGGCCAGCCTGTTATCTCCCTCTACATCCAGAGAGCTTGAGAAGTTTCTGGATGATTGGTGTGGAGGTATGGAGATAGCAGCATGAATATTGATACATTCCCAGCCTATCCCAGAGAGATTGGATCTGATGGCATGCTGGGTAACTGTATATATTCACTGAGAACACTGAGATTTGGGTTCTTGCCTGTGTAGCCCTGTTTGGGGGGGGTTATGTGAAATGGCCCACACCAAACAAGCTATGGCGCTAACCTGTATATGAGTAGGCAATCCTGAGCCTTCGCTATATGGAAGAGGGGGTTGTGATAATACAAATGGCAGTGCCTCCACCTAGAATAGGGATCCTGCAATTGAGGAGACTCACCCCTTTCTAGGAATGTAACAGGTAGACAACTTAAAGTAACTATACAGAGCAGTATTAATGCACCCAGCTTATATTTCTAACATGAAAACATGTCACCACACCTGTATGAGATTAATGCAAAGTTTATATAAAGCAGCCACATAAAACAGGATGCATAAGACTAACATTCAGGAATTACAATTTACCATAAATTGGGAGGTTGCAATTATACCCGGGTATATGTGCATGTGGTATACAGAATACCTCCAACCATGGGTTATAGCGCAGTCCGGTTGCAGGGGCCCCTGGAGAGGTAAGAGTCAATAAGATGCACGCTTCCACTTTAGATGCTGTGATGGCGTCCAAGTAACACGTTCTATGCGGATGATTGCACTGCTTGTCTGACGATCAGCGATGCATCACCTAAAAGGATAAAATGCCCTATCTCTCCTTACTCTTAGTCCCTATCCCTAAACTGGGCTGTCACTGCAACCGGGCCTCTATCTGTCTAAGTGGCCGTCTGATGCCTAACCTACCTCTAGCCTAATCTATCCAATGCTCCCTATGCTAATCCTAGCTAAAAGGGGATCCAGACCAATAAGGATGTTATGGCTTTAAGCTGCAAAGATACACTGCAATTAACAAAAAGTTCACCTGACAGTCTTATGCAGGTGAAAACACTGATCTATATATATATATAGACAACTATAAGGATTCTGCAGTGTGTAAATAGAATAAAGATAATGAACCACAAATCTCTCTCTTACAGAGATATTAGGGTTCCTATACAGAAGTTGAAATATAACAGAGGCAGACCTAATCTGCTTCAGTAACAGCTAGATAGATAGCAGTCTTGTTAAACTGGATCAATACTCACAGAATCACCATACAGTTCTCCCCAGATACACAGCACATGGCAGGCTGGCACCCTCTGCCTGATACTTCCTGGAAAACAAACTATATAACATCCTGGGGTTTCTTGACCTCCTTGCAGGAGCAGGAAGCACACCTAGGGACTTGTCTGCAATGGGACCTCTATGGTAGTGGCTGTATATGAATGTAAACAAACCACAACTAGTGTATAAAATAACAGTTCCCTACACCTGTATAGGATTGTTCCAGCCTGGGAAAGGGCACATTGCCCCCACCCCCCAGGCAACTAGTGCTGTGCGTCCTCAGGTGGGTGACCTGAGATCCTGAATGCTGAGACTCCATTTCTACTAAAGCTGACTGAGGGGCCGTCTGCTGAAGATCTGGTCTGGTATCACAGAGGAAGGCACCCATCTGCTCTTGGGCCTTGTGAGCACAGACATCTCTAAAGGATCTTAGAGACTATGTGCTACTTAACCCCCTCTGTTACTAGGGAGTCAGCTACAGGTCTAGAAAAGGGAATATCAGTTGGTGTTCCAAAGAGCTTTGTCTTATTAACCACCTCCCGTCCGGCTGTTGTATATAAACGGCCGGATGGTGGCAGTGCAGAGTCGGGTGGCCGTTTATAAATGGCCTCCACGCACCCTGCTTGTGCGCGCTCCCTGGGAGTGCGCAGCCCCGCGATCCAATGCCCGCTGTGTCCTCTGGACATAGTGGAATACCGATCGTTGGACGGGACCTCTGTACGAGGTCCCGATCATGTGATCACTGAGTGGCCAATTAGTGATCGCATGCAGAGTAGTAAGCAATGATGTCACTTGTGCTGTCTTGGGGACTTCTGAGTAAAGACCCTGACTGCATAGTGTTCTGGAAGCTGCACTGGGTACCAGCAGTTGTGCATTAGCAAGGTTAACAGATGCCAAAAAGTCTTGCCCCATGGCCTTCAGCTGAGAGGCCTTAGACTGTTCAACATTCAAGTCTACTTAAGGTGAAGATTGTCCGCTAATCTCTAAGTTCTGAGTGTTTTGGGAGTATCCCATGCCCTAGCCCCCTCTCCTGTTAAAGTTCTTTATGCAAATAATCTACAAGAAGACATCTCCTAGACTGATTCATGGAAGCTGGAGTGCATGGACTGGTGCTTGGGTGACTGGCAGCCTCTGTACTGTTCAGCAAGATCCAGCTATCACCAGCCTCCCCTTCCGGGGTAATGCTACACTATCAACCTGAAGGCGGCACTGGGCTGTTTAATAAAAGCTGGCAGGAGACCATTAAGGACTAATGTGTCCCCCACTATGGGCTTCAGGCAGCCATCTTGGGAAGGAAGGCATTTCTTATTGGATACTAAACTTCCATGAGATTTGGGTGGCCATCTTGACACAGTCCAAAGTCCTTTAATAGGAAATTCGGTATCATTTGGTTTGCCCGCAGTGTGGGAGTGAGATAGTGAAAAGAGTAGGAGTAGCAATAGGGAGACCTGCTGAGAGGGTAAAGAATAGGTTTCCCAATATAGGATGTCTCCTCTATAAGCTTTTCAGAGCAGTCTCCCTCTGGTAACCGAATACATGCAAGGACCTTCTGGGGTCACAATGTGATGCAGTAACACCACCACCCCTACAAGGGAAGTGCTCCTCTTGTATCCTGTCATCTGTAAGTGTAGTAGTACCTTTGCCATTAGACTATTTTTACACTAGCAGTATTGTTTACCATTCTCCCTGAAAAGTGGTCTGCAGTGGATCGCTTTTCAGAGAATGGTGAAAAGAGGTTAGCAGGCATTTAGGAGCAGAAATTTCCCCCCTCCTTTTTTTTTTTAGTATGGCAAATTTACATTGTGGGACTGCGCTGCAACTGCGAGCCAAGCATTTGGTGGTGATGCCTGTCAGACTTGCATGTAGCATTAAACGTGTCACACGGCAATGCAAAGCATCCCAGCCATGGCATCGTGTACGCCTCTGAGTGGTCCTTTAAGAATGCTTGTTCGGTAGTCATTTGTTTGGTAATCCAATCATTAGTGGGGTCAAATCAAGATTTGAAAGTTTGAAGATTGGAACATTTTTCTCAAACACATTTTTAGCAGTGTATGTGGCTTTGGTTCAGGGATGGCAATTCACTACAAGTTTAATTATTAAATCCAAATAAAAATCTGCTAGTGTATGGCCAGCTTTAGGGTGAGTTTAAAAAAAGCATCAGAAGGATCTTAAACCCAAAAGGGGAAGTTCCGCTTTAAGCCTTTGTCCCCTGCTCCTTATTAAGGATTGGCACCTTTGGGGAGCGTGTCCCTACATGTCCCCATAGTCTTCTAGGACACGTGCCAGGTCCCAGAAGACTACGGGGCCATTCACAAAGCGCAGTGCTACTCGCACATGTGTTGTGGGCACCCGGCTGTGAAGCCTCAAGCTGTCACAGCCGGGTGCCCACACTGAAGATGCCGGCACCAGGGAGAGAAGACGGCCGGTGAAACCAGCGGTGGTGAGGACACTGCTGGACCGAGGGACAGGTAAGTGGCTGTATTTTAAAAGTCAGCAGCTACAGTTTTTGTAGCTGCTGACTTTTTTTTGCTTTTTCAGGCGGAACTCCACTTTAAGGTGTTAAATGCGTGAAAGGAAAATAATTGGGGGTGGGGGGGGGGGTACATATTGTACCTCACCAATCATTAGATGTGGTGGCTGCATTAGTTTTCTTTGTTAGTCTTTTTTTTTTCCCTCAACTGGTGATCTGCTCAAAAACACATCTCCTGTATTAGAGCGCCCCTATTCTGGATGAACAGGGACACCTTTAGACAGCAGCATTGTCAGTCTGTAGGAGAATGATGGACTAGAAGATTTAGATACACTAACAAACTGAAGCCAAATTCTAGCTCCCAACTTATAAACCATTACAACAACAGTTTTTTATGCCTTTAGGATAAAGGTTTTGCATGACTAAATAAAAACTGATCAATGTAAGCAACAGTTAGTGTACATGGTTTACCTCAACCCCCTAACTACTACATCTGCAGGAGAGCTTGTACACAGAACTGCATGTGGTGTGAACTGTAGGCAAAAACATATCCGGAATGCATCTAGAGTGCGATTTTGTGGTGTGAACTGCCCCTAAAGCATGCTTGTTATACTCACTGTGGAACCTAAGGAGTTAATCCTCTGTATTGTGTAAAAATACTGTTTGATTCTGACTTCTCTGTTCCTTCCCTTCTTTCAGTGTTCCCCTCTTTTCTCCTGATGAGACATATCGTGTGGAGACACTCTGCACATGCTCAGTTTGGTGTGTATTGCTAGAGATTTTTTTTTGTTGCATGTGATCAGCACAGGGCCAATCAGCACTGTCCAGAAAGAGGGTCAAGAGTATCACATCCTCCTAGAGCAGAAAGAAAACTCCTCCTACAAGCTAGTGCCCTGCTGAAGTCCAAAGACTGTCAGGGGTTCTGCATCCTCCTAGAGCAAAATGAAAACTTCCACAAGCTTTAAACAGTGCTCTGCTGGAAACTGATAGAAGTCACAAGACTGCTCTAACTGCTGATGAGAAAAGGTATTTAGCAGATTATATTTACTAAAATATTTGCATTCCATGTTGTGTGTTTGGGGAGACTAGATATAGTGAATGCAGGGTCCGGGGAGACCAGATATAATGAATGCAGGGTCCGGGGAGACCAGATATAGTGAATGCAGGGTCTGGGGAGACCAGATATAGTGAATGCCGGGTCCGGGGAGACTGGATATAGTGAATGCAGGGTCCGGGGAGACCGGATATAGTGAATGCAGGGTCCGGGGAGACCGGATATAGTGAATGCAGGGTCCGGGGAGACCGGATATAGTGAATGCAGGGTCCGGGGAGACCGGATATAGTGAATGCAGGGTCCGGGGAGACCAGATATAGTGAATGCAGGGTCTGGGGAGACCAGATATAGTGAATGCAGGGTCTGTGGAGACCAGATATAGTGAATGCAGGGTCTGGGGAGACCAGACATAGTGAATGCAGGGTCCTGGGAGACCAGACATAGTGAATGAAGGGTCCGCGGAGACCAGATATAGTGAATGCAGGGTCTGGGGAGACAAGATATAGTGAATGCAGGGTCTGGGGAGACCAGACATAGTGAATGTGGGGTCCGGGGAGACCGGATATAGTGAATGCAGGGTCTAGGGAGACCAGACATAGTGAATTCAGGG
This sequence comes from Staurois parvus, assembly GCF_062004578.1. Classification (NCBI taxonomy): domain Eukaryota; kingdom Metazoa; phylum Chordata; class Amphibia; order Anura; family Ranidae; genus Staurois; species Staurois parvus. Next base: position 6,050,198 of record NW_028318090.1, on the reverse strand, counting down.
TCCGGGGAGACCAGACATAGTAAATGCAGGGTCCAGGGAGAGCAGACATAATGAGAGCAGGGTTCGGGGAGACCAGATACAGTAAATGCAGGGTCCAGGGAGACCAGACATAGTGAATGCAGGCTCCGGTGAGACCGGATATAGTGAATGCAGGGTCCGGGAAGACCGGATATAGTGAATGCAGGGTCCGGGGAGACCGGATATAGTGAATGCAGGGTCCGAGGAGACCGGATATAGTGAATGCAGGGTCCGGGGAGACCGGATATAGTGAATGCAGGGTCTGGGGAGACCAGATATAGTGAATGCAGGGTCCGGGGAGAACAGATATAGTGAATGCAGGGTCCGGGGAGACTGGATATAGTGAATGCAGGGTCTGGGGAGACCAGATATAGTGAATGCAGGGTCCGGGGAGACCAGATATAGTGAATGCAGGGTCCGGGGAGACCGGATATAGTGAATGCAGGGTCCGGGAAGACCGGATATAGTGAATGCAGGGTCCGGGGAGACCGGATATAGTGAATGCAGGGTCCGAGGAGACCAGATATAGTGAATGCAGGGTCCGGGGAGACCGGATATAGTGAATGCAGGGTCTGGGGAGACCAGATATAGTGAATGCAGGGTCTGGGGAGACCAGATATAGTGAATGCCGGGTCCGGGGAGACCGGATATAGTGAATGCAGGGTCTGGGGAGACCAGATATAGTGAATGCAGGGTCCGGGGAGAGCGGATATAGTGAATGCAGGGTCTGGGGAGACCAGATATAGTGAATGCAGGGTCCGGGGAGACCGGATATAGTGAATGCAGGGTCTGGGGTTTAGTAACACTTTAAGGACTAAGGACATCCTCAGAACTTTGCCTTGAATGTACAAGGGGAAAGAGTCTCTTTAAACGACCCTAAACAACGTCTCCATGTGATAAAACAGTTACTTTGAGGCGTCGCAGGTTTACAGAGAACTAGCGGAAAAGGCTCAGCGCCACGGCTTACTTAAGCAGGTTGTGTTTTGGATATTTCATGGCCTTTGAAAAGAAAAAAGAAAAGCTTTCTTGTTGTGTCATTGTTCCCTGATATGGAGCAGTGCGTGTCTGTCTGCACTTCTTAAGAGTCCGGCTTAAGCGGAGGATCATAGAGGAAGACTTCCTGAACATTCCATGCTATTGCTTGTGTATGGAAGTGGCATGGAGCAGCGGGCTGAGCTGTGCGGGGAAATCCCAGAGTTGCAGGTGAAGATTCTTTCACAAGTCCCGTCTCATCATCACATACTAGCGTGCACTAACTTAACCATGCAATCCAGCCACAAGGTGCAGTGCTATGTCCTAAAATAATAATTCAATTGATTTCTTTTTTATTGCGTACAATCAGAACCATCTGTGTTTTTGTGTTTCTTTTTGGTATTTTTACGGTAATCTTTTGTTGACAAAACATGATTTAATTATATGTGTTTTTATGTGAGCCAAAAGGAAAATCAAGCTTTGAATATACAAATATTTTTCTTAGCAGCAAACTATTTGTGCTCGTACCGATCTTCTAGCGGGGTTACGGAGTGTGCCTATGAAACAAGTAGGCAAGGACTTTTTTTTTTTTAACTGTCCCAAAAGCTGCCATGTTCTGCCTCAACAGCCTCCTAGAGTATGTACCCAAATGCCCTCCATTGCCTGGACTATGCCAAGGCATTGGTCACATGATCAATTCTCAGGGTGAGACGGTAACAGCGCCGTGGTAGTTTATTGAGAGCCAGTTCACACTGCATGCGTTTCAGTTGCTTATTTCTGCATCCAAAACGCACAGAAAATAGGTTATATGGTTTTCAATGTCATAGTTCACATCAGTTCTAGTGCATTCCTAGATTGTAAGCTCGAAAGAGCAGGGCCCTCGAACCCCTCGTGTATTGTATTGTTACTGTCTTGTCTCTGTTCAATGTTCTGTCCCCCTTGCTACTGTACAGCGTTGAGCATACCCTTTGGCGCTATATAAATACTGTATAATAATAATTCCAGTTGCAGAAAAAAAAGTAGAACAGGCTGCATTTTTTCTGTACTGGAACACGGTAAAGCGCATCAAAAACGCACCGGAATGCACTGGAACGCACCAAAATCACACCGGAATGCACTGGAACGCACCAAAATCACACCGGAATGCACTGGAAAGCACCAAAATCACACCGGAATGCACTGGAACGCACCAAAATCACACTGGAATGCACTGGAACGCACCAAAATCATACCGGAATGCACTGGAACGCACCAAAATCATACCGGAACGCACTGGAACGCACCAAAATCATACCGGTATGCACTGGAATGCACTAAAATCATACCGGAATGCACTGGAACGCACCAAAGCCACACCGGAATGCACTGGAATGCACCAAAATCACACCGGAATGCACTGGAACACACCAAAATCACACCAGAATGCACTGGAATACTGTACATGTAAGATAAGGACCTTAGATAGGAAGCGCCTCGAGGGCAAGGACTGATGTGAATATACAATATGTAAAATCACTGCGTAGAATCTCAGTGCTATATAAATACAAATCAATGTCGTCTTTTTTTATGCTCAGCCATCCTCCAACTTGCTGGAGTCATTCACAAGAAGGGTTCTGCCCCCTTCAATTCTGTTTTCTAAGACTGGTGACTCCTATACCTGTTATTCCTTTAGTCACCCCCTCTGTAGGTTGGTTTTCAGTGAGTGGATGCGTAATTACTGTAGTGGGTGGACCAGAACAGCTCGCACTCCCCATCTGATCCGCCCACTTGTAGTGCGTTGTTTAAGGGCCAGTTCACACTACATGTGTTTCAGTTGCTTCTTTTCTGCATCCAAAACGCACAGAAAGTAGGTTTTATGGTTGTCAGTGTCATAGGTCACATCAGTGCTTGCAGTTTTAATGCATTCCAGTTGCAGACAAAAAAGTAGAACATGCTGCATTTTTACTACACTGGAACGCAGTAAAACGCATCAAAAACACACCGGCATGCACTGGAATGCACCAAAAATGCACTGGAAAGCGTATGTCCCTATTTAAACTGAATAAAAAGAGAGGGGAAAAAAATAAACTGGGGTTAAAAAAAACGTGTCAAAAACACATAAAAAACACACCGGAATGCGTCAAAAATACACATGCAGAAACGCATCCGGAAGGTATCTGGACTGCATTTCTCTAGTGTGAACGGCCCTACAAGCTGACAGCTACTAAAGCTGTTGGGACATGTAGTCCATTCATTCACAGAACACTGTGAATGAATGATGTGGTCATATGGGCGGAGCCCCACATGGCTGCACTGTTTTAAAAAAGTTGCACTGATTGAAGGTGAAGCTGCTGACAAAATGAACATTTTCCAACATCCCGTTTGACAAAAGTCGACTTTTAGATTGACTTCTGTCAAGCAGGAATTGATCCATCTTTGGCTAGCTTAACCCCTGCAGTACCAGAGGATTATTGATGAGGAGGTATGGGGGGGGGAGGCAGAGGACTGAAGATTTCAACTAAGACACAGTGGCTAAATGGTTAGCACTTACAACTGGCAGTACTAGGGTCATTGGTTTGAATCCCAACCACGGCACCACCTGCCTGGAGTTTGCATGTTCTCCCTGTGCTTGCGTGGGTTTCCTCCGGGTTCTCTGGTTTCCTCCCACTTTCCAAAGATATGCTGGTAGGTTAATTGGGTCCTGTCTAAATTGGCCCTAGTATGTGTATGTATGAATGTGAGTTAGGGACCTTAGATTGTACTCCCCTTGAGGGTTAGGGACTGATGTGAAATATATATATATGTAAATTAATGGCGCTGTATAAGTACCTGCAATAAATAAATAAAAAAAACAAGACTCCAGCACAAGGGACAATTCTCATTCAAGTACTGTCCCTTGTGCTGATTGAAAAAAAATGAACTTAACCTCTTCCCGTCCGGCCTATGGCCGAATGGCGGCCGGCAAAAATACTCACCTTTCCGGGTGGATGCCATATGGCGTCCTTTCGGGCATACGCAGTTTGCATGCCCGCAGAGCTGTGCTGTGGCAAGATCTGTTACCGGGTGTGTACCTCGGAACACGGCCAATGACAGTTCTGAGTACCAGCCCCGTTGCCGGTACCATGAGACCTGCTGTGACCAATCACAGCAGGTCACATGACAGTTGTATACAATGGATGGCTTCATTCATGCCATCCATTGTATACTAGTGTGTCTAGCTGTGAATGTCCAATCACAGCCCAGCTGTGTCATGTGATTAGCCGTGGCCAAATCACAGCTAAGCACAAAAAAATAAAAAAAAACCCTGAATGAATCGGTCATTCAGGTAAATGCTTGCTTATAGCAAAGTAATTCTTTGCTATAAGCAAATTGTGTAAAAAAAAAAAAAAAAAATACTGAATACTTCCCCAAAGTAGTACAATGTTACTATTGTAACATTGTACTACTTTGGTCATAGTGAAATATGAAAAAAAAATCGTATAAAAAAAAGAAAAAAATGTAATAAAAAATTAAAAATAATAAATAAATGAAATAAAAAAAAAATTATATATATTTTTTTCATACTGTCACCAGTCAGTGTCCCTGATCACCGCCATAACCAGTTATATGATGACGCTGTACTGCACTGGTGACAGTATGTAAAAAAATTGTGAAAATTATTTTTTTTATTTTTTCATTTTCCGAAAAATTATGACAAAAAAAATACAACTTTAAAAAAACTCACCATGCCTCTTATGAAATACGTCGGACTGTCTACTCTGCAAAAACGGATCATTTGGGGGATATCTGTACTGTTCTGACATTCTTGGACCTCAAGAAATTAGATTGGCTGTCAGTACTTCAGGATTGATCAATATTCAGATCTATCCCATAGTTTGTGAACTCTATAACTTTCCTACAAACTAAATAATACATCCTAATTTGGGTTATTTTCACCAAAGACATGTAGTAGAATACATCTTGGCCTAAATTTATGAAGAACAATTATTTATTTGCAAACTTTTATAACAGAAACAAAGAAAAATGTGTTTTTTTTTTGTTAATTTAGCAGAAAATAAAAACCCCAGTGGTGATTAAATACCACCAAAAGAAAGCTCTAGTTGTGTGAAGAAAATTATAAAATTTTAGTTTGGGTACAATGTTGTATAACCGCACAATTGTCATTCAAAGTGTTAGAGCGCTGAAACCTGAAAATTGGCCTGGGCAGGAAAGGGGTAAAAGTGCCCTGTATGGAAGAGGTTAACTTAGGCTTTAAAGCGATTCAAAAGGTTAATTTTTTTTGGGGGGGGGGGGAATAACAAACATGTCTATACTTACCTACTTTGTGCAGTGGTTTTGCACAGAGCAGCCTGGATCCTCCTCTTCTTGGGTCCCCCGAAGGCTCTCCTGGCCCATCCCTCCTGTCGGGTGCCCCCACAGCAATCAGCTTGCTATGGGAGTGCCCGCTGCTCCGTTTGTCCATTCACACATGGAGTTGCAGCACCACCTCCTCTTTATCCTCATTGGCTGACTAGCTTTGGTTGACAGCAGTGCTTGCTGTCTCAGCCGATGAGGAGGCAGAGACCAGGAACAGCCGAGGCTGGATCTCGATGAGGCACAGGTAAGTATTGGGGGGGGGGGCTACTGCACACAGAAGGTTTTTTACCTTCATGCATAGAATGGATCCTCCTCTTCTTGACCTTGAGCCTTTACAACCACTAATAGTTTTCTGGGTGATACTGCATTAGTCTCCTTTAAGTGTTGCTCACATAACCAAAGCACCGGTGGAAGTCTGAAGCAGCATGTTCTCCAGAAAAGAGATTTCATGCCCTTGCTGACACTCTTTGTTCACATTGACAAAATGTATTAATTTGCAAAGAGATATAGGGAGGGACATGGGACATATAGGACATATAGGACACAGGGAAGGCGGCAGGGTTTGTTAACTAGTATTAGCAACTATAATGGGTAGATTTTGAATAGGAGAGGATATTGCCAAGAGGGGTGTTAAAGACACAGCTAGGGTTTGTCGAGTGATTAGGAAAGGAGTGGATATAGAAAAGGAAGAGGAGAGGGAAAACAATACAAATACCAGGATATGCTGAAAGATGTTAGATAGTGGGAACTAGGGATGAGTGAAATTGACTGTCCATTCTTTGCTAAGATTTTGGCAACGGAGAAGGTGAAACTAAGGTGTTTATTTTGGTGGTTGTAATAGGTTCAACGAGTCCTTAATGACCCCAGAGAGTTATAGAAGTAACAAAAAAGACAATTCTGCAATAGTCTGCAAGGGGATTTTTGCAATAATTAATAACATTTAAACATTTTACCCAAGCAGAAAATATTTCCATTTCTGTTTCATTGAAGACAAAAGGAGATCCTCTCTTCCTCACTGTAAACCCAGAATAAAATGTGTATATATAATAGTAATCCTTTAAAAGCTCGAGCCAATGTTTTTTTTCATTTGGTATCTAAACCCAAAAAACAAAAAATGTAATATATTGCAGCTTAGCAGTCTTAAAATGTGGTGGCTGTGTTGGTTTTCTTTTTTTGCACCTATTTTTCATCTGCTGATCATACTGTATTTATGGAGGGGCAGCGATGTCACTCTAGTCTTCTTTCCTGATTTGGACTACAAATACCTTTTCCTTCTCCGCATCTCCATTATATATAAAGGAGGTTTTTTTGCAAATTGCACAACATAGATGGCACAACATGAACATTTCAGCTCAGTGCACAAGAAGCTGCAAGGATACTTCATTTTTCAACAGATATTATCTGAACTTATGACAAGTGTATTTGGCATCAAAGAAACATCTTAGGACTGCTAAGCTGCAATATGTTTCATTTTTATTCTTGGGTTTAAATACACCCAAAGTGTTTATAAAGGATCTTTTTTTTAATTAAAATTACAACCATGTTATACTTACCTGCTCTGTTCAACAGCATTGCAGAGCAGCCCCGAACCTCCTTTTCTGGTGTCCCCCACTGACACTTTCTGCTCCTTCTCGTCTATGTCTACCTCCATAGCAAATGCTTGCTATGGGGCAGACGTGCAAGCTCGCTCCCGAACCACGCTGTGTGCATCCATAGACACACACAGTGTGGCTCGGCCCTGCCCTCAACTCTCTGCTCACAGGATTTGACTGACAGCAGCAGGAGCCAATGGCTCAGCAAAGGCCGTGAGAGCGAGGGGAGAGCTGCTACAGGTGGGCACAGCACTGGATGTGGGGACTCAAGTATTTGGAGGGGGAGATAGTGCTACTGGGACATTTTTAACTTGAATGCAGGAAATGCATTCATGTAAAAAATGTCCTGTTTTAGAACCACTTTAACTGCCTCTTATGAAGTAGCATATAGCACGTTTTCCTTTCTCAGCACCTATAAACTATAATACGATTTTCCTGCCCCCACCCTTTTTCTCTGTACAGCTGCCTAAGGTGTTTCAATTAGAGAGAAACAGTCCAAAAGGAAACAGCTACTGTACTATGCTTTCTTTAGAAAACTGATAATTCTCTGGGAATCCTGTGTCACTGGTAAAATAAATATTTTTTTTCTTAGTAACAAAAATCAGGTTATGGACTTTAAATTTAAAATGATAAACAATAACTGTTAACTCTCAAACCATTATAATTTTCTATACCCATGCTACACATTTTAAAGTTTAGGTTCAGGATGATAAATGGATAAGTTCACCTTTGGAACATGTCACATGTTCCACCCGTTTTTAGGGTGGAACATGTAACATGTTCCCATAGCTGCAGCCCCACCAGCCCGTACAGCAAGCAGATATTCTGACAGGTCTGCAGGAGACCTGCATGGCATCAGCAATCTACTGATCTCTGGTGCAATGCTTTCCAGGCTCCTTTGGGCAAAAATAATAAATTCATATTTTTTTTACCTGAAAAAAATGTGCGTTTATTATTTTTGTCCAAAAGGTGAACTTATCCTTTAAAGTAATGCAATTTTTTAAGTGGAGAAAACTTTTAGCTTGTGTTTTTGTGGAATATGGACAATTTTAAGCACAAAAGTCAAAATACAAACTGCAGATGTCAAAGGATAAGTTCACCTTTCTGAACATGTTACACCCATATTTAGGGCGCTACATGTTCAGTATCAGACCCCTGCCCTGTCCCCCCCCCCCTCTCTTTGTGGCAGCAAGCCAGGAATCTTTTCCCTGAACTTGCTGCCACAATACAAAGAGCATGGCCGTGCGGGCCTCTGCCGTCATGGCCGCATCATTGATTCACATATCCCTGTAAATCATTGAACTGCAACTACCAGCCTTTGCGGCTGTCAGCTTGTAATTCTAAATGAACTACCACTGCACTGTTACCTGCAAAATAAATGTGCATTTATTATTTTTTGTTAAAAGGTGAACTTATCCTTTATTATACTATGTGGATAGTTACTAGCTCATGCCTACTTTTTGTGTTTGGATGTATTGATTGCAAGAAATGTAAGTAAATGCTTTCCAAAGGTTTAGGCCAGCTCATGTATGTCGTAGGCAAAAATGCCCTTGTACAAAATATTCGGACCCAACCGTGGGTCTTCCTTTTCATCCAGCAAATGAGAAATACGAAAACATTAAAAAAAAGTTGTGTTCAGTTTGAATACCTAGTTGGGGAAATTAGGAAAACAAGATTTTAGCTTGCGATCGTGTGATCATTGATGTAAACACAACTTCCCTTGTTCACTTAGATCAGGCAGCATTCACTTTGCATAGTGAACACACTCTATTCCTTTAGTACAGTGGGGTAGATTTACTAAAACTGATGCACTCCAAATCTGGTACAGCTGTGCATGGTAGCCAATCAGCTTCTAACTCCAGCTTGTTTAATTAAGCTTTGGCAATAAAACCTGGAAGCTGATTGGTTTCTATGCAGCGCTGCACAGATTTTGCACACTTCAGTTTTAGTAAATAGTCAGTGTTCTATAGTCAGTGATTTTGCTCTTGGACAACTAGACCACACAGTCAAGTGTGGCCCATCTTAAACAGGTCTGAAAGTCAATCTGAGTCCCGACCCATAGTTTAAGAAACACTGGAGGTTGTTTACTAAAACTGAAGAGTGCAAAATCTGGTGCACCTGCATAGAAACCAATATGATAACCAATATAATAAGATGGTTGGTCAAGATTCAGAATGGATTTCTGGGCCAGGAACTCGCGAACACTTAACGCATCATTTGCAGGAGCATTGTCATGGTGGAGAATCCACTTGGGAGAATCCATTTGTCAGACCAGAGTTCTGGTCCTCTTCTCTGAACATATTCCTATAACCTTTTCAGTATTTCCAAATAACAATGTTGGTTGACCATTGCATCATCGTGGACATCTTCCCACCCCTCCCTAAACTGCCTATGCCATTCAAAAACACTTGATTTCCTCATGGAATGTTCACCATAAGGCCTTTGTACCAGAGCTAAAGTTTCACTTGCGCTTTTGCCAATTTTCATCCGAAATTTGATATTAATCCACTGCTCCAGATTTCTGTCACTCATTTTCCACCAACAGCGCAATGCACACACGTGTTATTTCTTCTACTACTTCATAAAGTCTGTGTCAACTGGTCTGTGACCCAAGCGAGAGCAAATTAGAACATGTCAGCACATGCTTAAGTGAAAATGGCTGTGTGACTCACCACCATAGTGCTACACCATTGGCATTGCGGGAATTACATTGTCACACCTTGTATGTATGAATATATACATTAGAATGACACTTAAAAATATATTCTTTGTTTTGAATGATAATTATTGTATTACTAATATGTTCATTTTTTATTTTTCTGTCTATCAAATGAGAAAATATTAAGAACCATACTTGAATGGAAACAAATAATTTTAGGGTTTATGCGTTTGCTTGTTTTTTATATACAGCCTTTGTATGACTTTGCTTGACATTTTGGCACCAATTCTCTTCTTCAGTCCCAGTAAGGTAATAATTTTCTTACTTGGGTCCTCAGATTAAAAGTTTAGGAACCCCTGACTTAGTAAATCAACCTCAAATAAGTGGTGGTTCCATCACTTCTGTTCCTAAAAAACTTCTCTTTGACCTTCTTTTGCTTGTTCTACAACTTTGCTATGACTATACACAGCAGCAAGAAGAAAACAAATCATCCACAGATGAGTAAATAAAATAAATCTGAAATATGTTAAAAGGTATATAAAAGCCATGAGTAAGAAATGAGTAAGTGCTAAACAGAAACACCACAATATACTGATCTCACACAAAGACTTACATTAACAGCTTTATTGAGGAAGACGGCACAATCTAACCATTTTGCAGTTTACGGGAAAAGCTTCTTTTAAACAGCTAATATTTAAATAAAAAGAATTTACATTGGAAGTGCTGGTAAAAAGCATTGACTCAAATAACTTATAAAACAAAAAAACAAAAAAAAACAAACAGCATTTCTAGAGGTTAATTTTTTTTTTAGTAAAAAGACACATTAGTAAGTCTCATTTTGTACCAAAATACAGTTTCCAAAGAATAAAAATAAAACATACTTTTTATTTATTTTACAAGTAATTTGAAGATAAAACTGCAGCATCAATATAATATCCTATTATCACATAAAGAGGTCTTACCAGAGGGGTAATTTTCACTCTTGGTAGGTGAACCTATGTGTGTTTCAAACATCCATCACGTGCAGGGGATGTCAGTTTTTTTTTTTCTTTTTTCTTTTGTTATTACAAGATTTTATTGGGTCGCTGCCTTTTTTATTCCCCTGTATGTGACTGAGCATTGGAAGTAGGTTCACTTGACCACTAGTGAGAATTAGTTCCTTTAGTAAATCAACCCCAAAAATGTTTCAAACAAAATAACATTATTAGGCTATCACAATCTTTATAAAACAGCACAAAAATTGCTGAATGGAAGGTCTTCTTTCATGGAAAACAGCATGAAAATTTTGAGCTTGCAGGGGATGAGCTGTCAACATCTATCTGTTCTAAACAAAAAGAATGCATAGAGCAAATGTTGAAAGAATCTGATTGGGTTGCATGCTGGTTTAATCTAGTTTCCATACAGTAGGATCCAGTTACCTACATACTATTTATTAGAACATTGGCTGGATAATCTCAGCATCAAATTTGCAGATATTTTTGGCTTAGCAAAAAGATTATAGTTGTGACCAAATATGGTTACATTTGCTGTGAGGATTGGTAGAATCAAGGAAGGAGCTCAGTACTCATCTGTCATCTCAGCACCACCTGAGAAGCATCAGAATGTAGTTGCTCCAACTCAGAAATTGCATTTTACTTCCAGGGACAGCTATGTCAGTCACCAGGAGCATGAAAAAGTCACTGTCTTGGAAACTGTGTGGGGTCGGGGTTGCACTTGCCATTGAGTTCTTCTCAGCTAGGTACAGTAATTTTATTTTTTGGTATAAAATGTCAAGAGGTATAAAAACAATCTTAACAACATGACCTGAAGGCAAGACAATTTGATCATGCTAACCTGTATCAACCAATATTATAGAGGGACATTTGTATCTTTAAAAATTGTATCCTCCGAACCTGAGTAAGGAAATAACTGAGCAAGCCTTAAGTGATTTAAGGGGATCTAGGTGAGACTCAAGCTGAAGAGATCAATGTGGGACTCAAGTTGCTTCACGGTCAGATATCTAAAAGGTCTAAAGATAACAGCTGCTTGTTTGTTGTCTATGCCAGGAACCCAGGTAGTTTCTTTTTTTAATTTTAGATCCTGTAATTGGCTGCTTTTAGGAAAAAGATAAGCCATTTCGTCGAAAAAAATGTTTCACTGAAGGCCCAATGATGGCAGGAATTCTAATGACTTGAATGGCAAATGATTGTCTTGGTGTTATTCTGTTCTAGTATGTGTTCTGTAATCCAAAGTGAAGAGAGCTAAAGTGTTACTGTGTTTTTCTGTGGTAGGGACTAATCATCGTTTTATGTTTTAAGTTAGGGAAAGACAATGATGGTCCTCATTAGAGGAATTATGAGACTGGAGATCTGTTGTAATGTCCCATTATAATGGTGTCTAAACTATAATGTAGCTGACTAATGAAAATTAAAGAAAAACAAGGGATTACAGAGCGTTGAAGCCTATAATGACAAATCAGAATTCTTGTTTAAATTTTCCATAAAAATAAAGGAGAATCTTTTTCTTGAAACAACCCAACTATGTTCTGATAAAATACCTAAAACATTTGCATAGCAACATAAATATAAAAAAGTATTAGCAGATCATTCATGTGTCAATCAAATTGGTCCTTTAAAATTAAAAGCCAAGCTGTTTTACTTGTCGAACAATTTGTCTGTCCAAGCAGTCCTGAGATTTATACAGGCTTAGGAAATACAGTTAGGTCCCCTTTTGTCCTAGTCTTTAAATGGACAGTAAAGGAGCAGCAGCAGACTATTAGGTTATTTTTCTGCTCTCTCCTCCTCTAAGCATGTCCATTATCAGAATATGTGCATGCAAACCACCTGATTGGCCCCAAGTGCTGCGCTCCCTTTCCCAGTTCTGTTCAGAGGATAGCAAGAGGCTCGTACCAAGTCAAACGTTTTTTAATCTGTGTTGGAAGATCAGCTTTAATGCATAGTTCCATAATTTGCAGAACTACACAGGTTTGGTGCCTGAACAGCCTGTTTTCCAAGGGTTTACCAGCTGTGGGATTTTCATTTCCAAAAGTATACATTCACTCACTCTTAAAATAGGCTAAATAAGAAGCTTGAACTTGTGATTTTACAGTGTACAAGAGACTAGATCTAGAAAAAGCACTGTTAAAGTGGTTGTAAAACCTTAGATATACCCACTGAATTGACTAGCTTTAGGTGATACATGGAGATGAAACAAATTCTCCTACATAAGTGGAGTCTGTTTATTTGAGCCCTTTCTCCTCTACCGTCTCCTAAAGCACACATTTTACACAGCATTCATGAGCTCCAGCAGGCAGAGCGCAGACTTCTGATGTCACACACTGCACATCATAAAGCAGGGAGCTGAGTGTAATCTGACACCTGAGTGGAGGGACTGCACACAAAACTCCTCTACACAATCTCAAAAGGAAACATGTACAGCTAAGGCTGTCAATGACCTGCTGTATGCTGGAGGGGGGTGGGGCTATCCCCCCAGAATTCTTTGTTGTCAGCATAGATTGTCAGAAGTGACTTTTGCAGATAACAGAGAAATGAAAGGGGGGGGGGGCAGAAATCACACTAGGTGTTTTTGGCCCAAGGCAAGTGCACGCTATATGAGGATATGCCTTGTTCACTTTTAATTTTAGAGGTTTGAAACCTCTTTAACCAACATTTCTATACTTCAAAACAACCTGCATGTCAGGATCTAGATCTAGCCTCTGTGTAATCCACTTCTTTCCTTAGAATGCATTGTCCTACCATCTTGGCTCTGCATAACCATGTCATTGCCTACATAATGGATAACAGGGTATATACCTGTGCATGCATAGCATTATGCTAAATAAAGATGCAGCAAATAATTACTTTATTTAGGTTTCATAACATTTTGAGTCATCACTGTATTGCCAAAATGTATATACACTTCACATCACCCACAATTCTGTAAATACTGCATAACAAAGAACAGTAATCAATGGCAACCAATAAGAAAACCTTAATGGTCAAACCACATTGCTGAAATATGATTGGTTTCTTTGGATTCGTGTAATACAGCACTACTCAAATGTTTCTGAAGTAACATCGGAAAACTGAAATCTGATTAGCCGCATTGCACTTTATTTTGGTCTTCGCAAAACTTAACAGGATAGCTTGTCTTGTTTCTTCTATACATTGTTTAGTAACGTATAGCACAAATTGATTTTCCTAACATATTTACAAATTTGTATGTAAAGGTTCTCATGTTTGCATAGAAACTGATATTTTTGATATTATATTTAGTTTTGCATTATCCATTATTTAAAGTCAACAGAGACTTGCAGGGGCCAGATGTCTGTATTCACCCACAACAGCGGTTTCTAAACTATGGTCCTTTGCTTGTCTTTATCTGGTCATTGGGGCATCATTCCTCCCACTGAATTGAGACACTGTTGTACCAACTGACATCAACAATGATACAGCATTTCTCCCCCTAATACCAAATGTGACGATGTTTACTCTCACCGATGCCAGGAAATATTCTACTCCCGCTGGCCACAGTCCGACCCCAATATAGTATGAAGGACAATACACTGGCCCTTTGTTTAGAAAGTTTGGAGACTCCTGATCTACAGTATTACAAACTGGGGAAATTAATGTAGGGAAACATCTCCTACAAGACCATCATTACTGGAAAACTGAACTCCAAGCAAACAGCTAAGTATTCATTCAAAATGTATATATGTTAAATATTTTAGCCAACAAAGGATATAAAATTCTGTACAGGCAGTCTTGTAAACCTTTTTGCAGAGAACAAACTTTCCTGCAGGCTAAATTACAGTCAGGGAATACAGCCTAGTCCAGGATCCATCCCAGTGAATAATGAAGGAGCAGCATCACGCCTGGGAAGTCCTTCTACTCCCCTTTTTATTTACTATGTATAACTGTGTGATGTGTATTGTGGTACAAATGTGTTAAAAAAAAACCAGAGCTGTGTTTGTATCTGTTGTCATGCATTGACACTCCATTCTAAAGCAATGGGTTGCTGAAATGCACAATAACATAAAATAAATGCAACAGAACTGGTAGGTGTGAATGAGTCCTATATGGTTATCTAATAAACATATAACTGAAAAAAACATTTGTGGTAAACCCCTGAGACATTTAAATGTTTTAAAGTAAATGTTAATGAAGGTATTACATTTGTATTTATTAGCCCTTTATTTTTTTTAAATATATGTTTTCCAAACCCAAATTTTTAGACCATTGAAAAGAGGCTTCTAAGACTTAACATCCCAATCAGCAAAATTTCTGTAAAATCAAAAAAATTATGTAATAATGGTCTTTCAGTAACATATTTCGTGGCATTTCCTACTGGTTTTCCCATTGATTTCGAAAAATTAAGTGGTATTCCCCATTTAAAAACACTATAAGACTGCATAAATATAAGTATGGAAATATTATTATTGTTATTTTTATTATTATTTCTAACGGAAAATTGCAATTTCTATTAAATAAAAAACGAAACAGATTGTGTTCTGAGAAATAGTGTAATTTTAATTTTTTATTGCGCTTAATCTTTTTTTGACGTTTGTAAATTTTACTACAGATTCAAGTGAAGAAAACTGAGCTCTAAGGTTCTTTTAAACCATGCCATTTATCAAAACGATGCACAGCAAGCTTTAAACCCTTTTTTAGCATGGACATTTTTTTCTAGTTGATGAAATAACCATTTGCAAAATTCATGATTAAACTTTTTTTAGTGGTGGGAAATATAAAAGTACTCTGTAGCAAGATAAAAGCTATGCAACATCTGGGAGAAGTTCATAATTATATGTTTTTTTTCACTTGAAATTTCTTCTCCCTGTTTTTATTTATTTTTTAAAAACATTTTTACTACCCAAGGATCACTGACTTTATCTTGATACAGAGGGGCCCTCTGATTTATGGAGATGGAAAATTGCATGTAAATCTTCAATATAACGTACTCAGAAAGTGTCAACTGCATCTTTAAAGCAGACATTATATATTGCATCTTTACACTTGAGACAATTTCTTTATATAATCTAAAAGAGGTACATACTGTACTATAATAAAAAGCGGTATATATGATTTTGTTATAATTCATGCCACAAGAGAATATGATCAACCATCTACGACAGAGATAGTTGCTACAATGGTGACCAATTGTTTGTGCACAGGCATATTAGAAGCCATCTGTCCCATGGACTTTCTGCAAAAACATCCACTAATCATAATGCCAGATGTCACTGTGATACCACTTGTGGCAACTGTGGCTGATAAAGGTGATGATGGAACACCACCAGATACACTGTAATCAGTGTACATCATGTCCCATATCTCTAGACATCTTCCCTTAACTTGGAGCCATCAGCCAGCAAGCCGCTTAATTAATATGGCGCAGCCAGTTCCATCTTTTAGAGGTCTTCAAGCCCAACCAGAGGCTGACAAACTGAAAAATAATTCAAATGCCAGCAGACACATTTAGGGAGCCAAACAAAAAGTATTTCCATAAAAACATATATAAAGTTAGGTGCCAGTTGTCACTGTTGTAGGCACATTTTCCAGGCCTCTGACAGGGTTGTCAGGTTTGCTAAATCATAGCAATAATTGTTACTAGCTATATTAACTAATACAGCAAAAATATTTAATTACCTTATTTTTGGCCCCTTAAATGTTGTCACAGGGATGCTTTCAGACCAATGTTTGACCTATTTTCTTTATAACATTTTGCCTCATTTTCCTGACGTTTGCCAAAAAAAGATCACTCAAACTGAACAAGCTGCATGCAATCTTATCCTCGGTGAGCTCACTGATGCCCTCTGTAGCCTCCACCTGATTTTCCTATGAGTGTGTTACAATCAGTTATTGATTCTGGCAGGATTAAAAGGGTATGACACCAGGACTGCAGCTGTATAAACAGTAAATAATGGGAATATATGAGTAAAACAAATTTCTGCCGAAAATATAAAGCCTCAGCAATCTACTAGCTCCTTTGTTCAGAGCCGGTAATAACTGAGAACAATACTTTTTTTTTTTTTACTCTTTGTAAAAAGGCAGTTGCTAATGTCTTTCTGTAACTTTTTTATGTATTTTAAGATGATAATGTGAGCTTTTTTTTTTTTCTTATTCAGAACTCTAAAGGCTGAGTCCATATACATTTTCTGAAACCACTAGCTACTTTTAATGGTACTAATACCTGTAATCCTTTTCTATATTTAATTACCATCAAACTTTGCACTACAGCTGACATATCAGGGTGACACAAGTAGTGCCTAGACTGTCAGTTGAAAATAGAATGGGTAGTGCAGGTTGACTGCCATAAACCCCTATCTAAGATCTATACTATCTGTAGCTCTGTCTTATGCACTGGAAATGCTTGAGGCAAGTACGTAGGCAGCACACAGAGTTCAGGAATGTTCTGGGTGGTGGGGTGGGAACATCTCAAAGAACAAACTGCAGGCTTAGATCACTGAACCCTAGTCTTCTGGATAAAGCAGCCATATATGGTAGAACATGGAGCAAAGATACAATCAAAAGAGTACGGATTTAAAAAAATAAAATAAAATAAAATTTAGTGTGCCATTTAAAGATTTTTTGTTTTTTTGATTGGAGTTCTTCTTTAAAACACCTACATGACTGACCAACAAAAAGCGTTTTCTTAAATTTCACATAAACGTCTTTTCTGAATCATTGTCAGCTCTTAGGATGTTAAAGCAGAAAGAACGATCTCTCTAGGATAATGAAAAAAAAAAACTGATGCACAAATGCAGACACTCAGCTTTAAACACTGAAGACACATATTAAACATTCTATTAAATAAATAACTTACAAAGGAACACAAAGGCAGTGGGGTGGGGGTTGGGACGCAGTACATAGAATACACGGGAATACCACATTATTCGTTTTGTTAGAACAGTTTGCATGTGTTTACACATCTTAATCCCATACATTCTTGTGGATGTCTCTTCAAAAAAATATCCATCATTGTTGTCAATTTGACCCAAGTACTTTCAGCAAATGCTTTGCGTGTCTGTCTGCTCACTGGATCGCTGGGTCTGAATGAGCAAAGCAGATCTTTGATTTAAGTTTGTATTCCATAAATAACTTTCCCAGAAGATCATCTGCGTGATTGTCTCTCGTCCTTTAAACAGCATTGTACACACAACAAATAACATTCTTCAAACGGGCGGCTAGCTTTTATTTCACTCGATCTAGCCGCTTGCAGGACGCGGCACTAGAAAAACAGCCTCTGGAAGACTTGGTACGCTTGTGAACTCCACAACTGGTTTTCCTCTTCTTGTTGAAGTGTTGAAGCCCTTTTGCATGTTCTCTGTAGGTCTTTAGTTCTTTGTTAGCAAATCCTTCATGTGAAGCTATAGAGGAATAGGAAGAAAGTGGGCATTTGTGCTTTTCCTTCTTGTTTTTGGTCCTCTTTTTGGGGTTCCTTTACCATTTAGTGCCACAAACATTTGTCTCTCATTGTTCTTCCAGGTTAGAGATGCATAGGTATTATAACCATTCTCCTCTATCCTCTCCTTTAGTTTACAGTCAATGTTAAATTCCTTCTGCAAATATAAAAGAAATAGAACATAACAAAACAATCTGGACTTTTTCACTTACAAACACAATTATTTAATAGAATGGAAAGATATTTTTAACCCACACATAAAAGCAAAAAACTCAAAATACTTCCATAGTCCAGAACAGCCTTTTTTGACCGGGGTGCTGTCTGGGTTTTTCAGGGGCGCATAGTTAAATCCATAATAATTGCCCCAAATTGCCCAAAAATTGTCTAAAAGCTGCTGGTGGGTGGACAAGCCACACTAAGAAACAGGTTTTTATTGTGCAACATTACAACCTTGGGCACTGTGCATGCAAGCTACCAGCGTCGTAAAATCTAGTAACATATTTGGTTGATAAGGAGCACATTGGGTGCCTGCACAGCTTCCTTGTTTTCCCCTCTCCTGCCCCTCTCCATCAGCACTGGGGTCACATTAACAGCATGAACAAGCGAAATTGAGGGAGAACAGAAATGCTGAATACTAGTCAGTACCAGTGTGCAAAGGTATATAGGTATATTTGCTTTGTAAAAATAAACTACCTCTGTTGTTGGATGTCCTACACTCACACAAATGTGCCCATCAAATGCTGAGTTTACTGATCTAAATCATTCAGCTCACAAATATGCGGTTGATGAGTGAGACTTTGAAGTGCATTTGATAACTAGAGATGCATTACTATTGATTCCCTGGGAGCATTCTACCCGAAGTATTTTGAATTCAGGCAGAATGGTGACTCCCAATAACGCAAGTGTTGGCTGCTGATTTGCTCTGCACTTGTGTTAACATTGCCCTAAAGAGAATGAGGACTTGCAGCATGGGTATCAACAAGGATGGCAGGCAGAATATTTTAGACACAAGAAGCTGGTTGACTGTGCTGGGTAGATCCAGCTGCCCTCAGCCATCTCTAATCAAAAGGCTAGCCAGGTCTTGAACAAAAACATTTGGCTTGGATGAAAGTTTCTGCCTGGGCTCATGGAGAGGGTTGGGAGACGCTTGCTGTGGATATCGCTAGTTCCACTTTATTTAGAGGAAAACAGCAAGGCTTTTTAACATGGTCAATCTTTTCTTCTCCCTAGAGAAGCAACAGCTTCATCAGGAACATCATGGATAGGAGACTGTCACCCAATTCGGTTCCTTAATAAATATTAGTAGTAATGGGACGCTTTTATCACTTTGCCGTCAAAATCCTCTTATCATATCTTCACATATTCCTACATCATTCTATAAGCAAGAAGCACCAAACAAAATGTTTCAGGTAAAGATCACAACTCCTGAAAAGCAGGCCATACATAATACAATTTTATTTCCTGCAACCACGGGTTGCAGAAAAGAAAACTGCTCAATTTCCCCAATGATACAGTTAGTGTTGATGGGTGAATCCCTCTTGTAGCGCTGTTGCATTCTACCGATGGAGAGTCTTTCTGGCCGGCATAATACAATGATTACTGCTAGCATCTATAGCTGCCGGCAGTGACTGTTCTGGAAAAAAAAATTGATGGATCGATTTCAGTACAACCATCCTGCCCATAGATGGATTGAACCTTGTCCATTTCCTGCTGAGCCAGCTGAGATTCAATACATCTATGGCAGGTTTTAGGTCTTTAGGTTTGAATGTTTTCGGTAAACCCCCCAACGTGGAGATTTCTCTAGAGGTAGTAAAGGGAAATCTCAACTCTAACAGCTGTCCCCAAACAGGTGTCCCAACTGAGCAACCTCTCTTAACACCTGTCCCAGAGACAACTGTCAGAACTCAGATTTCCCTTCACTTTCTGTTCTGACAAGACAGAGGTTCAACCTCTCTAATTAACCTTTCCAAAAATCTGCACATGGAATGAATAAATAAATGAAATAATAAATTATTGTTACTTACAGAGCCATAGACTTTGCCTCTTCTGTTCATGGCTAAATAATAATTGCTGTTAATGGATTTCACTGCCACAACCCCTACATCCACTGATGTTATCTCCAATATACCTAAAATGGGAGAAATATATAAACAGAAGATATCATTTACGTGTCCATCAATGATAAGTGAAAAATACAAAATATATGTTTTAAAACTCATTGGTACAGCCTGTAAAGCAAACACATGCTTTGCTCATGATTTAATGACCCCACTTACTCAACAGAACCAAGATACTTCATTTAGCTTGCAGAAAAGAAAAAACCCTGTAATTCTGGGTATGGAGTAGCGTGTAACTCACTCCCTTGACTCTCAGCGTTGATGTTTGGCAATTGGCCCATTGTTGTCACATGAGGATAAGGAAAGAGTCCTCGGCCCTGTGTAAGCTCCAACTACAGCATCTTAGAGCTTACACAGGTGTTCCAGTCCTTTGCCATGTCGACAGGGGCATGAAGGATAGGTCAGCATGTCTTGCTGGGGAGTGGAGGCATTAAAGCAAACCTGTTGCTTTGTCCTGCATGAGCAAAGCATCTAGTGGATTCAAAGGGCACCTATATATGATGCACAAACCCCACTAACTGAATCTGTGGCATTGTTATTATATTCCTATACACATGCAACATTCTATTACAGGAAGTGAGCCCAGCCCTTGCCTCCACATGCTAGTGTGCTTTTCACTTAAACCATTACCCATAGCTGATGACCATAGCAAAGAATGAAAATAATGACTGTCAGACTGGGAACCTTGCTTACGGTTTCCTGGAAAAAAAAAAAAAGAATACAGTGTCTACCTGAGGCCACTGAACCAATTCTCTTCCACAATTCCTCTTTCCTAAGCTCCGTTACAGAATGTAGTGCTTCCCCAAGCAACCTGAGGCAGCAATCTACATTGTAAAAGTACTCCGTGGCCTTGGGTGCAAAGGGGCAGGCTTTTGTTTCTGCCACACACACTGAATTATGTTAAACCTTTTCAAGATGTTACTTTTAGAAGTTAAAACTTTTTAAACAAATAAAAATATTGTTGGGACAGAATTAGAACCTAGGTTTGTCATCTATGGGATCATGTGACAGTGGGGCAGTAAAAAGGAAGGGGAAGTATGGTAAGTGCAAACAGGGCCACCGCTCTACCACTGCAAAGTCAGACAGACATATGCGTTCAATAGCTGCAGGCGTATTGAACATGTTTTGCTGGTGTCAATAACCAAAAGATTACAGGGAAAAAAACAGAGTTAACCAGTTACTTCTGCCAACAAAACGTGCTGAATGCTTAACATACTTCAGCGGCACACTCTTTCACACTATGGTGTTCTGCCAAACACGCCAAACAAGTAACATGATAAACAGATGAAGTGCCGGCATGTGTAAAACAGCTGGGCTTCTACGGCACTTATTTTATGGGGAACAAAACTAACAGGTAATATCCAGCCATTGTAGTCTTTTTGCATAACACAGGCAAAGATGATGGCGTATATTATTGTGTCATGTTTGGAGCAGGTGATGGGCTAATCTTCACTGCTGATAAATTTTATATATATATATATATATATATATATATATATATATATATCCTTTATAAAATGTTCATAAAATTATGCAATGGCTGATGGGAAAAAGCAGTGTTAAGCAGTTTCATATGGCATTTAGACATCATTAAAGGCAAATAAAGAGAGCTTGTAAGTGGTGTTGGTTTTCACTTTTAGAAGTTCTGTAACCATATGCTACCTAACGCAACAAAAACAAGCATTAATATTCCTACACCTTTCAAATGCAAGAAATATACTAAGGGAAGCAAATATATTTTCTGTTAAGCCTTATAGGCACCTAAAGTATCCATTCTGTTCGGTAGCATACCTCCTAACTTGTACAATTAAAAGCCACATCAAGATGTACATTCTATCTGCCCAAGCTCTACTCCCCAATTTGGCCATATCTGCACAAGCAACACCCATTTTTGCTAAGTGTGACCATTTAAGAACCCTAAAATTGAAGCACTCTCACTGAAATACAGAAACGCCCTGTAGGTAATGTCAGAACTATGCTTCTTTCCATGGGTAAACTCTTGACAAAATAAAACAACATGTCTTGGCAAAACATATATATAGATATCATTGCAATGAAAGCAGAAGAACGTTAAAATTAGAATTTCTGACCAACAGTAAATGAGCTTTATCAAAAAACCTCAATGACCTCTGTGGTGGCAATCACTGTGGAACAATTCATCCTTAATGTGCACAAGAGAAGCATGGATGTCAGTTAGGGTGGGTCTCACGCTCTGCTCTTGCCCCTCTTTCTGTGCACCTAATCTTTGTTTTCATTAAAAAGCTGGCAGGTTACCAATTAATTGTTGCAAGAGAGGAACAAAATTTGTGGAGTTGCTAAAAATTAAAGCAGTAGTAAATGCCTTTTGTTGATTTATACCTACAGCTAGGCCTATAATACGTGCACCGTGTAGAAGATATTTACTTATCAGTGCTGTTGATGTCACGGAGTGCAAAAAAAATGCCCTCGGAATGCAAAAAAAAGGTGAAAGTTTGAAACTATGAAAGCTGTAGCACTGCAGCATTACTTCCCAATCCCAAATGGCAATTCCAAGGTCTCTCATTAGGAACCTCAACCTTCAGACATTGTACTGTGTAATGCAGGTGCCTAAGTCCCAATTCAGCTTTTTTGATAGGGTGTTTGAGCTGTTTGCATGGCACTCTAGAGGGCTTGCTTGAAATGAAGAAGCTAAGTATTGATATCACATGTTGCTTACAAATCAGGACAATGTTGTTTTATGCTTGTGTTTGCAATATTAGATTCTGCAAAACAGTATACCTTAAAATTCATTTAAAATGTTGACAACTCTGGTCACCTGTTAATGCAGAAAAGGGTAAAGGTTCCTTTATATGAGGCCTACTACTGCTCTACTGAGTAAATGGCATATCCAATGTTAGTGGACCTTTAATTCCACAACTTTGGTGGGTGTATATCTGCTTGATGCAATAGTCTTGAGTTTATTTTGCTATTTTATCTGCGTTTGTTTAGTGCCTTCAAAACAATGTCAACTTGTGGCAACTTCTTGAAAGTGGTTGCCATCCATTCCTCCTAAACAGAAGGTCCGACACAAATACAGAACACACATATAAACTTGGGGCAGTGTCCTGGGTGGAAATCAAACTTAGAATCGCAACAGTGCAAGGCTAAAGTACTAACAACTTCGGGGTCCATTTATCAATATTTTCACCCAAGAGTCACATGACTTTCAGCCAAGATTCACACAATTTTATAATCAAAAGATTTGTGAAAAAGTAAAGATCTAGGAGTAAAGTTGTGTGAATCTTGGGTGAAAACATTGACAAATAGTGTGCTACCCCCATGTTTACTTTGCAATTGTATCAAAAGTGAGGAAATTAATAATTCACTTTTCTAATTTTGAGAAGTGTAAAATTCTGTTAGGGGTTAGTGGTGAGTGTTTGCATATTTACTAATCACTAACACTTAAATACAAATGTGTCAACACATGATAAATTTGAACTGTTCCTCTTAAAAACCAATCTTATTTCTATGGTTAATTAATAATAACTTGCATATTTTATCATAGTTAGAGCACTCTTCCATAGCACTATGTCTTTTTATTAAACCCAGCTGAAAGCCCTTGTGGGAGTTGCACATACTCATGAGCACAGAAAGTACATTATCCTTTTGGATTGTCGTAGAAAACTGAAGCATATGAAGAAAAGCTTGCATAACATGGGGAGAACATTTAAACATTAAGAAGACAGATCTCGACTGGGAATTAATCTAAGGTACAAAGTACTAAGAAAGCATCAGTGCCACTATGGAGCCACCATGTTTCATTGAAGGTTTTAGGCTTAAGACATACTGTATATCTAGTTAAAACCTTTTTACAGTAAACCAAAACTCAAAAAATTAAGATCTGTTAAAAAATGTATCTCTGTCCCCCATAGGGAACATATAGAAAAGTTAATTGTGCCTAGGCAGGTCCCTAAGAAATGTACCCTTTTGCTTGAATTTCTCTTGAAAAATAGCAATGCGATTTTTGGCTAGGTACCCCTCCGACTACAGCCACCTAGATGTATATTTGTAATGCGAGATCATCAAAGGCACTGCTGCCCCTGACTTCTAGTCTTAGCCTTTGGAGTGAAATTTGGTGATGACACTACTGTGGTGCTCAATGTTCTCCTTGCTGGAAGGAA
This sequence comes from Staurois parvus, assembly GCF_062004578.1. NCBI lineage: Eukaryota > Metazoa > Chordata > Amphibia > Anura > Ranidae > Staurois > Staurois parvus. The sequence continues at coordinate 6,025,984 of NW_028318090.1, read as the reverse complement.
GATGAACCTGAGGTGAAAAGATCTCTCTGCTTCTGCCTCATCCTTTTTGGGGATCTGTGCATTCTGAACCTCTTCTCAGGACAAAAACACAGAATTCAGAAATGATTAGCATACAGTGTAAAAGCTACAAAGCACTTTTACGAAACTAGGGAACATGTGCATCAGTTGACACCAATATAAAAATTTCAAATAGTTGGTTGTCAACAATGTTTTCTAAAGTGCTTTTGCTACCTGTCTCATGAGATTTACCAAGCCTGCCAAATAATTTGCAGCTTATATTATCTTTTACTTTTCCGGGACAGAGAGGCACAATGTTCCTTCATTCTTCAAACACTATCTGGAGATCGGAGATCAAGAAGCATTTTGGTTCCAAACAGCCTGCTTAGAAGTTCATGTTCCATCTGAATTGATGTCAAAATTTTTAAACAGCTACGAGAAGTTGTTTGGAATAAAAGGTTTTGCTCCACACATGTGCCATTTCCCCTGCCTGTTATTGTTGGTGTAAATTTCCAGAGCTAACAATCTGTATCAGATTTATTGTGATTTTTTAAAAAAGTTAACACAAGGATAAAATTGTGCAGTTCTGCTAGACATTTTAGCTCAATTTTTCATCCAGAAAGGGGATGTTTATTGAAGGCTTCCAGCCACAATACAATAGGGTGGGAGTAGAGGCCGGAACACATAAAAATAGCTCTATATTTATCGGTAAAAGAAAAATAAACCTACTTTTCCCTTTTATAAGGCTTGAGTATTTGTTTTAGATTTGATGTGCCATGAATTGCAGCTGGAGAAGTGGTCTGATCCAAACATCCATCATGAAGAAATAGTAACAATTGGAACAGGTCTGTAAAATGTTACTGATTTACATCTGTAAAATCCAACACATTTGGTACCCTGTAGCCGAGCCCCATTATCCCTGTCTCTATGTTACTGACTGCAGCACTTATTTTTGTCATATGCCACAGTGACCATAACTTTTTGCAATCTGAATCTTCCTTGCAAGAAGAATTTCTGTGCATGGATGTTATTAAAACTAGTCACGTTGGAATCACTTCTACAAGTACAAACTGAAGAACATGTTGGAAGTAACCCATATATGGTTAAGTGTTGTCTACAGCACCCTTTCTTGTCTAAAACTGAGGCTCCTTTCAGATGGGATAGATCTGTCAGCATGATCCACTGATCCCCACTGAGCAGGCAACACAGACACTGCCTGCTGATTTCAAGGGGACAGTTGGATGGAAACGGACCACCTGTCCATTTCTACCCGATTGTCATCCAATCCGCTGGACGAATGGATCCCCATCTGTCTGTTTTTGCAGTACAGGATCCGATGCCATCGGGTGTCAAGGGACTATTGTCCACTGACAACCGCCAGTTCATAGACATTTATGAATGGAGCGGTCGTGTCGAAAAACGAACAGGCGGACCCCATTGGTACACTTTGTGCAACCAACAGTCTCCTGTAATCTGCAGCTACTTGGAAAACACTTTCCCAGCATTCCTGTTCTGATGACAATAAAATATTAAATATTCTAGCACTTTTTGTTCTGGTGACAATGGTCAAAGAGTGAACTAATAGTGTGAATCTCCCCTTCTTCACAAATTAATAAAAAAAGGTTTAGCTTTAGCTAAAACCAATTTTTCAGTTTTATACAGAGTGTATCCCTTTGTGTGTCCCTACTGGGTAGCTCCAACCTATTTGTCCTAGTGACCATTGTCAGTGTGATTAAAAATTTGAGTTGTCTCCAGCACAAGAATGAAGGGTTAATCTTGCAATAGGGACACAAGGGCATTGATTTACTAAAACTGGAGCACTCAGAATCAGGTGCAGCTGTGCATGGTAGCTATTCGGCTTCTAACTTCAGCTTGTTCAGTTAAGCTTTGACACTAAAACAATAAAACGCCTGAGTTTTAACCCTTCTCTATGCTAAATTAAAAAAAACATTTTGGCTTTAGATAAACTTCATGTCAGAGGGATGCAGAACATAGTGCTCCCCATCACTGCCTTTAACAGACATGAAGTAAGCCATTCTGCTCACCATACACTAGTGCCTGGAGTCCAAGAAAGTGTTTAGTAAAATTGAGCTGTAAGGAATTCCAGTTTATATAAATGTAAGAACAAGCTTACCAGCCATTAGCTGTGGTGGCAAGGGCAACATTTTTTTTTTTTTTAAGGCGATGTTCCTCAGCTGGTGATACTGCCAATAACCCACTTGGGGGAGATTTACTTAAACTAGTGCACCCAGAATTTGGTGCATGATAGTCAATCAGCTTCTAACTTCAGCTTGTTTGATTAAGCTTTGACAATAAAACCTGGATGCTGAATGGTTTCTATGCAGAGCTGCACCAGATTTTGCACATTCCAGTTTTAGTAAATCAACCCCTTTGCTTTCTAGGGTGACAACGCTTAATTACCATACTGCTTCTATAGAAGAGTAGCATTGTCTTCCTAAAACAGGAAGTGTGTCAGGACTACTGAACACCTCCTCATCTCTTGATCTTAATAAAAATGGGGGGGACTTATGTGGTGCACAGAGAGAACTGTTAGAGGGTGCAGGGAACACTGGAAGTTACCAGTTTGCCTAATTTCAGAGAGTCAGGGTTCTTTTTTGCACTTATGGAACAGATATACCAAAACACTTTCAATAGTATTATATACTATATATCAGTCTTTTTCAACCAGGGTGCCTTGAGGTTTCTTCAGGGGTGCCTTGGCAAAATGTCTAAAAATTTGCCAAAACGTGTATACAAGCCATCGCTGGCGTCCATGCAGGATATGCAGGATGTCAGCTGCTTGCACAGCATTCTTGTTTAATCCTCACCTGCTCCTCTTCATCACCACTGGGGAAACATTAACTGAGTGAGGGAGAGAAACCGAGGGAGAAAGGAAACATTGGCATAATAGTCAGTACCAGTTTGCAAAAGTGTATTTGCTTTGGAAGAAAACATCACCTGTAATGTTGGGTTATATAAAACTATTAGAAAAGTTTTTTACAATTTATAATGGGGTGCCTCTGGACTGTCCATAATAATTTGAGAGGGTGCCTTGACTGAAAAAAAGTTGAGAAACACTGCCTTATGTAACAGACCAAAAGGTAGCAAAAAATAAAAGTTCATTCTTAGAGCTTACATGCACAGTAAGACCTGTATGAAGGACCTTAAGTTCCAGACATCTGTTTAACCTCCCCCCTCCCACCTGCCCTTTGGTGATTCCCTTTTATATTTAAGTCCTAGGAGACATGTTTCAGGTGTGTCATTTGCAAAGTACAGATAAAACACTCAAAGCATTTGTCGAAGAACTCTCACGGAGGTCAGAGTCCGCCTTTGAACATGAAAGTCTCTCGTGTTGTGAGATGGCAGTCAGCCACCTGCGGGTACATATCACATTATGAGGTGTGAACATTATTATGAAGTGTGCAGTTCTTCAGTACATAAAGGAGATTCGTGTGACAAGGGTACAAAAACAAAAACAAAAGTTTTCTTAAAAGGGACAATAGACTAAACCTGTAATATCCAAAAATATGTAGGTAATGGCAGTCAAACTGCACACTCTTGTATTACATTAGAGGATTGAAAATTATGGATATAGGATTTCTTATATGGGATAATTGGCCAAGTCAAATGAATGTTAGAAAATATCTCTATTACCGGAGACCTACAATAAATGGTAATGTAAACTGTACTTTGGGAATGTAAAGTATTATTCTAGTCAAAAGTGTCATTTTTTGTTATAAGTAGGGTCTGAAAGGCACAGTCATCTCATGGTTTTCTCTTCAAGACTAAGACCTAAAGCTCTCCCCTCTCTATTTCCCAGCTGTGTTCCTGAACACCAATGAATTTTGGGCTTCATGGCCATAATGAGGTTTTCCCACTCTTTTGGTTCCATTCTCTATATCAGCGATTCTCATCCAGGGTTCCTCCAGTTAATGCTAGGGATTCCTTGAGCTTTTGCTGTCTGACCTCCTATTTAATGGTACCTGCATAGTTCCAGGGCCAATGCCATTTTATAGAGCTGGCAGCATGACATTAATGATTGTTTTTGCTGACTGTAGGGCTTGCATTCTGACCATCACTGTAAGGGCTGCAATCCTTCCACTGACCACCAATTTAAGGGGCATTTTTCCTTTTTTCCCCTGATAAGTAGGTTTTAGTAAGGGTTCCCTGAGACCAGAAAGTTAGTTTAAGGGTTCCTCTGGGATAAAAAAGGTTCATAAAGTCTGCTCTATTTTATGAAAGGAGTCAAAAAGTCTAACAGAGATTTAATGACTATAGCAAATGTAAAGATCCAACAATTCAAGTGCAAATATCTCACCAACAGATTCCTCTAGAGATATGAAAAAAATGTTAGGCAATATAACTTTCCAGTGTCAAAAAATGTATTTAGAGTATTAATGTTGGGCAGAGCAGCTCTTAAAAGTACCTACATGGATCCAGTCCTGGCCCGAAAGTACTTACAATCTATATGCCTTCCACATTCATACAGAAGAAGTACAGAAGAGTCAACAGCACTACTAACAAATCTCTAACTTTCAGCCAGATACAGGACCATACATCTCTACTGATATCACCAACTGGTGGGCCAAGGCTTGCCTGTACTGCAAGAGGAATGCAAACCAAAACGTAATTTTGTTTTGTTCTGGACAGTGTAGGGATGGATTAGAACCTTTGTTTAGTTTCTACTGCTCTCTTGGGTGGATCCACCCTCATTTCCTGTAGAGATGACAATTCTCACCAAGGCAGAATTCAAAAGTTGAAGGAAACCTCTCAATGGTGAAATCTGCTCCGTGGAAAACTGTCAATTACAGGATTTCTTCTCACTTTGTTTGTCTCAGGGACAAGCAGTAAGACAGAATATCCTCACAAAGAATTCAGATCTGACAGAGATTCTAACACTTTTTTGCTCTATTCAGATCAAAAAGCACAAAACAAATTGGCTGTAGCCATTAGATCTGCATGACATCCTTGCAGAAGGAGGTGTCAGTAAAGCAGCCTTTGTAATTTTATTAATGTACCTTTCCCTTAAAGTGAACTATATAAAAAATATTTAATGCAATCTGTCACTTACCATTAACAAAGCCGCTTTTGTTTTTTCACGTAAAAGAAGAAAAAAATGGATAATAATAAAACCATGTTAACGAAAAACTAGAAATCAATGCATATCAACACAATCCTTGTAGAAAAAAAATACTCCATTCCATCATATCTATGCTGGATCCTAAAATTCCCTTCCAAATAGAGCTTCTAGTGTACTCATATAAGTAGCTTGCGTAAGCAATTGCAACAGGCCTTCACGTACTTTACAATGCATTAACACAGGATCCAGGCCAAGGCAGCCCGTCTGTAAGCATCATTGCAAATGATTTCTTCACCAGGAATTAAAAACAGCTGCAAAGCGCAGTGTACCAAGAAGAAAAATTAATTATCTGCTGAATCTGGATTAGATTAGATTTAAATAATTGTATTCCATCCTGAAACAAACAGATTTTTCCCTTACCGAAGCTTTACAATACATGCTGATTTCATAAACAGTCATTCAACACATCATCCGACAATGATAAAGACTTGAAACTCAAAAACATACTTAAAAGGCTATCAGGGTGCACTCCCGTCATCTTACACCTTGGCAAATACATTACTATTGCAGGCGTGTTTTCAGGATGCGGTGGTTAGATCACATAGCTGGATGTCAATCGGAGGTCTAGACTCAGACTCTGATCTTACATCGCGTGTGAATAAGGTGAGATTTTAACTGTAAGTGGTGACAACTACGTAAACTATGCAAAACTTTAAAGGTTCCTGTGCAAGGTGCTCAATTACAAAGTCTCACGGTAGACCTAATAGACCCGTAAAATGACCTGGACACTTGTAATGTACTTTTTAATTTTTTAATTAGGTTTTTCCTTTGCTTTATTTTGTTAGAACATAATCACACAGGCAATTCAAAGTTTGTGAAAAACCAGAACTTTTTTTTGTTCAGAATGTGTAAGGGTTTTATTTCTGGAAGATTTACCATCTCTATTGGTCCTGATAATAATTTTTATTCACATGGATAGTAATGGTTAATCCTACTTTTTTGACTTGTTACAGGAACATGAGGCAAGGAAAAAATTTCCAATAGGGGATCACTGTTAGTGTTTCTTTTCTAGCCTTACAATTATGGTCTTAAAATAGTTTTCTTATAGAGAAGAGGAGCATTGAAAAAACGTATCTGCATTGGGCGTCAACTATGCCAGAATACTACATTCTTTATTCTTTTATGTAGTGTTAGATTTACAATTTACTGACCATCATTAGCTATAAATTTAGCAGGGGTCCCCTTGAAATCTGGCACTGCAATATATTTACTTAGCCAGCAATGGTATCACCCTAAACCCAAACTTTTACATTTATATAAAAAGTGTGCAGGTAGGTGTAAGCATGTAGCTAGGTTACTGCATTTTTAAAAAATCTTGGCTATAGTCCTCCTTTAGGATTCACTTTAGAACTATACTTTCTTAGTAGTACACCTCTAAACTATTTGACAATTTGCCTATTACAACATTCATATTGCACACTATGTTTTCTGCATTCTTAAAATAATTTAGATTTTTTTTTTCTAATACACCTTTTTTTCTGCAGTTTAAGGCTGGATACGTAACAGCTTGGAATGACTCACTATCTAGAAACTGACAGATGTTTAGAGATGGATCAGAAAAGAATGTGTAGTCAATGTTACTGATTTGCATAGCACTCAGCAAGGAGAAACATAATTTCTCCTGAAACAAGAAACTTAAAAAGAAAAAGCAGTTGTTAGGCTCCATGCACATTGGGCGTTTTAATAACGGTGGTAAATTTAGCTGTGTGAAGTCACGTTAAAAACTTGAGTTTTTCAGCGTTTTTTAGTGTTTTTGTCATAGCGTTTTGAAGCGTTTTTTTAATGTTTACGGTTTTTAGAGGTTTTTTTTACCAATAAAATAAAACATTTTTTAGTCAAAAAAAGTCCAAAAATGCTGGTTTGCCGCGATTTACAGCGTTTTGTTGCATTTTTCAGCATTAGAGTGTTTTTACAGCTAAAAATTTCCTCTAGAAACCCACAAGTCCTGGGTTTTTTTTCCAGTCAAAAAACATCCCTGCCAAAAAACGTTGATTACAGTCTGTGTGTGCATGGACACATAGGATAACATGCTGGGGAGTTGACTGGCGGTAGAAAAAAATATCAAAAGCCAAAAACAGGCTCTGTGAAAACGTCCAGTGTGCATGAGGACTAAGTCTTACTGAATACCTGCATTTATCTTCTGTACAGGCACACTTTGGCTATATTCATATTCCCCATGCCACAGTATGATGTAACATTTAAAATAAACCTGGCCTTTGCTCATTCAGGGAAAAGCACCACATTCACTTAAAGCAATTCTGTTGCTAACTCCATGGAAGAAAACTGAAAGCTTCAAATAAAGAACATGGACAATAACCTTTCCTTCACTCTTTTGCTGAGCTCTGGGTGGTGCTGCTTTCTAATACTTAAGGGTACAGCACCTGGTTGGGTGCTGCGGTTCCTTCTTCTGGCCCCTACTTTACTAGTTTATTCTGTGGAGTTACAAACATGGTCACTTTAATAGCCCCTGTCTGCAGTTATGTAGTATACCTTCCATTCCCTTTCACACTGTCCCATTGCCCCATCAGAATCATGTATACAAAAGGTCTTTGTGAGCCCCAGGTCAGTCTGGTAGCAGTTTATGGAATAAGAACCTTCCTTACATCTCCCTGTATGACAATATTCAAACCTGCACTTGAATATGCATGCTAGGAATATGCATGCATTACATACTAGGGGGGTACAACTGGGGGAATCGATAGTGGAGAAGGATCTGGGGGTTCTGATAGATCACAAGCTTAATAATGGCATGCAATGCCAAGCTGCAGTTTCTAAAGCGAGAAAAATCCTCTCTTGTATTAAAAGAGGTATAGACTCCAGAGAGATATCATATTACCCCGGTACAAATCATTAGTAATACCTCATCTGGAATATGCAGTTCAGTTTTGGGCACCAATTCACGAAAAGAACATTGGGGAACTGGAGAAAGTACAGAGAAGGGAAACCAAACTGATAAGTGGCATGGAGGAGCTCAGCTATGAGGAAAGATTAGAGGAACTGAATTTATTCTCTCTTGAGAAGAGGAGTTTAACCACTTCAAGTCCGGACACTTTCACCCTCTTCCTGTCCAGGCCAATTTTCAGCTTTCAGCGCTGTCACACTTTGAATGACAATTGCGTGGTTATGCAACACTGTACCCATATTAATTTTTTAGCATTTTTTTTTTGAGACAGATAAAACCTTATTTTGGTGGTATTTATTTACCACTGGGATTTTTTTTTTTTTTTGCTATATAAATGAAAAAGTCCAAAAATTTTGAAAAAAAGTGTTTTTCTTTTAAAAATGTGCAAATAAATAATCTTTCTTCATAAATCTTGGCCAAAATGTATTCAGTTATCTCTTTAGCAAAAAAAAAAAATAACCCTAATTAGTTTATAACTAAAAATTATAATTTTTAAAACATTTTTTTTTACATTTTATTTTATATTTTTATATTATTTGTTTTTTTTTTTTTACATACTTTCACCCTAGCAGTACAGTGTCCCCTTAGTGACACTGTATTACTTGTGAGTTTTTTGGGTTTTTTTTACACTGATTGCTTTAACACCCAATCAGTGATCACATGATTGGGACCTCACACAGAGGTCCCGTACAACGATCGGTGTTCCGAATCGCGGTGCTACGCGCTCCCAGGGAGTGCGCACAAGCAGGGGGCGAGGAGGCAGTTTATAAACAGCCACCCACTCCTGCACTGCTCCCGTCTGCACATTTATATACATATGCCTGACAAGAAGTGGTTAAGGGGGGATATAGTCAACATGTATAAATACAGTGGATATTAAAAGTCTACACACCCCTGGTAAAATGTCAGGTTTCTGTGATGTAAATAAATGAGACAAAGATAAATCATTTCAGCACTTTTTTCACCTTTAATGTGACCTATAAACTGTACAACTCAGTTGAACAACAAACTGAAATCTTTTAGGTGGAGGAAAGTAAAAATAAACAACTAAAATAATCTGGTTGCATAAGTGTGCATACCCTTACAATAATCCTTTGTTGAAGCACCTTTTGATGTGATTCCAGCACTCAGTCTTTTTGGGGATGAGTCTATCAGCATGGCACATCTTGACTTGGCAAATTTTGCCCACTCTTCCTTGCAAAAACACTCCAAATCTGTCAGATTGTGAGGGCATCTCCTGTGCACAGCTCTCTTCAGATCCCCCCACAGATTTCCCATCTGATTCAGGTCTGGGCTCTGGCTGGGCCATTCCAAAACTTTCTTCTCCTGGTGGAGCCATTCCTTTGTTGATTTGGATGTATGCTTTGGGTTGTTGTCATGCTGAAAGATGAAGTTCCTCTTCATGTTCAGCTTTCTAGCAGAAGCCTGAAGGTTTTGTGCCAATATTGACTGGTATTTTGAACTGTTCATAACACCCTCTACCTTGACTAAGGTCCCAGTTCCAGCTGAAGAAAAACAGCCCCAGAGCATGGTGGGTATGGTGTTCTTTTGGTGATGCGCAGAGTTGTTTTTGTGCCAAACATATCTTTTGGAATTAAACCAAAAAGTCCAACCTTGGTTTCATCAGACCAGAACACATTTTCCCACATGCTTTTGGGAGACTTTAGATGTGTTTTTGAAAAATTCAGCCGGGTTTGGATGTTTTTCTTTGCACAAAAAAGGCTTTCGTCTTGCCACTCTACCCCATAGCCCAGACATATGAAGAATACGGGAGATTGTTGTCACATGTACCACACTGCCAGTACTTACCAGATATTCCTGCAGCTCCTATAATGTTGCTGTAGGCCTCTTGGCAGCCTCCCAGACCAGTTTTCTTCTTGTCTTTTCATCAATTTTGGAGGGACATCCAGTTCTTGGTAATGTCACTGTTGCACCATAGTTTCTCGACTTGAGGATGACTGTCTTCACTGTGTTCCATGGTATATCTAATGCCTTGGAAATTCTTTCGTACCCTTCTCCTGACTGATACCTTTTAACAATGAGATCCCTCTGCTGCTTTGGAAGCTCTCTGTGAACCATGGCTTTTGCTGTAGGCTGCGACTAAGAAAATGTCAGGAAAGACCTACTAGAACAGCTGAACTTTATTTGGGGTTAATCAGAGGCACATTAAATGATGGCAGGTGTGTACTGACTCCTATTTAACATGATTTTGTATGTGATTGCTTCATTCTGAACACAGCTACATCCCCAGTTATAAGAGGGTGTGCACACTTATGCAACCACATTATTTTCAAATTTTTATGCTTACATCCCCGGCTAAAAGATTTCAGTTTGTTTTTCAATTGAGTTGTACAGTTTATAGGTCACATTAAAAGGTGGGAAAAGTTCTGAAATGATTTGTCTTTGTCTCATTTTTTTACATCATCAGAACCCTGTCTCTCAGGGGTTCTGAGGAAGAAAGGATCTCCCTTCGAAACGCATAAGCATTTACAGAGAGTCTCCCTTCCAGTGGGATTTGTACGCTACTTGGGCTCTTGTGATCCACTCTTGGATAATACATGTTTTTTATATTGCCACGTTTGTGAGTATACTCTTATAGTATATATTTTAATAAAATTACTGTTTAGCGCTGAGGTAATGCACAAGGTTGGTACGCTTTAGTTTGTTCTTAATTGCAGTTCTTTCCTTGATACACATAATATAACTGGATACTAACATTTATAGGTAAAGTTGATCCAGGGAATATCCGATTGCCTCTCGGGGGATCAGGAAGGAATTCCCCCCCTGCAAGAGGAAATTGGATGATGCTTTGCTGGGTTTTTTTTCCTTCCTCTGGATCAACTGTGGGTGTAGGATTAGAACTTTTTCTTTTGGTTGAACTGGATGGACTTTTGTCTTTTGTCAGCCAGACTAACTATGTAGTTATGTAAGACCTGGCCAATGCTTGTTTATTCACCCAGTGCTACCTTTTGGGAAGAAAGAGACAAAGCAACTTGTTCTCACCTTCTTCCTTGTTTCATCAGCCATTGTTGCAACCTCTATTTATAAAATGACTTAAAATATCATCTGTTTCAAAAAACATGCATGGGAAGTAATTAAAAGTAAGGCTAATCGTACAAGGCTAGATTTCTCTTGTTCAGATCTGATTCTTCCATCCACGCTAGGCAATTACTTTGCTATTTTAGTGTAAATGCTGCGACTGTCTTAATACCCAAATAGTGACGGCATCTGATAGCATTTTCAGTGACAATTTTTCACCTAGCTCCTTCAATTTTTCAATCAACTTTTGTGGATCCTGATAGGGCCACCCACAGATCAAATTTTGGCTTATTCAGTAGGAATCAGTATGGTTAGCTTAAAGAGATTCTTCAGATTTTTTTAAAAATTAAACACCAAAACAAAAATTAACAAATGCTGTAGAAGTTGAATTTAATAAAAGGACACTTACCTGTCCAAGGATCCAGCACTGCCCTCACCCAGCCTGATCTAGCACCAGTGTTCCGGTCCCCGGAGCTGGCATGTTTAGTGTGGGAAGCTGGATGTTGCTCCTTGCAGCTTTATAGCCAGCTTCCCGCTGCACTGTGCGAATAGTCCTGAATGTCCCAGAAGGCTGCAGGCAGGAGGAGGAGGGCACCGAATTTCCAGTGGAATCACCTAGCTGATCTGACCGCAAGTGGGAGCTGCAACCTGCCAAAACCTGCTCCTCCCCCAAACAAAAAGATGTCCATAAGCGTTGAAAGAGGATGGGAGAAGGACATAAAGCAGGACATCCCTTTTAAAGAAAGGTTCCATTTTAAGGCTTGAATATTTTTGCCTGGTTGCTGTTCTGTATTTTGATCATGATATACAAAGATTAAGGAATGTAATTACTATTGTCATTTAATATATCTCAAGGTGTACCTATAGCCATAGCAAAAATTCTGTTTGGGTGCCAAAAAGCACTGGAAAATCATAACTATCTAGCTATACAGTGATTTACAATTTATGACCATTTTGTGTTCAGATATTTCTAGTGAAGGTTACTGTTAATGCTCCAGCATACAAGCCATTATATAAGCAACAGTTTGAGGAAGGCCATTTTCTGTTCCAGCATGACTGCACCTGTGCACTAAGCCAGCTCCATTAACACACAGTTTGATGAGCTGCAAAGGGGGGCTAAATCCATATTAATGTCCATGGATTTCACCGAAATGTCAATCAAGCTCATAAACAGTAGGTGTAATGGACAATTTGTTTCCATACAGTATACTGTATGTACAGTTGTGGCCAAAATTATTCAACCCCCAATGCTGTAAAGGGGTTTAGGGACTATAGTGTACATTTGGAATTGTATTCAGAATCAAATCCTACAAGGACGTTGTAACTACCCAAATGCAACTAAAATGACATCAATTGTTTATGTAATACAGTAGTAAATGGTTCTTATGTGGTTTCTTCATTGCCACAATTATTCAACCCCTTAAAGACTACCACTCTGAAGAACAGAGGTTCATACAGGTGCTTTCCATCAGGTATTGAAAACACCTGTGGATGTCACCGAGCAGCAATCAAGCATAATAAGCACCAATTAGGCAGCTTTAAAATGACTGTGATACTCAGCTCCTTCTAGACATTTACTGGTGTGGTTACAAACATGGTGAAGGCAAGAGAATGGTCCAGGAAGACAAGAGAAGAGGTGATTTCTCTTCACAGGAAGGGCAATGGCTATAAGAAGATTGCAAAGATGTTAAACATACCAAGAGACACCTTAGGAAGCATCATTCGCAAATTCAAGGCAAAGGGCACTGTTGAAACGCTACCTGGTCGTGGCAGAAAGAAGATGCTGACTTCGACTGCTGTGCGCTACCTGAAGCGTAGAGTGGAGAGAAGTCCCCGTGTGACTGCTGAGGAACTGAGAAAAGATTTGTCAGATGTGGGTACAGAAGTTTCAGCCCAGACAATAAGACGCACACTGCGTAATGAAGGCCTCCGTGCCAGAACTCCCAGGCGTACCCCCTTGCTGTCTCCAAAGAATAAGAAGAGTCGACTGCAGTATGCCAAAAGCCATGTGGACAAACCACAAAAGTTGTGGGATAGTGTTCTGTGGACTGATGAAACAAAATTAGAACTGTTTGGGCCCATGGATCAACGCTATGTTTGGAGGAGGAAGAACAAGGCCTATGATGAAAAGAACACCTTGCCTACTGTGAAGCATGGTGGAGGGTCAATCATGCTTTGGGGCTGTTTTGCTTCTGCAGGTACAGGGAAGCTTCAGCGTGTGCAAGGTACCATGAATTCTCTTCAGTACCAGGAGATATTGGATGGAAACGTGATGCAGTCCGTCACACACCTGAGGCTTGGGAGACGTTGGACCTTTCAACAGGACAATGATCCCAAGCATACCTCCAAGTCCACTAGAGCATGGTTGCAGAGGAAAGGCTGGAACATTTTGGAGTGGCCATCGCAGTCACCAGACTTAAATCCGATTGAGAACCTCTGGTGGGACTTAAAGAAAGCAGTTGCAGTGCGCAAGCCTAAGAATGTGACTGAACTGGAGGCCTTTGCCCATGAAGAATGGGCGAAGATACCCGTAGATCGCTGCAAGACACTTGTGTCAAGCTATGCTTCACGTTTAAAAGCTGTTATAACTGTAAAAGGATGCTGTACTAAGTACTAAGATTGAATGTCACTTGGGGGTTGAATAAAACTGATAATGCTGTGAGCACAGAAAAGACATTTGTGGTTATTTCATTATAACTGTTATGTTATATTTGTCTGACCTACAAGTGCCTCTTTAATGTAAATGTAAGCAAGATGACTGAATGATCAAAAGCAATGTCAAACTGGCCAAAACACTCAATTTCAGTGGGGGTTGAATAATTTTGGCCACAACTGTAAGTAGAAGTTGCATTTAAAAGATACACTTGATTGAAATTGATGTGTATAACATTTGGAAATCTCTATACAACTGCTATAAAAAGAATTAGCTTTCTGTATCACTAGTAAAATTGTCTTCAGGATAAAAAGAGATGGGAGGACCTACTGGTCTTCCTATGGGCCCCATCACATATACTTATGTCCCTGCATTTATATCTAAAAAGCTCTAAAAATCTGTGGTTTCCCAAGAGATGATGGAATTTCACACGGAAAAAAACAGGTAAAATGTATGGAGCTTGGTTTGAAAATGACATTAACATTATTTTTTTCAGTGGCCTTATATAAAGTTTAAAATAATTGTTTTTTTTTTTTAATTCTAGATAAAGCTTTTTCTAAAAAAAATAAGTTGACATTTTAAATATTTTTTGCCCATCACATCAAGAGTCCTCATGTATAATTTTTCTAAACATAAAAACATGAATTACAGTGTGCATTAGGGCCCCTCCAGTAATGAATAGGATTAAATACAAGAAAATTGAAAACACATTGATTTGTTGTTTTGCAGTGTGTGTACGTAATATTCCTATGCTTATTTAATGCTTTTTTCCTTCTATTCAAAGTTCAGGAAAAATTTGAAAGCAGATACATATGAATGTACTTTAATAGAGTAAGGGCACAGCTGGTTTAACTGTTAGTGTGCCATAAAATCTGCATTTTGCCGTTCTGTAGCTTTTGGTTAAAAAATATTCCCAGTATATTTAGGAAGTCTATTTTCCGATATCTGTGACTGCACTTCTGTACACTGCTTAAATTGCGTATAATCCAAAGCAAGCTCTTCTGGGCCTCCTAGGGGTAGCGGAGTGGGCATCATTTTTGGGCCCAGGAGCAAAGGGCCCCACTATGACTACTGCTTCCCTTTACCAGCAGTGTGCTCATATTACAGTTTCCAACCTTCAGATTGATTTTACACTTACCCTATCTACTAATTGAAAGCCCATTAAACACTAAACACATACAATGTTGCTAACTTTTATTATCAATTATTAGTCTGCAGGCTGGAAGAACTATTACAAAGGATTTTGTATATTTTATAGGCTTGTTGGACATTCCAAAACCATGGGCATTAACATAGATTCCCCCCCCCCTTTCCCTTTGCGGCTAAAACTGTCTCCACTCTTCTGGGAAAGATTTCCACAAGGTTTGTGAAGTGTGTTTGTAGTCAGCCAACAGATCATTTGTGAGGGCAGGAACCATAGTTGAATGAGAAGACTCAATTTGAAACTGATCCTAAAACTGTTCAATCCTAGAACTGTTCACTGTTCTCCTCTCCTTTAGGCACACCCTGAAAACCCATCTCTTCAGGGAAGCCTACCCCACCCCCTGCTAACTTGCCGACCTCCTCCACTCTTCCTACCACTCCATCCCCCACAGCTATCTCCTCCTGTACCACTATCCCCTCCCTCCTAGATTGTAAGATCCAAAGAGCAGGGCCCTCAATCCCCTCATGTTTTGCATTGTATTGGTATTGTTCTGTCACATGTTCTGTCCCCCTTTGTAATGTACAGCGCTGAGCGAACCATTGGCGCTTTATAAATACTGTATAATAATAATAAGATTTAGGTCAAAGCCCTGTTTAGGCTACACAAATTATTTTACGAGGGAAACAGACAAGTCTGAAAAGGCCTTCCCCAAACTGTTGCCATGAGGTTAACCTTGGTATTAACAATTCCTTTCACTGGAAACACCTGAACACAATAATTTGGAGGGGTGTTGACATACTTTTGGGCATATAGTGTATGCTCATTCATGTATATATTGTACGCTATTTGACTTGTTTTCTGCTTTAGGCTGCACACATGCAGCTTTATGATGGAAGGCCCCTCTCTAGACAGTGTTCTTCCAGGCTATGGCCAAAAAGAGTTGGAATCCATAAAAGAAAACCAATGGAGGTGGAAACGTTGATGCATAGAAAACAATTGTTTGAGGGAAGCATAACCCAAAACCAAAAGACTAACCCTCCAGAATTGGGGTCTGATGTATGCTTGACAAGCCTAACCAGAAATAAAAAAAAAAATTTTGAGAAACAAGCACACAGTAGAACCAGGACTGGAAAATACCGCCTAGCTAAGTGTGATCATGGTACGTGGCCTGCAACATGAAATGTGCCTAGTCTCAAAAGGCTGTGAGCATTGAGAAACCTAAAACAAATTATAAAGAAATAGAAGAATTTCATCTCTACAAAAAAAGTACATGAAAAAAACAAGTAATAGCTAATAAAACCTTGGAAATACGCAATGTTATACAATCAGTCCCAGAAGTAAAGTATGGGACAAAATTATAGATTGTAGAACTGAAATCAGCTTTAATTCTGTTAGTGACACTATATATATATATATATATATAGCATCCTCTTAGTGCAGCTAGGGGGAGCTAGACCCTAATGGTTAGTCAGGGGATAGTTAACAGCCCAGGCATGATAGCCAGAGGGGGTCAAATTCTGGTCAGGACTGAGGGACTCTGCAAGCCAGCCCCTCTGGAATTTCCATCTGCTCTGAGGTTTTCAGAGGAGGGCCTTGGAGGCAGTGGGTGGATCTGAGAAGTAACTGATTGCACTCTTGAAGCACCTCAGCCAACCCCCAACAAAAGGCATGGAAAGGGGCTGGGACTCCCTTAAAAGTGTTAGAGTCCACTCAATTATAGGCGTGATGACAGAGAAAGGAGAGTGGAGCAGGAAGATGTGAGGCTGGAAGAGAAGGCTGCCAGGAGGCCTAATGTGATGGTGCCTGTCTGCGGGCTTGGAGATGGAGAGCAGGAAAACTCAGTACTTACTGGCCCCCTGAGAGAGGACCACCTGTACAACAGTAATGGAGCAGCCCAGCTCATAGGACTGGTAGTAGAATCCCAACCCTCAAGTGGTACAGGAGAGGATCTGAATGAGTACACCCACACCCCCTGGGCAGATAGGGGAAGGAGTACTTTGGTGGCAAACCAGATTAGCCCCCTACTAGTGACTGTTCACCATTTAAAGGAACAGGAGTCAGATCCCCTGCTCAGGAAGAAAGTCTCCAGATTGCTGGGTGAAGAGGAGTTCATCTAGGATCTGGGGAGTTACTAGGAGCTGCTGGCTAGAACTCCGACAGAGACTGTGTTCCATCAAAGAAGGAGACGCTTTTGAATAGTTAAGGAAGTTGTCCTCAGATTTCGGTTTCCTTGGGTATCATATTCCCCCCTTACCCTATCCAAGTTCTAATCCCCTCAATAAAATACCATAATAAATGCTCAAGGATTGATCTCTGTCTCCAGATGAAAGCTGGTCTGGAAAATGCTGAATGACTGTGCAGGACTATAGGAGGAGCCAAATTCATCAGCAATCACTAAGGGGGTAGTGCTACATATAGATTCCCCATGGACAAAAGGAATGTAAATCAAATAGATCATGTGATGTCAGATGGAAGAGATAAGGACATATTTATCAAGCTAAAAGAAAAACAAACAATTTTTCTTTGCTGCACTTTGACAAAATTTCTTCTAACTTCATGGTCTTAGGAGTAATTTGTCATAGACATAAGATGAAGACAAAGTGATTTTTCAGATCTGGCAGACCAAAGTGAAAAGGAACATTGAAAAAGCTAGCAGGTTACCAAGTCGCTGACCTTTTCAGTTATAGTTTCTTTTTTCTCCTTTTTATATTTTTTTAAAACAAAATATACAGTATATATATATCAACTGTTTCCCCTTGAAATGAACTGAAAAGCGATCCTTTAGACTACTTACCTGTCCAATCTAAGCTCCTTTCAAAAGTACTTTAGGGGTCGGTTCACACTATAGAAATACAGTCCGGATGCGTTCCGGATGTGTTTCTGCATGTGTGTTTTTGACACGTTTTTGGTGTGTTACAGTGCGTTTTTGATGTGTTTTTGATGCATTCCAGTGCGTTTTTTATGCGTTCCAGTTCATTTTTTCCCCCTCTCTTTTTCTTCAGTTTAAATAGGGACATGTGCATTCCAGTGCATTTTTTGGTGCGTTCCAGTACAGTTATGTGCAGGAAAAGTGCAGCCTGTTCTACCTTTTTTTCTGCATCCTGAACGCACTGTAACTGCAAGCACTGATGTGAACTATGACATTGACAACCATATAACCTACTTTGTGTGCATTTCTGGAAGCAGAAAAAAAAGCACATGGAAACACATGTAGTGTGAACTGGCCCTGAAGTAGAACTATAGGCAAAACTTTTTTTTTTCCATTCTGGATAGAGTAAGGGAAGGTTATAACCCCTGTCCATTTATTTTTTGCCATCTATGTCCCATTGGGGAAATTTACCTTCACTTTCTGTCCAATAGCCTAAACAGAAAGTTGGGAGATAAATCTCTGCAAATTAAGGGAATTCCTTGGGGACCCCAGATCACCAGAACTAGTGTCCTCATTGGAAATTTTCCCCTCTATTACTTTTCTGCGGACAACCTAAATTGTGGGGTTTCTTTTACTTTTACTTTCAATGATAATGGTAAACAGGACACATAGAGAAGGGTGAATGGGGGCACAGACAGCAATACAAGACTGTCAGGTGTTCTAATCCAACTCCTCTCTATCTAAAACTAAACAAAAAGTTTTGCCTTTAGTTATACGTTATTAAGCATTAAAATAGAGACTTGAAAATTAAAATCACATGCCTGGCATTTACATTGAGAATCTGTCACTTTTAGAAGTGAATTTACGGTTATATTAATCAAATGTATTCATGATCATTGTTTCATAAATTGAACATAGTCTCCTGGGAAAGACCAATTTATGGGCCCTACCATTTAACTACTAGTCATGTAAAGAAGCTTATTCAGTGGGAATTGATGGAAAGCTAGACAGAAGTGACAGTGGGAGGGGTCCCAGCACCCATGGGACCCTATGTCCCAGAGGTTCACAGACTACACAAATGGTATTTCCACCCCTGGACCATTTACTTGCTCACCACACAAATGAAGAGTTCTCTTAATAATTTAGCAAAACTGAGCACTACTATCTGGTCCCCCCCCAGCCTATGTCAGGGAGTAATTAGAACAGTGTGATATATATTAATGCAGGGAACCTAGTCTTACAGACATTACCCATGGTCACTGACAAATGTGTTACTAATAGGAAACAATAAATAGATGATAGAGATGCACAATCAAATTGTAACATGTGTCAGCCAGTTTACAGTGGAACGCCAGGTAAAAAAGAAATACACAACATTTAACCCAAGCGTGCATTCATCAGAAAATCATTATCTACAGTAGTTGACATAGAACTAGTATAAGTGGTTTTACTCTGTAGTTTTTTTCTGGATCCACCATTATATTAACTAACAATTACATTTAGTTACACTTGACCTTCTTCCCATCAGAAAATTGGTAGGATAAGATTCTAGAACCAGGAATATTCTCAAAAGCAATAATCATGTCAGTAAACAAGCTGTTCACAGCCTCATGAATGGTCAGAGAAACAAACATGTGTCCACCACACAATATAAAGTGTCTACGAAAGTATATATTCCTAGCAAAATACAGACATACCTTATGTATTACTCCACCTATTAGGGATTATCTTCAAAGAAAAATTTGTAGAAACTGGTCAAGCATTATCTTCCTATATGAAGATCTTGGCACCAACTTTTAATCAGAAATATGGAATGCGGTACCTACTTGTAAAAGCTGAGAATTTACCATAAAAGTGGAGAATTTGCCAGCAGTGACCAGTCAAAGTCAACTTTCAGGAATAAAAAATAAGGAAACTTGGCCACCTGGAGAACGTATTTGTTTCTTTAGTTTATATAAAGGGGTCATTGTATTTCAGAAAAATATAATGATGACCATTAGCCTGCACAATTGGAGTCTGAGAATTGTTCTAGTCAGTCAGACCATAATTCTTCATTCTCTTCAAGCATGGATTGTGTTACTTTAATATGAACACCAGACTTTCATCTTAAAGGTTTGGAAAAGGTCAATAGGGTCACTCATTAAGGAGAAGTAGGGTTAAGTGTGCAACCACCACTTGGAAACTGCCACTCAAGCTACCACCAGCAGTGTGCATGTCATGGAACAATAAGAAGGACGACTATGTAAGAGTTCTAGATAAAACTCTTTAACTAAGGGTAGGCATACATGACCATAACGTTAACCAAAACAATAGAGAGCATTATGCCTGTACCCGAATTCCACCAATCATCTTTAGATTCAGCTGCAGTTTCACTTTTCCCTGACTTGGCTGCCACTAGGTAGGAGGCAGAAGGTGAAACAACAAGCCCTTTTTGGAACGTGCACAAGGACAACAAGAGGTGGATCTTAATATTTTCACCTAGCAAGTACCTCCAAACTGCTGGACCTGAAAGGATGTACTTAAATATTTGAGCAATGTTATCTAAGTAATTTTATCTTCTACCCTGATAGGATCCCCTATGAAGCCAAAGGGAGCCTGCAATAGCGGACCATGCTCTTCTGCATCAAGTGCCCCTTAAAGTCTCACTAAACCCACATCATAAAAAACTATCAATTAATGCTATATTACATGCTGTTCATACTCATTCATTCACTATGGGATTTGTTTTCTGTATTCTGCAAAAAAACTGGTTTATCCCCTGTTCTCTATCTCCCCCTTCAGTTCATGTCCCCAATGCAGCTGGGGATTTGGCAGAGCAGTGTTGGCAGGTACTGCACATGCTCAGTTTTCAGTGTGTCTCTATGCTGAGCATTTCCTCCCTATCTCATCTGAGCAGCCCATGTGACTATAGAGTCACACATGTGGGCATGTACACAGTGGTAAATGACAGACCACCCCCTCCCTCCGTGCTCACTAATCAGCTAAACACAATGGGGGTGGGATACTTAGATTGTAAGCTCCAAGGAGTAGGGCCCTCCTAACTCTCTTGTATTTAACTGTATTGTTATCGTCTCTCTTTATATTGTACAGCGCTGAGCAAACTGTTGGCTCTATATAAATCCTGTATAATAATAATAATAATAATATTAGATCTTGATTGATGGAGGCATCACCTCAGTGTTATTCTTAGACACAGATTGGAGGGGGCTTGACACAGCCTGTGATAAACAGAAATCCGCCCCACAATGTTATTGCCAAAAAATAACACAGATTTGATTTCAAATATATATTTGTATGATGATTTTAAACAATTTATTGATAATTATTTATTTTTACTCTGTCCCAAAGGCTGTTTTTTTATTTTGAACATGTGACCAGCAGTAGAGGACTACAAGCTCCTCCTGCCACTGTTTCCTTGCAGACAGGCTGGGAAAGAGCTAGGTCATGTGACAGCTGTATATCAATTAGGAAAAAGGTACTTGGATGGGTTTTTTTTAATTAAAATAATTACAACACGATCATCCACATACAGAAAGAGAAGGGACAATGTAAATCGAACAGTGTGTGTTTAGTATTACTTTAACGGTCACCAAGTGTTCTAATGCACTGGAAAATATCAATGAGCACTTTGGGGACTCACAAGAGCTTGCTGTTTCTCAGTCCCCCTCATTCTCCACACTTGAGAGCATGGCACACATCTGGAGAAAGACCTTATTACTTATTATTTAGTTAATTACTTATTTACGTTATTGGAATTATTTACATGGCCCTACCCACTATCACAAAATAAAAAATAAATGCCTTATTTTTTGGAGTGGTGATGGAAAAGTGCCATAAAGATATCTTTTGATTACAAAAAAGGCTCTACTGTGCTTTATAAAGAGACACCTTCACTTTGTCCAAGTGAAAAAGCCCCCTAATGTCCCACTGATAACTGTCAGGTGCTCCTCATTTCTTTATCAACCATCACAGTTAGCGCCAAAATACCCAATGTCAGCTGTTGTAGGAGCCAAGATGGAGTAGTAATGTCGGCTCTTTGCTTACTGTAACACATCTAGTTAAACAGCAAGAAATCTAGTGCTCATACAATACCAGGGCTCTGAGGAAGAGGCAAGTCCTCGAAACGCGTCAGCCTTTCGGATGTCTATACTCCCTATTACGGACTGTTACTCAGCGCGGTGTTGACCCAGCTGTTCTTTATGAAGTGCCTTGACTATATTGTCGTTTGTGAGTACAACACATACTTTATTTTTTATTAAACATTTTTTAAGGTAATGCACTAGGCCTGTGCGCCCTCTGTTTTTTCTTTCCTCATACCGGCAGTAACACTTAGATGAAAAGGAAACTCTTGAAAGGAAGACTCTGTGACGTTTATGTACTGCTATAGTAAATATTACATTTTATCTTGAGTGTAAATTTACTAATCTGAAGTAAGAAAGCCAAGTATTTGGTTGGGATAAATAATTCAATATAGCTGGAATCTCAAAAGGCTTATGTTTTTTGGATGACTTTGATCATTAATCATCACCAAATATTTAAAAAAAGGCCAAACATTAAAATACCTGCACGACTTTAGCTATAAGCTGGAATTTGCTCCTTTGTGAAAATGGCAATTCAGTAAACATTATTACTACTAAGAAAATATTTAATGGAAAACTCCAGAAAACAAATCTGTTATAAGAAGTAAAAAGCTTTTACCCATGTTGCACTTTGGATGTCATGTCTTTGGTTACAGTTGGGATGAAAAGTTCAGGTTTTTAAAAAAAAAAACTTAGTAATTTTTTTAATAAGCTCTGTACAATGCAACAAAGCAAAGGAATACTCACCTCTCCTGCTGCATGTGCCGTTGAACACCGATCTGATGCTGTGTAATATACTGCTGAAATCCCTTCTGAGACCGACACTTCCAGAAGTGTTGATCTCCGGGGTACCCCACAGCATACACCGATTCTTCCTGTGTCCCACAGGGAGTGGAGGTCAGCAGACAAGAATGAATGCCCCCAAGCCTAGTCTTCACCTAAACTTAAAGTTTTTTTTTTTTTTTTCAAAGTCCTGTGGTGCAGTGAACACACTCACAAAACTAGCACCCAGTGCAAAAAAAAGTGAAGCACACAAAAGTGCACAGGGTGTATGTCTGGTCCTCCTCCTAAGAGAAAGGGCCCTAGCCCTGATCCCCCGGGGAGCAAGGCTCCTAACGGGGAATGAGGCACTCACTAGAACCACCCAGCCGAAACCTTTGGACCCCTTTCTTCAAGAGGCCTGCCGAAGCTAGGCCACTCTGAGTACTAAATGGGGCACCCTAAAGGGAGACCCCATGAGAAGAGGAGACCCTGACCAAAAGGCCACATGCCTACCCCCAAGACTTTCAGGGCAGGCCCGAGGACCTACACCCTACTAATCGGGAAAGTGAGTACAGTGCAGTGCAAAAGTGCAAGTGACAAACAAACATAAACAAACAGAAGTGGAAAAGTGCTATAGTGCCATATACTAAGGCGGCCGTTTGGCCAGGAAAAAAAATGAATCTGTTCCTGGCCAAAAGGCCCGGCCCTAGAGGCAGGTGCAAACAAAGCGTGACTGGTGTAGTGACCAAGTTGCCTAAAAACTCAAAGTGAGCCCCCACACCATGAGAATTCTGGCACCCCTGGACTGCCACTCCAGGGGCACATACACCAAGGGCTTCTTTCTCAACCTGGCCCTCGGCCAGACCAGTGCAACCCCATCCCTCCCAGAAAGGCATCAGAACTTAGAAAGGTTAGGGAGAGCCTTGCCTACAACCGGGGACAAGCCTGGTGCACCAGGCCAGAATCAACCTGGAAGGAAAAGGTTCCCCTACCACTCTCACCATTCCCACCTAATTATATCCGGGATATACTATCTGACTCCCCAGCTGGTGAAGGGAGGCAGGGTTCTATTCCAGACAACTGATAAGAACAGATACAACAGACAGGCTGAGAAGCGAACTTAAGTTTTGGATAGAGGGGAGATGGATTAGAATTCGTCCATTTTTTATTGCTGTCTGTGTCTCCGTTAGGGAGATTCACCCTACTAGTCCTGTTAACTTTCAACATTGAAAGTGACAGTAAAGGAAAAACACAAATTTTGGGTTTTCCCCAGAAAAGTAATAGAGGGGTAATCTTCTAATGTTCTGGTGACCTGGAGGCCCCCAACAGATTCCCTCTATTTGCAAGGATTTCCTCTCACTTCCAGTATGGCTAGGGGACAGGACTTGAAGTTTAAATCTCCCCAATGAGACAAAGATGGCAAAAATAAACCTTACATGGGTTATAACCCTCCCTTATTTTATGCAAAATGAAAAAAAAAATGTTTTGCCTATAGTTCTACTTTAAGTAAGGGAAGGAACCCAAAATGATTGCTCCATTTCTGCTATCCTTTGAACCTCAATCTACGAGTAGCAAATTTGGCTTGTATTAGAGCTGAAAACTCTTGACAGGAGTACTGAGGAAAGAAGTTATATACCCTACCAGCCCCTCCCACTAGCTAGGATCTGGCTGCTTTTCATGGAAAGGCACAGGGTCCCAATGATGACTTCACAAAAATCTGATTAAAATCGAAAGGTTATCTAAAAATTGCATCATGTTGACAAGAGGAGAAAAGAGGATGAAGCAAAAAAGCAAACTGTAGGTAGATTAAACTTAGCTTAAAATAACTTGGCACAATAGAAAACAGGGCTTTTTTCCTTGTCCATGTGCCCCCCCCCCCCACACACACACACCAAACAAATATTGCAATTTATCCTAATTAGGGGAGTGATATCACAGGGATCAGGAAATTCTGACCCCATATACCTCCGGACCAGTTATATAAAAAAAAAAAAAGAATTCCCCTAGTGTCTTGCGCATCACTCATCTCTTATATTTAGCGATGGCACACACTGGAAAATATCTGTACAAGAACAGTAATTTCTTCTATAGAAACAAGGAAAGAAACTTTTCATCTCCCTGTATGGCACCTGCTTGTCGATCAGAGCAGGCAGATCATCATACAGCAAAGACCGTCAGACCCCCTGGGCTGTGTTTGTCTTTGGTCATACTAACGTATTTTACCAACTGTTGTTGAGGGAGACCTGGACATAAGTTTCAGCTGTATTTTCCTGATATATAGTACGAATAAGAAAAATAAACAATTTGTTACTTATTTGCATAACTGGAAGAAACATGGAAATCTTGCACAATATGTTCTCAATCTATTAGGAATTCAGTCAGAACAATAAAAGAGGCCCCAATATCAGGAAGGGATGTCTTTACCAGTTTTAGAGCGTTCAACCAATAAGAGAACAAGCAGAAAAATGATCTTTATAGTATATAGTACAGAGGAAAAAAGTGGCCGGCTGGTTGTCCTAAAAGGAAAAATATATTGGGTGGCCTACACCAAAGGAATAACAGATTGTTAAGGTTAGGCTCCCCCTTAGTGATTGGATTCATCATAACTGCAGCCTTTCAGCAGGTTTGTATATGCCTCAGAATCCTGCAAGGGCCTTTCAGAAAGTTCACATACAGGAGGTGCAGTAACCCAGGACATATCTACAACCAAAACTTACACAGTTCAACATTAGAAGGGGAACTCCTTGACTTGAGGCATCTCTATTTCCAGTAGCTCCAAACACTATACAAGGGGCCAATGCTGCACCAGGCCCGATTGGTTGGTCTTCTTCAACTAATGGGAAACCCAAGAGTTTTACCTCTCCTTCCCCTGCCTCCCCTTCCCACGTCTTCACTACAAAGCCCATTACAAATCTTACTCACTCTTCAATCCAGCAGATTCCGACACAGAGGAGCTGATTTACTAAAACTGGAGAGTGCAAAATCTGGTGCTGCTATTCATGGTAGCCAATCAGCTTCTAAGAAGCTTGCTTAATTAATCTTTGACAAAAAACTTGGAAGCTGATTGGTTTCTATGCAGAAATGCACTACATTTTGCAGTCTCTAGTTTTAGCAAATAATAATAATAATGCAATCCACACCCAACTTGACCCCATAATGTCAAGTTGGGTGTGGATTGCATTTTAGCACTTTCCCTTCAGCATAATTTGTCAGCAAAAATATTGATGTCATAAGAAGGCTTTGTTAACGTGGTGATTTAAGGGAATAGAATAAACATCTAGTATAATATTTAGTGCTCGGGTGTCCACAGTGACATTATTATTAATATTGTTATTATACAGGATTTATACAGCTCAGCGCTTTATAATATAACGGGAGACAATAAAGCAACAATACAGTTCAATACAGGAGGGATAGGAGGGCCCTGCTCCTTGGAGCTTACAATCTAGGAGGGACATGGGTGCTCATTCAGAAAATGGAGAGAATGGGAACCAAGTTTAAAATGTAGATACAATTGTGCAACACCCACACTGTGGCCAAACTGTAGCACTCCGGTGTGAACCTTAAAATGGGAAATTATACACACATTGATTTGATCATTTACAACAAGCGGATCTGTTTTACAACTCTTTAAAAACTTGATACATTCTATACATTCCTTTTACAATTACCAGCTTTAAAGTGGTTGTTCTCATGCATTCTATGCATAAAAATAAAAACCTTCTGTGTGCAGCAGCCCCCATTATACTTAGCTGAGCCTCTTCGCAATCCAGCAATGTGCATGAGAGCCTCCAGGGACTCTACCTCCTCATTGGCTGAGACAGCAGTGGGAGCCATCGACTCCCATTGCTGTCAATTACAACCAGTGAGTCAATGAGAGAGAGGGGATGTGGCTGAGCCACAGCTCTGTGTGTGAATGGACATGCAGAGCAGTTGC
Source organism: Staurois parvus (assembly GCF_062004578.1). Taxonomy (NCBI): domain Eukaryota; kingdom Metazoa; phylum Chordata; class Amphibia; order Anura; family Ranidae; genus Staurois; species Staurois parvus. The sequence goes on along the minus strand of NW_028318090.1, from coordinate 5,999,462 downwards.
TTGGGAGCGATGCTGCTTGGGTGCCCCCATAGCAAGCTGCTTGGCATTTGGCAGGAGGGAGGGACCATGAGTGTCGATGGAGGAGCCAAGAAGAGGAGGATCGGGCTGCTCTGTGCAAAACCACTGCACAGAGCAGGAAAATATAACATGTTTATTTTTTTTAATTACAGTGTGTAATAGGGAATTAGGTAAGTGGTCAGTTACTGCACAGGCCCTAGACAAGGCAGAGGGCCCCGGGCGAAATAGTCCAATACCCAGAAGTGCCAGCTGTAGCCATCTATTCAGAGCTTTTCATCAGAGTAGATGCTGGGCAGATGCAGATGCTGCTCTGACTAAACGTTCTTTACAGTCGGTGGAAATATGAGTGGTAGTTTGCGCACTTCTTACAGTGGCTGTGCGAGTATTAGGGTTGCTGTTGTGCAGAACAGGAACCCAAATTGAGTACAGGGTGTATGGGGGACTAGAGACAAGGCTGCAACGTTCGGTAATGCTCTCCCCTTAGGCGGTACCTCATCTTCGATGGATAGGTGACTGTTGGTAGGAAGTGGGCGAATACGCTCCAAGGAGTCATTTCCATTCAATGCTGGTTTGCTTTTTACTTCTGGTGAGTGCATAGTGGTGGAGGAGTATCACAGAAGTCACAGTTATTACTGATTACTACTGGTTCACATCACATTTTAGACTATTTTCGGTCATTCTTGGCACACAAAATTTTTTTTTTACTTCATAGTGAATTATATTCACATTTTTGCTATTCATATGTTGGACATTTATTTTTGGTCATTATTCTTTTCATCATTTTGTTACACTACAATATTGTCTGGTAGCAGATAATATTCAATTTCACTTACTTATATCAGCACTGCACCTTTTGTTTATATGTTTGTATAATGGAAGCAGTGGGTTTGCCACATTGTGCCAGCTGCTTCCTCTTTTTTCCTTTTGCGCTCACTGTTCACACTTTTTGCTACATCTACAGGGCTTGTTCTCATGTGCCTTGCCTTTTGAAGAGGGATCTGCATTCAGATTGCTCTTCAGAGAGCATTTAACAGGAGCTGAGCTGGCACTGAATTGCTTTTAAACACCCTAAGGGCTTGTTTAGACGAGCAGTTGAAGACAGTAGCCTCCCTGGCAGTATTCCCGAGTGTAGCCCGGGGTAAAGTTTCAGTACCACAAGTGGTAACCCCGAGCTACACTTGGGAATACCCTGCAGCGCTGCTCCAGGATCCCTCAATCACTTACCTTGTCCTGCGCTCCTGCGATGTCCCTCCTGCAGTGTCCCCAGCAATGTAATCCGGCGGATGCCGGCATCTGTCATCTGGGTTCCGTCCCCTGCGAGCGTCGGGACATACGGGGAACGGAGGGAAATTTGAAAATGAAAAAAAGTGACATTCACTAAAATCGCATAGTATAACATTCCTGTATCAAAGCATTTCACATACATTTTGTCCTGAGTGCTTTCTCCTGTGCCCTGCCTGCATTTTTACTGTTCTTTCTGCCTGGAAACTGAGAAATGTCCATGGTGTCCAAAAAAAGTCCCTTTAGGTCAAAAGCGGTTTTATACTGGCTAGAGAACAGCGATAATAAATTAGAACCACTTGCAGAATTGAGTGATAATGATTTGTGGGGAAATTCGTCATCAGACACTGAAAACGATTTTGCGACTTTGCTCAGTGATGTGCGAACTTGGCGATATATTTCAAATTTCAGTGCTTTTGGTTTGATTATATTATTGAATTAAATGTATTATTATATTATTATTTTTTATGAATATTTATTAAATTATAATTTATGAGTTCGTGTTTCAAGTTTTATCCTACCCCGGGATGTTAACTAGACTCTTGTTCGGATAGATTTCAGTGAGTTATTCCTAAAAATTACAGGCCTAAAATAAAAAAAATACATATTTCCATGCAAAAAAATTTACCACTTTGAGCACAGAAATATGGACATAATCAGACCGCTAGGGAGGTTAAAAATGCACGATTGAGCTGTGTTTTTAGCACCCCCCCCCAAGCTGCAATGGCAGCAAATGAGGTGTTCACATGCCATGGTTGTGGTGCTTCTCCTCATACCTGCAGACAAAATTATCTACCATATCGCAATTGGTGGGCAGTAAGCTTGCCAATTCAACCCACTCAAGTGAATGGAGAAGCGCCACAAGCACCCCACAACCATGTGCAATGCATGGTGATAATCTTCACCTACATACGCATTTTAACTGTAGTTGGGGCAGGTTTGTTCAGGCAACATGGAGTTAAAACAGGTGATGAAAAGGCGTCACATTGGGGTTTATTTACTAAAGCTGGAGAGTCCAAAATCAGACTCCCTTCTGCATAGAAACCAATCAGCTTCTAAGCTCAGCTTGTTCAATGAAGCTTTGGCAATGAAACCTGGAAGCTGATTGGTTTCTATGCAGAAGTGAGTCTGATTTTGCACTCTCCAGCTTTAGTAAATAAACCCCATTGTGTCCACAATACCTGTCAATCGCCTCTGAAAAGAGATCCAAATGTGGCTAGCTAGCTAGTCATAGAAGGGTAGCAGACCTTCTTAGAATACCGGGCACTAAGGCATCCTTTTATCATTGACTGAATTGCCATATAATTTCTCCAAGACTTAGCTGATGATACATAAGTGGGGAGCATCCGGCTTCCTCTGTGGAAAATGGGACAGATACCTCAGCAAATGTTCATATTCAGGCCAAATACCCTCAGAGAAAGTCTAAAATGACCTTCCTGCGATGATAATCTTCACAAACATATGCATTTTAACTTTTTGTCCAGTAATCTCATTAATGGACATGGCAGACAGTATCTAGTAGGCCTTGTTTAGCCTATGATGGCTGATAACAATGACTGAAAGGCTAAACTTGGGCTCAACAGCTTGTAAATGATATATTTAGCACTAGATTTAATCTATGCAATTATGGTGATGGAATCACTTTAAAGAAGGATTGATGAGGCAGGGACACAATTAAAAGGCATTATTTATTCAGCAGCCAGTAGTTTATTTATTTATCCTGACACTTAGTCCCAGATAAGAGAGCCGCTTGTGTGATGTGAGCCTGATCTTTCCAGAACAACACAATTTCCTATAGGATCAGGTTCCATTTCCACAGGACAGGTAAGATAATAGCACTCCCTCCCCAGCCTCGGGTTTAAACTGAAACACACATGCAAGAAAAGGAAGGGCAACCCAAGATAACATTCGAAATCTGCAGTGATCAAACATGTCCGGTACAAAAAAACTAAAAGAGAGATTGGGGTTGTTCAGTTTGCCTGTTGTTTTCGGTAACACACATGTAGTTAACATGCCCTGCCTTTGATGTGGTTTGCAATTTTATTTTTTGATGGGGGCAGACTAAAAACGCAAAATGCGTAATAAATGCATCAAAATTGCACTACATGCATTTTCTGCAACGTTTCCATTGAAGTCTATTGAACTAAAAATGCAATGTTTTGTGTTTAAAAAAGTCCCTGATCCTTTTAAAAAACGCAGCGGCTCAAAAAAACATAAATGTGAATGTGCCCCATAGGAGACCATGTTATTTATTTATTACAGGTACTTATATAGTGCTGTCAATTTACGCAGCGTTTTACATATATATATTGTACATTCACATCATTCCCTAACCCTTAAGGAGCGTACAATCTAAGGTCCCTAACTCACACTCATACATACACATACTAGGGCCAATTTAGATAGGATCCAATTAACCTACCAGCATGTCTTTGGAGTGTGGGAGGAAACCGGAGTACACGGAGAAAACCCACGCAGGCACAGGGAGAACATGCAAACTCCAGGCAGGAGGTGCCATGGCTAGGATTCGAACCAACGACCCTAGTACTGCCAGGCGGAAGTGCAAACCATTTAGCCACCGTGCTGCCCACAATGAACTGAAGTGCGTTTCTGCAAAACGCACTAAAAAACACATTGGTATGCACCAGTCCCAATGCTCTACAAAACAGGAAAACAGAGGATAGGCCATTTTACCAGTATTCAACCAAAATAACTCAGTTTTGGTGGATTTGGCCTTTACTTATGGCCTGCTCACACCAACAGCGGCGCTAGAATGCAGGCGTTGGTGTGCAGTTGGCTGTTTTGTTTTTTTCTTTAAATGCAAAGTTTATTAAAATGTCATAATGTGACATTTCTATTAGCCACAACGCAGTACAATGCAGTCACGAAAAAAAAGTTCAGCGTGAACTGGGCCTTTGGAAACCAGGCATTTTTGCCTTGTCCTGCATTGGGACTTTGCTGGGCAACCTTGCGGTGAACAAGTTCTTATACCTGGTTCACACTAGCCCACACGCTGCAGGCTGGTTGCGGATGCTCTTGCCAGACGAGCATTCTGAATGGCACCCCCACGTATCTCAGCCCACAGCAGGTGCAGGAACCGCAGGGAAACCACATGGTCATGTTTTTAAAAAGGTGCATGCACCTTTTTTGTGCAGTTCATGTGGCACATCAGCCCATTCAAGCAAAGCGGGCCACACAGCCAGCAGTAGCGTGGACCAGGCCTTAGAGGAAAGAAACTTGCAGCATAGTGAAATAAATGTTAAAAAAAAATTGTTACTCTATATTAGGCCACAATTGCATCTGTACTCCGCACTAAATGATGGGGTAAGGCTTATGAATGGAAGGAGTGGGGCTAGCCATCAAATTGGGTAGTAGTTACACCATCATGTACAGGATTAGCCTAGCATTTAGAGGCCTCACAGGAACTGATCTGAAAATGAATAAAGCTGATGTGGATGTTGCGCCCCTTGAGGGTTAGGGTGTGATGTGAATGTACAATATATATGTAAAGTGCTGCGTAAATTGACAGTGCTATATAAGTACCTGAAATAAATAAATGTTGCAGGCCAATCAATCTGTTGAGCAGAGTTTTTATGTTTCTGAGTTAAATTCAGTGCACTCAGTAATCAGCACTCAGTAGTTTACTTAAAGTACTGGCCAGACACCCGATCCTTTCTCTTTAGCACAAGGTTATTTTTTACTAACATTAAATAACACAATAGATTGTGTAACAGTGATATCAATCATGACATTCTTTTTATCAAAATATGAGTTTTTGCTTAAAGTTGATTTGAATTAAAAAAGTAAAGATTACTATATTATAGGGAACATTTAGAAATGGTTATTGTGCCTAAGCAGCACACTGTAAAAAATAAACAGTGAAAGTTCTGACATGTAACTGCCTAGGTGCTCCTGTAGCGTATATCAGCAAGCTGTGAGCTCATCCAGGGCCACTGATTGTAAGTCTCAGGAGATTTGAAGCGAGATTTGGTGATGTCTCTATGTGCTGGTTACTGTTCTCCTTGCTGGAGAGGAAGCTGGATGTGACAACCTGCACCACATGGATTTCCCTGCTTCTACCTCATTAATTTTGTGGATCTCAGCATTTTGAACTTCTGTTGCTTCTTGATTATTACGGCACCAGATTACCAGTCATAAGAGATCAGTTCTGACATAATGAAGCAGAACCCTGCCTCTACTAAGATTGCCACTTCCGCAGGGTGGAATAAGAAATAGTAAGTCAGATCGGCTGCAGAGAGACCACAGGAAATACTGGTAACTAGTCCCTTGCCACCTACTTGCCATTTTTGGGCAAAGATTCCACATAATATGTAGGCAGGTGCAGTCCTGCAGTCTCCACTGCAGGTGGCACTCAACCTCAGCCACATTGTAGAGGGAGAGGAAGTCAAGGGGAACATACTCCTCTATATTTTTATGGGTCACTGGGGACACAATCTGGTTGGATACTGCTACCCCATGTGACTCTAGCGGAAATCTTTGGTTAGGCAGAATCTATTTAAGACCCTATCTCCCAGACCTGGCATGCAATTTGTGAGTGGGACAGGTCACCCGTCTGTCAAGGAAAGTGAATGGTGGTAGGGAAAAGTTCCAGATGAGTAGGGACAGGATAGGGACACGCCATCCTTCCTGGAATCCTCCCATTTGGGTGTAGATTGGCCAGGCTGCATTCGGCCTCTGAGTCAGATGCTGTCAGCACAATCAAGATCCACTTTATTCTACATTGCCAAGCCATACTGCGAGTGTTGCAGGTCGGGTGCCTTCCCCACTGGGCTGTTTGTAAACGGACTTTTCATCAATACTAGTTCTATTTTTGCAACTGGACTCTGTAATTACTGCCGCTGCACCGCGCTGCACCTCCCAACAAACAGGTTCCCTTTAACTGAGCAACAGGTGGTAGAACATAGTACTGAGTAGTTATAGAACATTGCACTTTACAAAAACGCGCATGCCTGATATACCTTTAGATTTGCCATTTACCTCTCAAGAATGAACCCACAATATTACATTTATAGTGTCATTCAGCAGCCGTTCTTCGATATCCAGATTTGAAAGGAAAATGAAATTGCTCAGAGCTGGCTGACATCACAAGCCACATATTGTTTTGCTTATGTGACAAACTTACTGAGCAAGGAATGTTTTGTTCGGGCATATGGGAACCAGCACAAATTAAATAGTAACACAATAGGAGGTACAGGCAGCACCCACCCATTGTTAAAAAGTAGGGAGGGGAACACGCTTTAAAGGGAAATACAAGCTATAGAACTTTCATGAAACATGATGTTGACCTAATTATGTGACTTGCACGATAAAGGCCATGTCTCTGAGGAAATCTCTTGTCTTTTCCTCTACCCGCATATTAGCCTGATATAACCAAGCGGTTAGTAGATCTGGATTTTATAAATATTTTGCAAAACTCATGAATACAACATGACATGATCATAATACAATTGCTTAGCAATGTACACAAACCATGGACACCATATCTTCAACATGATCACTAAACTTGAGCATAAAAATGTACAAGTATATTACATTTTTCTCGTTCACAAGACACCTAACTCCAGCATGACCTGCACACGATACTTAACCTCCCTAGCGGTATGATTATTTCAGATTTTTGGTGCTGAAAGCGGTACCATTATTTTGCATGGAAATATGTAGTTTTTTTATTGTAGGCTGTAATTTTTAGGAATAACTCACTGAAATCTGTCCGAACAAGAGTCTAGTAAACATCCCGGGTATGATAAAATTTGAAACACGAAATCATAAATTATAATTTAATAAATAATCATAAAAAATAATAATAATACATTTAATTCAATAATATAATCAAACCAAAAACACTGAAATTTGAAATAGAGCGCCAAGTTCGCACATTGCTGAGCAAAGTCGCAAAATCGTTTTCAGTGTCTGATGACGAATTTCCCCACGAATCATTATCACTCAATTCTGCAAGTGGTTCTGATTTACTATCGCTGTTCTCTAGCTGATCTAAACCTGCTTTTGACCTAAAAGGGACACCTTTTGGACGCCATGGACATTTCTCAGTTTCCAGGCAGAAAGAACAGACAAAATGCAGGCAGGGCACAGGACAAAGCACCCGGGACAAAATGTATGTGAATGGGTTGAAACAGCAATGTTTTACTATGTAAAATTTGTTTGGAAAAAAAATTAAATTTTTTAAAATTTTCAAATTTCCCGCCGGCGCTCGTACGTCCTGACGTCACAGGGACCGGAACACAGAAGCCGGATGCCGGCATCGGCCTAGGAGATTGCCGGGTTTGCTGCAGGGGACACATCGCGAGAACGCAGGACAAGGTAAGCTCTGCAGGGAATCCCTATGCATCGCCGCATGGTAAGCCCGAGTGTAGCTCGGGGTTACCGCTTTTGGTACTGACATTTTACCCCGAGCTACACTCGGGAATACCGCTAGGGAGGTTAAAATGACAAATGTGCTTTAATTAACCTATATTTTTCAAAGGTAATCCATCATGAAGCAAAAAAAATCCATGTGATTATGTACCTTCTAACCTTCTGAGCACAAAGTATGTAGAGAAAGGATACAACCTGACCACCCATACCATAACCTCAATTACGAGGTCCGCAATATGCGAATAGACAAAAGATTATGGGTTAAACCCACAAGTACTATTTTCACCCTTTATATGAGATGTGACAATTTAATTCCCAGAATACCAGCGCCATAGCGCTATGGTGATGTGTAATTCGCACTCCAGTGTGTTCCGACATGTTCTGACTTGCACTCACCTGGGTCACAGACCAGTTGACTATGTCCTTATGGAAGTAGTAGTAGAAATAAAATGTGTATGTGTTGTGCTATTGGCCTAAATGAGTGACTGGATCAGTGGATTAACTTCAAATTTTGTGTGAAGATTGGCAAAAATGGAAGTGAAACTTTAGTTTTGTTACAGCAGGCTTAAGGTGAACATTCCGTAAAGAAATCAAGTATTTTTGAATGGCATAGGCGGAGTTAAGTAGTAGAAGAAATAACATGTGTGCCTTGCGCTGTTGGTGGAAAATGAGTGAGAGGAATCTGAAGTAGTGGATTAATATCAAATTTCGGATTAAAATTAGCAAAAGAGCAAATTAAACTTTATCTCTGGTACAAAGGCCTTATGGTGAAAATTTCATGAAAAAATCAAGTGTTTTTGAATGGCATAAGCAATTTAGGGAGGGGTAGGAAGATGTCCATAATGAAATGGTCAACCAACATTGCTACTTGGAAATTCTGAAAAGGTTATATGTTCGGAGAAAAAGACCAGAACTCTAGCCTGACAAATGGATTCTCCAAGTGGATTCTCAACCGTGACAATGCTCCTGTATGTGATGAGTTAAGTGCTTGCGAGATCCTGGCCCAGAAATCCATTCTGAAACTTGACCAACCATTTTATTCCCCTAACTTAGCCTTCTGCAATTCTGGCTGTTTCCAAAATTACAAAATGCCTTAAAAGGACACATATTTGATGAGATTTCAGACATCCAGCATTTAGAAAAGTGAGTCTCTTCACAAGGGGACTATTGTGAACATGATAACAACTGCTAGTGTATAGGTAAGCAAACATTTTTATTTTACAGTCCATTCTGGGAATTAAATTGTCACACCTTATACATACAAACAGACCACTGACATAAAAAAAAACCCAAGAGGATCATTGAGTCTGTTCCATGTACTTTGCTGTACCATTCATTTTAAAAGGCACCCAACGCACCCAAGGCAACATGACTAAGTGGGTTGCGGTATATTAGAAAAAAAGGGTCATATATGATTTTTGCCACATTACAGTGCATTGGCAGCCAATTCATTCCAATAGGTAACATAGTCACCTAGACATTTAGTTCTCCTGGCAGCAGAAAAATGCTAAACGTGTCAAAAACGTTTGTAAACGTGGTACCAAGTTTAGCACTTGGACTGCTATTCATATGATTGGCCAGAGTATTTTCCACTGACATGAACAAATGCCCAAGTGCTAAACATGTTCAGCTTTTTTGGCCAAAATGTTCCCTCACCTGAACGTGATTCTTCTGCATTCAGGAGAAGAAGGTTTAACTGCCCCTAAACTCTGGTAAAAACCTATTTGTATATAGACTTCAGGGCTTTGGAAAAAAAAAATGTCAAAACTCACGTTCAGGAGCAGCAGAGTACATGAGGCCTTAGGAACAAAGAGGGTCAGAGAGGTTTGTTCTAAAAAAGGGACAGTTCCTCCAAATGAAGGTCAATGGAAGCTTTGTGACTAGGATCTGAATAAAGCAGTCATTGGTAGACTCTTGCTGCAAACTAGTGAAAAAAGTGGAGGATCCATGAATAGGTTTAAATTCACAGCCCCAAAACTCCTCTGTAAAACATTGATTAAAGTAGAACACCCCATCACATTTATTTAATGGAATTCCCTCCTGTATAAAAAAATACTAATTTCTACTTACCCTGTTAATGGATCAGCACTGCCCTCCAATCAATACTGGCAGTCGTCTTCGGGCAGCACAACAGTCATGTTGTGAGCTCATCTTGCCGTTTACATATCCCCTTGGGGCAACGTCATCGCGCAGGCTGTGCTCAGAGTAATTCAGGACTGAGTGATGCTCAAACATCATTACCTGAGTACTATTCAGTTCATAAACAATGCCCCCATTGGTGCTGGAGTATGTAGAGGAAGCTAGCCTGATGTCACCAGACTAGTTTCAGAGGTGGGAGGTAGTCAATCCTGTCATTCTGCTATAAAATAGCTGCTTCCACCAAAGTCTAATCACACAAATTTCTGGCTCTGTGTCAGATTCCCTTCAATGATACCATCACCAGAGGTGGTCCTAATAAAACTGCATTACTGCTATAGATTTACACACATAAAAGAGAAGTGAAAATTGTAACAGTTCAACTATATCTCAGGAAATTTCTTCTGCTTGATTTTCTTGACTCAAAGTGAACTGAAAGAACTGTGGGAAATACTGGACAATGTCAGACGACCTATCACATGGGACTTACCAAAACGGGAGAAAACTCAATCCATATTACCAATTTCCATCTGCCTATAACAATAAGCAAGAACTCAGCAAGGCACAATAAATATTTCTGAGCATTTTCCGATTTACCAGATTCAACATTTGTACAAGAAGAAAGTTCTGCAGCCTAAGCCCAACACAGATGTTAAAGAGGACTTCTGCTCTAACAATTCTTCTAGCAGCTTATTGTTTTTTACACTACTAACAGATGTATAAAAATATATTAAAGTAGAACTAAAGGCAAAACCTTTTTTTTGTAGATTTAGATAAAGTGGAGAGGGATTAGAACCCCTGTCAATTTTTCATTGCTGTCTGTGTTCCCATTAGGGAAATTCACCCTATTTCTCCTGTTTACCATTATCATTGGAAATAAAAGTAAAAGAAAATCCCAAATTTTGGGTTGTTCCCAGAAAGAGGGGGAACCTTCCAATGGGGATACTTGTTCAGGAGACCTGGGGGTCCCCAAGGCATTGCCTCAATTTAACTTCTTGTTTGGCTATGGGACAGGAAGTGAAGGAAAATCTCTGCACAGATGGCTAAAAAAAATGATAGGTTAACCCTCCCTTACTCTTCCAAAAAAGAAAAAAATATTTTGCCTATAGTTCAACTTTAGGCACATCCAACTCCCTGCTACTATGTTTCTGTATCTAAATAATAAAAATGAAATGTAATATACAGCATGACAGTTTATGTTTCATGTATGAAAAGCATTCCAGTGTTCTTTGTAACCATCTGGCTACCATCCGATTTTCTGAAAATGTACAGTTTGGTTAGTATGAACAAGAGGAACATTTATCTGCCACCTTCTCTGATAGACCAATCCAATTGGGACCTCACTGTTGCCACTATTTGTTAGTGGAATATTGTACAGTATACTTACACTGCGCCTGCTTCAGTTCTGTACACTTAGAACTCAACTGATCGCAGAACAGAGTGACAGCTTGCCCTACTCTTCTCATCACTGGTTCTAGGAATATGGACACAATAGTCTCTTTAAGCCTCCTGCCCCATGACATCCAATCCTTTTACTATGATACTAGGCTGGGGGGGGGGGCGACACAAGACATTAGAGGGGTGGAAAGGACAAACCTGGCCCTACTCATTAGGTCATCAGGAAGGATGAAGATAACACTTTGGTAGCATTAATCTTTAAAAACAAGTGAGCAGTTCCCTTCAACAATGGCTTCTGTCTTCTAGACTGGAAAGTGTGGCATTTGAAATGGTGCTAAAGTTTAACTCCTGTAGCGAACTTCATTTAGCAATTCAAGATCCCTCCCCCGAGGTTCCATTAAACTACTGACTAATTTTAATGTATAATGAAGAAGACCCAGTGTGGTCATCAGAAAAAAATGTGCTGTTTCCTGGTATTGGGAGGAGGACACTAGCTGTTGGTTCAAGTCATATCTGCACAGGAAAAGAGCTATGAGGGGGAAATGCTGGACATGATGGGCGTAACAGACCAGGAGTTTCCTGGCCTGTCAAAGTGTGAGGTCATGGTGGGTGTGACATACCAGCAGTTTCCTGGCCTATCACTTAGGGCCGGTTCACACTATAGAAATGCAGTCCAGGGGCGTTCCGGTGCATTTCTTACCACGTTCCAGTACAGTTCTGTGCAGAAAAAATGCAGCATGTCCTACTTTTTTTCTGCAACCAGAAGTCACTGCAGCTGCAAGCACTGATGTGAACTATGACATTGACAACCATATAACCTACTTAATGTGCGTTTTGGATGCAGAAAAAAAGCAACTGAAACACATGTAGTGTGAACTGGCCCTTAAACAACGCACTACAAGTGGGTGGATCAGAGAGGGAGTGCAAGCTGTTCTGGTCCACCCACTACAGTAAGCGGTGACAAAATTACGCATCCACTCACTGAAAACCAACCTACAGAGGGGGTGACTAAAGGAATAACAGGTATAGCAGTCACCAGTCTTAGAAAACAGAACTGAAGGGGGCAGAACCCTTCTTGTGAACGACTCCAGCAAGTTGGAGGATGGCTGAGCATTAAAAAAAAAAAAAAAAACGACATTTATTTGTATTTATATAGCACTGACATTCTAAGCAGTGATTTTACATATTGTATATTCACATCAGTCCTTGCCCTCGAGGCGCTTCCAATCTAAGGTCCTTATCTCACATGTATACATACAAGTACTTGGGCCAATTTAGACAGGAGCCAATTAACAACTACTAGGGGTGTGAGAGGAAACCCACTCAAGCATGGGAAGAACATGCAAACTCCATGCAAATAGTGGGGTTGAGTTACTAAAACTAGAGTGGAAAATCTGGTGGAGCTGTGCATGGTAGCCACTCAGTTTCTAACTTCAGCTTTTCTTTGGCAATAAAAGCTTTGACAATAAAACCTGGAAGCTGATTGGTTCCTATGCATCTAGATTTTGCACTTTCCAGTTTTAGTAAATCAACCCCAGTGTCTTGACCGAGACATCGAAGACCCTGTGCTGTAAGATACAACAGATAACCACTATGCCACCGAAAGGACCTTTCCAAAACTGCCATAGTAGTCTTTCTCTACTTTAGTGCCAATTAGTATATTTTTGTGATGTGGGAAAAAGTGAAGTCTCAAAGGCAAATCCATTCAAACATCAGAACATACAAACTCCATGTAGACGACAATGAGCCCAGGACTACAGAGATGGTTAGCTACCCTACTGTCAGAGTGGAATGTGCCACAGTAAAAATGTTCACGTGAAAGTAGGATTACTGATGCCACAGTGCCATACCCTGCTCATCATTCTTATCTACAGCAAACATATGCCCAAATGAGTGACTGAGGAATTTTGGTACGTCCTTGGGAAAAAAAAAAAAAAAAAGATTGTTTGAACGTCACGCTTTCTCTTGATTAGAGCCAGATCATTCTGGACTGCAGCCGGTACATCCAGCCCCGTACATGTGATCTGAAGACCTGGACTTGAAATTCATGACTCTTCACAATTGTGCTTGGCAAATCTTTTACTGCACATCTGCTATAAAGTTAACTGAACATTTCCTTTCTAGCAGTCCCTGTGTACATGTTTGCTTCAAATGACACCTTTGATCTGGCCAGTAAGCCATCTACATCTCAAGGGCTTTTGTAGTTGAGAAGAGGAAAAAGATAGTTTGAAGGGTGCTAAAAATTACTGTCATTACATTAGTACAGCCCTTCCTGGATGTTTCATCAGCGCATCAACAACAGGCGAAATTCCGACTTTGTATTTTACACTTAAAATGTCCACATTCAGCTCCCACATTAAAGGACATTTTTGACTGGAGACCAAAAAAACACAAGCAGATCTGTTTTTCCTTTCAAGAACATACTTAGTTTTTTACATTTTTGCTGCTAACAAAAATACAATTTCTTTACTTTTCAAGTTTGCGAATGATTCTGAGCTTAAAGGGGGGTTCCAGGTGACAATCAGGCTAATCAATGAACTTCTACAATGCAAATGTTCCAAAGTCAGAAAATTCACTAAATCTTCCTAATCTGTCTACTGTAAACCCTAACAATGAATTTCTTTGATTTGCTCCCTACTGGTCTAAGTACGTATACCATTGAAAGCATTTTGTTTGATCTGTTTGATAACTACAAAAAATGATTGTTTCAGTGGTAAGTGTAACCAGTCAAAATCTAATGTAAAATCCACTCCCTCCCCCATTCTAAGCCGATTCTGTCCACCCTGCAAAAGGAATGATGTGTATACTTACCTTTTTTGAAGTCGCTCTGGTCTGGTCACATGATCGGGTTCTAGGACCACCTTCAATGTAGAGGAGGGACAGCCGACAACTGATGCCCCATAGTAAGCCTATGGGTGACGTCACTGCCCATGCTCTACAGCCATTGTTGCTGCCTCTCCTCTACACTGAAGTCACTGCTGGAAAGATCATGTGACCGGACCAGAGCAACTTCAAGTATGCCTATCCTTCCTTTTACAGGGTAGCTAGAATATGATTAGAATGGGTTTGGGAGTAGATATAAGCGAGGTTAGGTTTTAACTGGAGTTACACTTTAACCTCCCTGGTGGTATTCCCGAGTGTAGCTCGGGGTAAAGTTTCAGTACCACAAGCGGTAACCCCGAGCTACACTTGGGCTTACCATGCGGCGCTGCTCCACGATCCCTCGATCACTTACCTTGTCCTGCGCTCCTGCGATGTCCCTCCTGCAGTGTCTCTGGCAATGTCCTCTGGCCGATGCCGGCATCCGTCTTCCGGGTTCCGTCCCCTGCGACGTCGGGACGTATGGGGACGGAACTGGCGGGAAATTTGAAAATGACAAAAAGTGGCATTCACTAAATATACTAAAATCGCAAAGTAAAACATTACTGTATCAAACCATTTCACATACATTTTGTCCCGAGTGCTTTGTCCTGTGCCCTGCCTGCATTTTGTCTGTTCTTTCTGCCTGGAAACTGAGAATTGTCCATGGCGTCCAAAAAGCGTCCCTTTAGGTCAAAATCGGTTTTAGAAAAGCTAGAGAACAGCGATAGTAAATCAGAACCACTTGCAGAATTGAGTGATGATTCGTGGGGGAAATTCGTCATCAGACACTGAAAACGATTTTGCGACTTTGCTCAGTGATGTGCAAACTTGACGCTATATTTCAAATTTCAGTGTTTTTGGTTTGATTATATTATTGAATTAGATGTATTATTATTATATTAATATTTTTTATGATTATTTATTAAATTATAATTTCGTGTTTCAAGTTTTATCCTACCCGGGATGTTTGCTAGACTCTTGTTCGGACAGATTTCAGTGAGTTATTCCTAAGAATTACAGGTCTACAATAAAAAAAATACATATTTCCATGCAAAAAAATGTACCGCTTTGAGCACAGAAATATGGACATAATCAGACCGCTAGGGAGGTTAAAGCCCAGCTTTGGACAAAAATAAAAACAAATACTCCTTGCAGTGGGGCTGCACCTACACTGCAAGAGTTAATAGTTTGTTTTCTGTACAGGAAAGGAGAAAGAGTTTTATTGATCCTCCACTCCTCCAGCAGGCAACACTCCCCCAGGATCCTGTGGTGGACTGTCTGTTTGCGTCCTCATGTCCACTGCAGGGCTAAGGACTCTGCTCTGGTCTTAATGATGTCAGAACCAGAGCTTTTTTCAGTGGGAACACGGGGGAATGCAGTTCTGGCACCTCCAGCACTGAATGTATGTAATGGCAAAGGGTGCTGAGGTGTGCTGGAAGGTCTGTTGATGCTGGCTGCTGGGGATCTATTGTCAGTGAAGGGGATCTATTTTTCCTTGGTGGTCTATTGTTGCTGGGGGTGGGTCTATTGTTGATGGTGTGGGTTCTGTTGTTGCTGGAAGGGTCTATTGTTGCTGGCTGCTGAAGAGTCAATTGATGCTGGCTTATGGGAGTTCTTTTGTTGCTGCTGGGGGACTATTGTTGGGGTGGTATTTTATTGTGGCGTTCCATTGTTGCTGGGGGGGGGTCTATTGCTGCTGGCTGTGGAGGATCTATTTTACTGCTTTTCTAGTTATCATTAATAAATTTCATAGAAGTTACTTGGCTCCACGAAATGATACTTGGCTCTGTACTCTCTAAAAGGAGCAGCACTAGGAGGTGGGTAGGGGGTGGAACCAAACAACGGTGCTTGGAGGTGGTTCGAGGGAAGGGGGAGTTTCTGCACTTATTCTCTGAGAAAAAAAGCTTTGGTCAGAATCTTAGAGGAGCATGGAGGTGCAGATGTGGTGGTGGGGCATCTAACTTCGGGGAGGAGCAGAGGATCCATTAAGTAAATCTCCTTTTATTGTTCCTCAAGACATAAATGAGCAATTAACCCTTGCACTTTGGGCAAATCTAAAATGCAAGGGATATTTTTTTTATTTTCCTGGAGTTGGACTTTGAAGTAAACAATCAAATGGGAATATAGCAGAACAGCCAGGGGACAACTGAAAAAGGAAGCTTGGAGAAGGAAATTAAAAAAAAAAAAAATCACCTGCACATAAGTGTATTTCTAACAGTTGTAGGAAAACAATTTAATATAATATCACTTTAAGAGCCAGAGCTGTACCGCGTCCAGTGCACAGTTCTTGTGATATCCCAAGGAGTCTAAGCAGCCTTTTTAATTCTTGACTAGAAAGGATTCGTCAGCTTCGGTCCTTAAACCTTCAATAATGACACCAAAACTGCGTGACATGGGTTTAAACGGCTACCGCAGCCCTTTTATTAACGAATGAATAAATAACATACGGTAACTTAAAACAATTTCAAACAATGCGAATTTTACAATGTAACCAGGAGGGGGTCTTTGGGTGTCCCTAAGGCACAATTTGTGACTATAAGCGCCCATGTCCTCAGCTGCACCCCAACTGGCTCGAAGACACACAGATTCTTAGATTTTCCCCCAGGGGACCTAGCTCCTGTGAGAACCACCAATAACCACAAAGTGGGAACACCATACCCTAGATGGGCACCAAATTTTAACAAATATTGTTAATCACTGACCCCCCCAAAGACCCCCAGACTCGCCAAGTTGCTGTGTCAAATAACCTTAATTTTTTCTTTTTTCTTGAAATAGAAATCAATAACTACCAAAATACTACCCCCACCACCACGAATACAGCAGGACCCCAGAACCCAGGGAGGGAAGGAGAGGAAGTTTCCTCTTCACCTGAACTTTCGGGAATGAATACCCAGCAACCTTTGCAATGGACCACCCTTGTGGCTCCACCCAGCCCATCTGACCCTCAGCTTCCAAACAGGTAAGAACTACGCCCCTACCTCTCCTTACCTATTCTGACCCTTCTCTGAGCTGTTCCTTAGTCATGCTGACCCTGTGTCCATTTTTCTTCTCCGGGTCGCACTTTTCTTGTAATACAGAATGTTGCACTCATCATTGTAACGATGAGGATGGGGAGGGATTCTTTAGTTTAGAAACTGGGCAGTGGTGACACCATTTCTTGCTTTTTCAGTCCAGCAAAAGCTCAGTGTTATTGGCCCAGGACAGATAATTAAAAGTGGAGCACATTTCTGGAGGTTTAACAGGTATTATTTTCTGTACTTGCAGGGTGTTTAAAGGGTAAGTTTACTTTTACAGAAGACGATTCATATAATGTACACAGCCCCCTTTGCATCATAATGCCCACAATGATGAGTGGTCATTAGACAGCACAGCCATATGACTGAGCTAACCAATGACAATCTCCTCTGAGAATTATTCTTCCAGAAGCAAAAAGGATTCTCACTGGTCAGCATAGTCATGTGGTCACACTGACCAATGACCACTTGACCCTTACAGGCCCTGGGGCTGCTAGTGCATGCTCCATGCTCATTCCTGCATGCCAGTGGTGAGCTAGCCTTACAATCATCAATACATATATAAGGGATGTCAGGTATGCTTTCTTTCATATAAAACCGTATGCACTAAATCCGTGTTTGCAAATAAGACACGAAAAAAATGAAATGCCAGGACTCTTATCAGAAAAATATATTTATAAAACTGCTCAGAGGATATGTCACACAACACAGCTACAATTTAATTTATAACATGTGCCTTTCCCATTAAAAAGCAGTTCTTAAGGTCTATGCAAGGGACTTTGCCTATGCAAGTGTCAAAGAGCAAGCCTCAGAAAAGCACACCAGGAGAATGATGCCACCTGAGCCTTCTGCAGGCTACAAGAAGCTTTTTATTATTATACAGGATTTGTATAGCGCCAACAGTTTGCTCAGCGCTTTACAATATAATGGGAGACAGTACACAAGACAGTACAGTAACAATACGATTCAATACACGAGGGGTTCGAGGGCCCTGCTCCTTGGAGCTTACAATCTAGGAGGGAGGGGAGAGTAGTACAGGAGGAAATAGCTGTGGGGGGTGAAGTGGTAGGAAGAGTGGAGGAGTTCAGTAATTAGCTGAGGGCAGGGTAGGCTTCCCTGAAGAGATAGGTTTTCAGAGTGCGCCTGTCAAGGTCCTACCTTTTCCCTGAGGTTATGTTACTCCATGTGCTGGCGTCCATCTTGGATTCTGCTGTGCATGATGGGAATCCTTTTATGCCTTCAGGTTTCTGTGGTCCATCCCCCAGAGGGGTGTGGCTGATGACATATAAGCCTGTGGCCCGCACATGCTCTTTGCACTTGTGTCTTGTGTCTTTGTGTTGCTATTACTCTGTTCTGACTCTCGTGACTCTCCTGGTATCTGATTCGGCTTGTGACTTGACTATTCTTTGTATTCTCCTTTGATCTGATCCTCTGTTGCTGAACCCGGCTCGTGACCTGTGATTCTCGTCTGCTGTCCTGTACTGTTTTGTCCTGTTGTTGTTGACCCCGGCTTGTCTGACTACTCTTTTGTCTCTTCCACCAGCTACACGCCATTGGCGGCGGCCATTACCGCAGCTGAGGTGTCTCGGGGGCCGCAAACTGGTTCCTGGCTGCGTCAAGTCCATCCCCACCATCAGGGGCCCTGGTGAAGGGCAGCCTGGGACTTAGACTCCGCGCCCTGAGGGACTTCGGTCTGTGGGTGGTGGTTGTCGTCAGCCAGTGCGTTACATTGTTAGGCTTGCCTGTCCGTTCCTCAGCTCCTGCCCTGACAGCGCCTAAAGGTGAGGAGAGTAGGTGATAGTCTGATGGATTGGGGTATGGAGTTCCAGAGGATGTGGGAAGTCCTGGAGACAGGCATGGGAGGAGAAGACCAGGGAACTAGAGAGTAGGAGGTCTTGTGAGGAGCGGAGAGTACGTTTTGGGTGGTATTATTCTAGCTTTTTGGCAAGTCATTGAGTACAGGCTACAGCAGGGGGCTGAGCTGCGTATGACAACTAGAGATGAGCGAATCGAACATGACGAAGTGGAATTCGTTTCGAAGATTAGGAAATATTCGATTCGCGCCGAATCCGAAAATTAGCAAACTTCGGATGCACGAATCGAATTTTCCCAAAAATGGCGGCGACATGTGTGGCGACGGAGCGGGGATCTCTGGGAAGGCGCGCAGACAAGGCGCGCTGACCCATAATGCATTCATTCATGACATGTGATCGCATTAGCCAATCAGCAGCCAGCCCGCCAGCACTGTGTAATGGTGGAGCTATAAATCGCGGCCATCTTAGAATTCTCCATTAGCCTCCGGTTATTCAAGAGAGACAGACCTCTGTGTATTAGGGACAGAGTTAGGGCCACAGAGACTTTAGGGACACAGAATCGTTACTCAGGGACACAGAATTGTTACTCAGGGACAGACACAGAATTGTTACTCAGGGACAGACACAGAATTGTTACTGAGGGACACAGAATTGTTACTCAGGGACAGACACAGAATCGTTACTCAGGGACAGACACAGAATCGTTACTCAGGGACAGACACAGAATCGTTACTCAGGGACAGACACAGAATCGTTACTGAGGGACAGACACAGAATCGTTACTGAGGGACAGACACAGAATCGTTACTCAGGGACACAGAATCGTTACTCAGGGACACAGAATCGTTACTCAGGGACACAGAATCGTTACTCAGGGACACAGAATCGTTACTCAGGGACACAGAATCGTTACTCAGGGACACAGAATCGTTACTCAGGGACACAGAATCGTTACTGAGGGACACAGAATCGTTACTCAGGGACACAGAATCGTTACTCAGGGACACAGAATCGTTACTGAGGGACACAGAATCGTTACTCAGGGACACAGAATTGTTACTCAGGGACACACAGGGACACAGAATCGTTGAATTAAAGAGTATGTCAGACAACACGCAGAGGAGTGGCAGAGGAGGCAATGTTTCAGGAGCGAGCAGACGTGGCAGCAGAGGAAGAGGTCGAGGCAGCACTAGTCGCAGCCAGAGGCCAGTGCTCCCGGTGTCATCCAGCGGTCGTGTCTCCACCGACAACCCTACCGTCATCGATTGGTTGGCTCGGTCGTCTTCCTCTTCCCAGGTCACCTCTGACACCTACAGCCAACGGTCGGTCGGTACGTCAGACACAACCGTTAGTTGGCATGGCCCGGGAGCAAGCCCACTGAAATCACGTGTCCTCTACCTGCCCCTGTCCTTTGGTGTTCCCTCACCAAGCGAAGTATCGCATGCTGTGGGCTCAGCCCCACTGTACAGTGAGGAAGAGCTAACAGAGGGCGGTCAGGAACGGGGGGAGACATCCGCCTCTTCAGCAGCCAGGCGAAGAAGTACTGGCGAGGAGAGTGGCTCGGTAGCCGGTCTAGAGACAGGTCTGTCTCCTGACCCACACGCAGCCGAGGGGGCTAGTAGTGAGGCGGAGACCCTAATTGATGATGATGAGGCTGATCGCACTTGGCAGCCTCGTCGTCATCAGGCTATTGCTTCCGCATCATCAGGAGAAGAGGGTGCCAGCTTGGCAGCAAGCAAAACAGTCGGTGGGTTGCCCAGGAGGCAGCAGGGTCGCAGCAGTGTCAGTGGAGGCAAACGGCCACGGAGTAGAGCACCAGCTCCACTGCAGCCTACCACCACGGCCAGTAGTGGTGCCGGTGTGCACGGAGGAAGTAGCAGTCAGCCAGTGAGGAGTAGCGGGGGCAAAGTTTCCTACTCGGCGGTGTGGCAATTTTTCGTCAAGCCGCCCGAGGAAGTAAACGTAGCCGTATGTCGACTATGTGGCCAGAAAGTCAAGCGTGGCCAGGGGGCCCATGTTGGGACTACAGCGTTGCGTCAGCATATGCAGCGTCGCCATTCGGTGGCCTGGGAAAACCGTGATAAAGATACGGCGGTTCTGCCTGCCCCAGCCCCCGCTCCATCACCCGCTCCGTTACTTGCTCCGTCACCCGACGTCAATCGCCCTCTATCAGCCAGTCAAGGCTCCAACACCTCTGCTGAGGGGAGTTGTCGCTCGTTGGCATCTTCCGCTCGTTCAGATGCTCCTTCTCCTGCTACTCCTCTTCACGGATTCCGTCAGCAGTCTTTCTTGGAATCCGTTTCCAAGAGACAACAGTTTGCGAGCACGCACCCGACGTTGCAGAAGCTGAACGTCCTCCTGTCCAAGTTGCTGGTGCTGCAGTCCCTCCCTTTCCAAGTGGTGGACTCAGCACCTTTCCGAGAAATGATGGCTTGTGCCGAGCCGCGGTGGAGAGTGCCAAGCCGGCATTTCTTCGCCAAAAAGGCAGTGCCAGCCCTGCATTCACATGTAGAAGAGATGGTGGGCCAGTCTTTGAGCATGTCGGTCTCTGCCAAAGTGTACGGCAGCGCCGACGTGTGGAGCTGTAACTACGGTTAGGGACAGTACATGTCATTTACGGCCCACTGGGTGAACGTGGTGCCGGCATAGCCGCACCAGCAACTTGGACAGGTCACGCCGCTTTTGCCTCCACGTTTGCACGTCCTTGGTCCAGCAAAGATGTCCGCCTCTACCACCTCTTCTTCCGCCGTGTCCTCAGCCGCCACCCCCGTGCCAAGTCCCATTACCCGACCGGCATATCACATGTGCAGGGCGCAACGGTGTCACGCTGTGCTGCACCTGGTATGCCTTGGCGAACGTAGTCACACAGGGGAGGAACTTCTGAGTGTAATGAACAGAGAAATCGACAGATGGCTGTCTCCGCGCAAACTGAAAATCGGAACCATGTTGACCGACAACGGAAAGAACATGGAGTCTGCTCTGCGTCAAGGAAGGTTGTGCCATGTGCCATGCATGGCTCACGTGTTCAATCTGGTTGTCAAGCGGTTCCTAAAATCCACCATCCCACTGCAAGACATCCTTAAAATGTCACGTAAACTTTGCATGCATTTCAGCCATTCCTACACCGCAAAGCACACCCTCCTTGAGCTGCAGCGGCAGAACGGAATTCCACAGCATCGCCTGATCTGCGACGTTGCAACAAGGTGGAATTCAACCCTACATATGTTAGACCGCCTTTACGAACAGCGAAAGGCCATCACCGATTTCCTGATGTTACAAGCGGATAAAGGTACTCCCCTGTGTAACTTCGATGTCAGCCATTGGCAGCTCATGCGTGACACCTGCCGCTTGCTCAGGCCCTTTGAGGAGGCCACGCTATTCGTGAGTCGGCAGGACTATGGGATGAACGACGTCATTCCTCTGTTGCACGTCCTGGAACAAATGCTGTTAACAATGGCTGGTCAGGGTGCGGTAGACGTGGCGCACAGATCTCAACGCCACATGACCCCTGTGGGGGCAGGACAGGAAGAAGAGGAGGAGGTAGAGGAGGACATTGGTGCTCAGGAATTATTGAGTGAAATGGGTGGTTTTTCCACTCAGCGGACAGGAGTGGAGGAGCAGGAGCATCTGGTAGAGGAGGAGGAGGAGACAGAGGACCCAGATGCACCGTGGCAGTATGCTGTGGAGATGGAGGCAGGGAGTCCCTCGCATTCCTTGGCACAAATGGCCCATAGCATGCTCGGTTGCTTGCGTAGCGACAGCCGTATAATAACCATCAGACAGAGGGATGACTTTTGGCTGTCCACCTTGTTGGACCCTCGCTACCGTTCAAAAATGGTGGCCTTTTTCACACCTGCTGAGAGGGAGGCCAAAATAACGTACTATAAAAACCACCTATGTAGTCAGTTGGTCTCTGCCTTTCTGCGCCAACGTCCATCCTCAGACACTGTGGGCCCTGTGCGCTCGCGTTCCGCTGCCATGGCAGCAGGGGAGGGGTGGGGTGGTAGGAGCAGTGGCAGCTCCACCAGCAGCGGCTGCCTCAGTCTGCAGTCGATGATGAGTAGCTTTCTTCACCAGCGCAGTGAGGAAACTACTAACCAGCCGCAGCAGCAGCAGCATCAGGTGGACCTGGAGCAGGACCTCAAACAACAGGCTTGGGCCTACTTGGACAGCACCCTGCCAACCGAGGTAGACAATCCCCTTGACTACTGGGCAACGAAACTTGACCTTTGGCCCCAACTAGCTGAATTTGCCCTTGAAAGGCTGTCATGCCAGGCCAGTAGCGCGGCATCGGAGCGCGTGTTTAGTGCGGCAGGAGGTATTGTAACTCCGCGGAGGACACGACTGTCCACCCAAAGTGTGGAGAGACTCACGTTTGTGAAAATGAATCAGGCGTGGATTAGTCTGGATTTCAAACCACCAGTTCCTGACACAACTGACTAAATCCGCCATGAATCATGCCCCAAACATGTTATTATTTTTAACATAGGCCTCTGTATGGCCTTCAATTTAAGCTGCTTACGCTTCGCCACTCTACCATGGGCCCCTGTACCGCCTCCTCTTGCTGCTGCCAGGTCCAGAGTGTGTCATGGGTCCCTGTACGGCCTCCCATTGCTGCTGTCTCCATCGCCACACTCTGCCATGTGCCACTTTCAGGTCTCCTCACACTGCTGGTGGGTTCCATTTTGTCATAGGGTGCTGGCAGATTACGGGCCTCCCATTGCTGCTGCCAGGCCTGTAATCTGCCATGGGCCCCCGTACCGACTCATCATGCTGCTGCCAGGCCCGTAATCTGTCATGGGCCCCTGTACCGCCTCCTCATGCTGCTGCCAGGTCCAGAGTGTGTCATGGGTCCCTGTACGGCCTCCCATTGCTGCTGCCAGGCCCGTAATCTGTCATGGGCCCCTGTACCGCCTCCTCATGCTGCTGCCAGGTCCAGAGTGTGTCATGGGTCCCTGTACGGCCTCCCATTGCTGCTGTCTCCATCGCCACACTCTGCCATGTGCCACTTTCAGGTCTCCTCACACTGCTGGTGGGTTCCATTTTGTCATAGGGTGCTGTATGGCCTCCCATTGCTGCTGCCAGGCCCGTAATCTGCCATGGGCCCCCGTACCGACTCCTCATGCTGCTGCCAGGCCTGTAATCTGTCATGGGCCCCTGTACCGCCTCCTCATGCTGCTGCCAGGTCCAGAGTGTGTCATGGGTCCCTGTACGGCCTCCCATTGCTGCTGTCTCCATCGCCACACTCTGCCATGTGCCACTTTCAGGTCTCCTCACACTGCTGGTGGGTTCCATTTTGTCATAGGGTGCTGGCAGATTACGGGCCTCCCATTGCTGCTGCCAGGCCCGTAATCTGCCATGGGCCCCCGTACCGACTCCTCATGCTGCTGCCAGGCCCGTAATCTGTCATGGGCCCCTGTACCGCCTCCTCATGCTGCTGCCAGGTCCAGAGTGTGTCATGGGTCCCTGTACGGCCTCCCATTGCTGCTGCCGGGCCCGTAATCTGCCATGGGCCCCCGTACCGACTCCTCATGCTGCTGCCAGGCCTGTAATCTGTCATGGGCCCCTGTACCGCCTCCTCATGCTGCTGCCAGGTCCAGAGTGTGTCATGGGTCCCTGTACGGCCTCCCATTGCTGCTGTCTCCATCGCCACACTCTGCCATGTGCCACTTTCAGGTCTCCTCACACTGCTGGTGGGTTCCATTTTGTCATAGGGTGCTGTATGGCCTCCCATTGCTGCTGCCAGGCCCGTAATCTGCCATGGGCCCCCGTACCGACTCCTCATGCTGCTGCCAGGCCCGTAATCTGTCATGGGCCCCTGTACCGCCTCCTCATGCTGCTGCCAGGTCCAGAGTGTGTCATGGGTCCCTGTACGGCCTCCCATTGCTGCTGTCTCCATCGCCACACTCTGCCATGTGCCACTTTCAGGTCTCCTCACACTGCTGGTGGGTTCCATTTTGTCATAGGGTGCTGTATGGCCTCCCATTGCTGCTGCCTCCACCGCCACACTGTGGCTCCACACTCTGGTTTTGGCCCCATGACTGCCCAAATGAGTGAAGTGTGCGGTGATTCTAAGATCGACGGCACTCATCTGCATGTCATACTGACTGACAGTATTATTTCTCTTCCCCAGCAGACTCCAAGGGCATTTAAATTAAAGGTACAGTGTTCTGCACTAATATAAAGGCTCTCTGAAGCCTAGAAACACCCTTTTTATAAGTTAAATTTGCAGCGAATATATTCGACTCTAATCGAATTTATTCCGCGAATTCGCCGAATCAGCCGAATCGAATTTTTGAATAATTCGCTCATCTCTAATGACAACCTACAGAAGTACAGGCCCATTAAAAAAGGTTGTAACCTTCAGACATGAAATATAAACAAAGCATATCCCTCTATATAGTATGTACTTGTCTCGATCTAGAGCACTAGGTGTCATTTCCATCTATTGCTTTGTTCCTCTGCTATCGGCATGAATCACTTCTGACAAGTTTTCCTGACACCAAGAAAAGAATGGTGACGTGAGGAACCTCCAGCCGATTGACAGCCTCAGCTCTGTTCCTGTGAGCTGTGTGCGGAGGGATATGTGTCTTCCCTCCAATCAGCTCTCCATACTGAGCTCTGCAGAGTGTAATTTCAGCTCTACGCCCCCTTTTTTCTGAACTCTTAGACATGTTTTATAAATTCTGCACTTTGAACTGATGTAGAGAAGAGAAGACCGCAGATAAACAGGTACAACTTCTGTAGGAGGAATTGTTTCATCTCTGTGTATCACCTGAGGTCAGTCACATATATGTAAGGGTTTACAACCACTTTAAGCCCTGGTTCACACTAATGCGGTGTGGAATTCGCAGCGTTTTCAGCGCGAATTCCGCACAGCATCAGAATCGCACCCTGTTCATGCGAACCGCTGCGGGTGTGTATGTTAAGGTAACAACACCCGGAAAGCAGTTCGCAAAACGTGGTGCAATGTGCAGAATCGGATCGCATAGGTGTGAATTCTTATGCGATCCAATTCTAGTGCGGACCAAAAAAGGGTCCTGCACGTTTTTGGTGCGGGTGTGATGTGGTGCAAAATGTATGGCTCCAATAGCACTGCATACAAAATCGCATAATTTGTACAGGAATGCGGCGTGGTTCCTGTGCGAATCACATGGGACTTACTGCACCGCACTGATGTGAACCCAGGCTAAAGGTTGGGACACACCGACCCTGGTTGGGCTGTGCTGATTAGCATTGAGCAGTGAAGTGCTATGCAAAAACAAGGCAAAAAGCCTTGCTTTGTATGGAGCCTGTTCACACCAATGTATTGCGTTTGTGTGCTTTTCAATAAAATGACGCAGGCATTATTTTATCTCACTGTGTTATCATATATTACAACATGCTGCAGTGCATATAATTTATTATAGAATTAAAGAAAAAAAAAATTAAAAAAGCACTGAAACGCATGGCAGCACACATGTCTACCTTGCATGACCGCACATGTGCGATATGCTCCATGCGTTGTCATGCATTGTGAACCAGTCCTTACATTTTAAGCTGCTGAAAATGGGACAGTCTCCATTTTTTGTAATTCACCTCAATGCACTACAGCTACACAGTAACTCATGTAATGCGTGACTGCAACATAAAAGTGTAAATGTGTCCAAAGGGTGCTGTGCACCCCTAAATGAAGGTATTTTCAGGGGAAATATGGTGATCTCCTTACTTTGCATGGGTGCATGTAAAGCATTACTAAAACCACACATCTTGTCTATTTTGGATAGAAAAGAGAATGGTTAAAACCAGGGGCGGACTAACAACTCACAGGGCCCCCGGGCAATAGGGGATCATGGGGCCCCTGTGTCCTTGCCCAAACTCAAAAAAGCCTATGAAAAAGGTACCAGGAGCATCTCATGGGGCCCCCTACTGACCCCGGGCCCTCGGGCAGTGCCCGAGTTTGCAAATGGTCAGTCCGCCCCTGGTTAAAACTAGTGATGAGCTAGTACTGCGAAAGGTTGTCACATGATAGCAGGCTGCTGGTCCAATCAGCTGCGGCAGGAGAATTCCCCACCCTCTTGCAGTCAAACATAACAAAGGGGAGGGAATGCTGGTGACATCTTTGACTGAATATGACCACATGGCCATATCTGGGCAATGACCAGGGGCGGACTGACAACTCATGGGGCCCCCAGGCAATAGGAAATCATGGGGCCCCTGTGTCCTCACCCACACTCAAACCACACCCAAAAGAAGCCTATGAAAGGTACCAGGGGCATCTCATGGGGCCCCATACTGACCCCAGGCCCTCGGGTAGTGCCCGAGTGGCTAAATGGTCAGTCCGCCCCTGGCAATGGCATTGTCTAAAAGTGACCATAGTAGGTCAATGATACCACCAGCATCTCCGCCCTGTGGCCTGCTGTAAACGGACAGTTTTCTGTATATTCAGGCTTTGGCCTGAACCTTAGCTCATCACAATTAAACCATATTCAGGTTTTCTTTTATGTTGTTCTTTAATTATTTTTTTGCCATTTGTGTCCTTTTGGAGAGATTTTGTCTCTCTTCTTATCTCAAAATATAACAGGAAGTGAGGGGAAATTTCTTGAAAGTGAGAGGAATCCCTTCTTAGAAAACTGTCACTAGAATAAGCATCCTGAAGAGAAGATTTTCCGGTGACAACTGACAGAGTGAATCTCTCTAGAAGAGACCCAGACAGCTTAAAAACCTGAAGGAGATTCTAACCAGTCACCTCTCTACCCAAGACTACAGCCTGGTACACACTATGTGTTTTTTTTCGCAAGTGATTTTAGTATAGCGATCTCCCGTATTTTGCTAGTTCTTACAGGCTCCCACCCCCACCACCACGTCAGAACACACCGGTCAGCGCTAGCAGCCTTTGACTGCCAGTGCTCATCAGATGTCGATCCTTCCGTTGGATGAGGAGCTGTACACACAGGCCAAAGGTTGGCTGCATTCTGTCAAATCAACCATTTTCGGCTCGTGTGTACCAGGCTTGAACAAATAGTTGGCTTTAGATACACTTTAACAGGATTTGATGCTGGGTACGATTTAATATGGTCGGAAAGGCTCTAAAATTAGATCAGTAGTAAAGTTGACCATACACTGTACAAATTTTGCCTGTTTTTGGACCCATTTCACCCAAAGGAACCGAGAAGACAATTGTTGACCAAACAGCAGCTGCATCCAATCAGATGCAGCCACTGTGGGGGTATTTGGGCAACTTTTGGGGTCAGATGTCAAAATACAATAGTCACAGCAGGAAATTCATCCATGCTGTATGGTCCTACAGGCTCAATGAAAAGAATCTATGTGTATGGCCAGCTTAAAGCTAGCCTTACAGTGGTCATAAAGTCTCAAGGTTTTTTTTTACCATCATGCATTCTATGCATGAAGGTAAAAACCTCCTGCATGTAGCATCCCAGCCAGGCCCCCCGCAACATTTACCCAAGCCCCCTCTTGATGCAGCGATGTCCATGAGAGCCTCAGTTCTCCAGGGACTCTCACTCCTGATTGGCTGAGGCAACAGCGGGAGCCACTGGCTCCTGCTGCTGTCAACCACAGCCACTGAGCCAATCAAGAGAGAGAGGGGGAGGGCCAAGCCACGGTTTTGTGTGTGAATGGACATGCAGAGCAGCGGGTCGGGAGAAAGCTGTTTGCTATGGGGGCACCAGACAGGAAGCAGGGGCCAGAAGCGCTGACGGGGGACCGGGGGTGGACTGACAACTCATGGGGCCCCCGGGCAATAGGGGATCGTTGGGCCTCTGTGTCCTTGCACAAACTCAAAAAAGCCTATGAAAAAGGTACTAGGGGCATCTCATGGGGCCTCCTACTGACCCCGGGCCCTCGGCCAGTGCACGAGTTTCCAAATGGTCAGTCCGCCCCTGCGGGGGACCCAAGAGGAAGATCTGGGTTCCTCTGTGCAAAACCACTGCACAGAGCAGGTAAGTATAACATTTTGGTTCTTTTTAAGAAAAAACTCCTCCTACAGCTCCAGCACCTCTCTGTGCAGCCACAGCACCCCCTTGTCTCCGCCTCCACTGGTCCGAGCATTCAGTAGACTCCAGTCCTCCTCTGGTCCTCCTCCAGACCCTCTACATAAGAAGTCAAGAGCCCCCCACCCTCCCTTATATCAAAGGGAGATGAGGGCTCTGGACATCTAGCTTTACAACCAGCCCTTGAAGGGTAACCATGATGCTGATGCGGCGAAATGGAGTTTGACACCGCTGCCCTAGTGAAAACCAGTTTTAGGTCCTACGTTTTTGTTCGCTGCACTTTTTGATATACAGAATGTTTTTGTGATATTACAGGCAGTGGTTGAGGCCATAAATCAAGTCGTTTCTCTTTGGTTGGTTTATAGTTTTGAGCTCAGAGGACTCCACCATTTTTTTTAATATTTAGTTTATAGCAGAATCTTGAGACATTTGTTGTGGGTGGTTCTTCGTTAAACAAAATGCAATGTTTGCAAATTTGCTTAGATCTAGTAAAGGAACCAACATTTGCTAAAAAAAAAAAAAAGTACACTTATTCTTCAACCTTTCAACACACAGCAAGATTGGCCCTAAAAGGGTCTCTGTGAGAACGCTGCCAAGTCAACTAATTACCGCCTGGACAAAGAGCAGAACCCAAATGATAAAAAGATTTAATGAAATGCCCAGGCCCATTTTCATGCCGGCTTTTGAAGGAGTAGACGTGTCTAGAGATGGCAAATTGTCAGCTATAAATCACTAGAGATGCTGAGTGAAAATTCACAGTCAAGGCTTTTTCATGAAAGTTTGGGTTATTAAAGAATAATAAAGCAGCTGGAGATTTAATTCTGAATCTGTGATGGATAAACTCCAGGACTGCAAACTTTGCTACTGCTTGTCCTGAGTCACACCAATCGCTCCTGGCCGCACATGCAACGTATTAACAAGCCAGTAATTAGCTGACATTCCCGGTTGCTACTAAAAGCTTCCCTCCCACACACACTGCCTCTCCTCCTCCTCCTCATTTTATTACCTTTGATGATTCACTAAACATTAGCCTTTGGCGGGTATTGCCTAACACTGGTTTGCATGACTTCCTAGGCGATATACTAAATTAATGCTCAACGCAAGATGCAATCCATAAAACGTTCATTCATAGATCTTTAGAGTAGGAAAGTGTAAAGCATGAGTAAATGTAATCCCTAAAATATAATATAAACCTTAACATGTTAATGTCAATCTAGAAGTCTTTTTTAACATTTCAAAATTTGCAGCTTTCATTTTGGGACGACTGACATTTTAGAGATCCGTTGTGGTGCTTTAACATGCGTTCATTTAAATCCACCGCCAAACGATCCCTAGGGACAAAAAATATATACTTGGTCCTTTTTGCGCTGCAGTAAGTTGTGCTGTACTGTATAATTCCTTAACCACTTCCAGTCCAGACACTTTTACCCCCTTCCTGTCCAGGCCAATTTTCAGCTTTCAGTGCTATCACACTGTGAATGACAATTGCGCGGTCATGCAACACTGTACCCATATTAATTTTTTAGCATTTTTTTGAGACAGATAAAGCTTTATTTTGGTAGTATTTATTCACCACTGGGATTTTTATTTTTTTGCTATACAAGTGAAAAAAGTCCAAAAATTTTGAAAAAACGTGTTTTTCTTATAAAATTTTGCAAATAAATAATATTTCATCATAAATCTTGGCCAAAATTTATTCAGTTATCTTTTTAGTAAAAAAATTTTGCAAATAAATAATATTTCATCATAAATCTTGGCCAAAATTTATTCAGTTATCTTTTTAGTAAAAAAAAAAACCCAAATTAGCTTATAACCAAAAATTATATATTTAAAAAATAATAATAATTTTTATTTTTTTTATATTATTATTTATGC
This sequence comes from Staurois parvus, assembly GCF_062004578.1. Classification (NCBI taxonomy): domain Eukaryota; kingdom Metazoa; phylum Chordata; class Amphibia; order Anura; family Ranidae; genus Staurois; species Staurois parvus. Next base: position 5,968,679 of record NW_028318090.1, on the reverse strand, counting down.
TTTTTTTCTACATACTGTCACCCTAGCAGTACAGTGTCACCATGGTGACACTGTACTACATGTGGGGGGTAATGAAGATTTTTTATTTTTTTTTACACTGATTGCTTTTACCCACCCATAAAGGCTGTAAAAGCAATCATTTCTCCTTCTCTCTGGCTGCATTCTTGCAGCCATTGAGAACTACTGTGTGAGCTGTGATTGGTCACAGCTTGTCACATGGTACAAGGCTGTTGTGAATAGCCTTGTACCATGTGACCTCTGTGATCATTCACAGATTTCACACATAGTAAGCAATGATGTCACAAGTGACATCTTGCTTACTACTCTGCATGTAATCACTGATTGGCCAATCAGTGATCACATGATCGGGACCTCGCACAGAGGTCCCGTCCGATGATCGGTGTTACACTGTATCCGGAGGACACAGTGGGCACCGGATCGCGGTGCTGTGCGCTCCCAGGGAGAATGCACATTCCAGAATGGTGGGCACCGTTTATGAACGGCAACCCGCCCCTGGACTGCCACCATCCGGCCGTTTATATACAGCGGCCGGACGGCAAGTGGTTAAGGTGCTGTCTACATTAAAAGGCCTGGTGATGCACTAAGTGCACTTTGGTAATGCGCAGTAACACACTCCTTTTGTGATGCATTGCCACAACACCACACAAATGTGAAGAGGGCCTTCATAATACCTGGCGATCCTGCCACAAAGGTCCTTAATCAGTCATGTCTTGTTATACACGGACAATGCTCGGTCTCTGCCTCCAAACACCTACCTGTCTCATTGGGGCTATTTACTAAAACTGGAGAGTGCAAAATCTGGTGCAGCTCTGCATAGAAACCAATCAGCTTCCAGGTTTTATTGCCAAAGTTGAAATTAGAAGCTGATTAGCTACCATACACAGCTGTACCAAAATCTGAGTGCGCCAGTTTTAGTCAATCTCCCCCATAGGTTTCTGATTGAGACAAGTGGACACTTTTTTTTTATTATTATTATTATTATACAGGATTTATATAACGTCAACAGTTTGCTCAGCGCTTTACAATATAACGGGAGACAATACAGCAACAATACAGTTCAATACAAGAGGATTAGGAGGGCCTGATCCTGGGAGCTTACAATCTAAGAGGGAGGGGCTAGTGGTACAAAAGGTAGTAACTATGGGGGATAGACTGGTAGGAGGAATAGAAGATTCCATTATTAGCTGAGGGCAGGATAGGCTTCTCTGAAGAGATGTTTTTCAGAGATTGCCGAAAAGTGAGCAGAGTAGGCGATAGCCTGATAAACTGGGGTAGAGAGCTCCAGAGGATGGGGGAAGCTCTGGAGAAGTCCTGGAGACAAGCATGGGAGGAGGAGACAAGGGAGCTAGAGAGCAGGAGGTCATGCGAGGAGCGGAGAGTACGGTTTGGGTGATATTTGGAGACAAGATTGGTGATGTAATTTGGGGCAGAGTTATAAATGGCTTTATATGTCATTGTTAGAGTTTTGAATTTTATCCATTGGGCAATGGGAAGCCAGTGGAGGGATTGGCAGAGAGGGGTGGCAGATATGGAATGGATGGTAAGGTGGATGAGTCTGGCAGCAGTATTCTTTATAATTATTATACAGGATTTATATAGCACCATCAGTTTGCTCAGCACTTTACAATATAAAGGGAGACAATACAGCAACAATACAGTTCAATACAAGAGGGATAGGAGGGCCTGATCCTGGGAGCTTACAATCAAAGACTTTAAAACACTTTCATAGGCATGGTCTACTGTTGTAACCATCAGGAATACCGCCATGAAAAAATGCCATGCAGCCATTGCTGGAGTGCAAGCCTGTAGACAGCAAGTCATTGCAAAAAGACTGCAGGAGATCAGCAGCCTCGTGATGCAACAAGGGATAAAAAATAGCAGTGGTTTATAGTGCACATCACTTTATTAAATGTCATTCAGGAAAGCCCCTTTCACACGGCAGGTCCAATCAGGTCAGCCTGTTAGTTTTCCAGGTGGACCTGATCAGATGGTGCATTCGCCCTTATGTACAGGCAGATGTAAATGGACTTGTGTCTGTTTACACCTGCCTACCTTGGGTCCAATCCAGTCTGCTAAAAATGTAAGGGAATTTGTTCTCTGCTTAGGTGGATCAGAGGGTAGTTGGGTAGAAACAGATAACAGAGTCCGTTTACTCTCAGCTGCCCATACACCACAGCAGACTCTGTCCGGGTCCACTCTGCCTAAAGTCAGTAGACAAGGATGTGTCATCCGCCTGCTCTGTTCCATCCAGCAGGAGATCTCTGAGTAGATCCCCTGCTCGTCGGGACAGAGTCCAGTCCATTTAAAAGAGGCCTAAGGTTTACATCTACTTCATCTTAGGTTCTCTAGAATCCGGAGATCACCTCAATGGTTCAGAGGGAGTAGACTTTATAAAGATTATATGAAACAATAATTGAGTACTGTCTGTTATTCTTTTTTTATTCACTCTAACTCAAGACTCCCTCAAGAGTTGGTTCTGGCCAGCTCAGTGGATTGCTTCAAAAAGGGCCTGGATTATTTCTTAGATATACAGAATATAACTGGATACTAACATTTATAGGTAAAGTTGATCCAGAAAATATCCGATTGCCTCTCGGGGATCAGGAAGGAATTTTTTTCCCTGCAGGAGCAAATTGGATCATGCTTTGCTGGGCTTTTTTGCCTTCCTCTGGATTAACTGTGGGTGTAGGATTATAACTTCTTTTTTTTTTTTTTTAATGGTTGAACTGGATGGACTTTTTGTCTTTTTTCAGCCAGACTAACTATGTAACTAACATCCAAACTTTCAGGACAAGCTCTCAGGATGTATCCCCTTCCTCAAGGTCCAAGCAGTACTAATACAGAAAGTTTTAGCAGAAAGTTAAGTAGGACAATCTCCAAAGAGAAAAAAAACCCCAACAAACAAAACATACACAACAATGATAATTAAAACTTTGACAGTTTCAGAGATAAGAAAAAGAGAGTGAATAAGGAGGGGGTATGTGCCGAACGCTTGTCCTGAAAAATTGGATGTTAGTGAAAATAAAAAAAGTATCTTGGATAGTAATTGATTGTTTTTGTTGCAAATGCACTAATACGGCTACAATCACCTCCAGCATAAAGACTATGGGGGAGATTTACTAAAACTAGCACGCTCAGAATCTGGTGCAGCTGTGCATGGTAGCCAATCAGCTTCTAACTTCAACTTGTTCAATTAAGCATTGATAATGAAACCTGGAAGCTGATTGGTTTCTATATACAGCTGCACCAGATTTTGCACTCTCCAGTTTTAGTAAACCCCCCCATGTTAACTTCCTTTCTGTCTACTATATCCTTGATGATGGTGCCATTGAATCTGATTGGTAGCTGTAAGAAATACCCTGCAGAGTGTTAGGAAATTCCTCTTCTGCATCAAACCAAATGTTCTCAGATCACCAGATTACTGAAAAAAGGGGCCGAGGTGGACTGGCGCAGCAGCAATGCTGGATGGAAAACCAAACCCTAAAACTACATTCAGATGGCCGAATAGCAGCAGATACTTTGCTGTTTTCAAATACTGCAGCAAAACTCTGTGCTTTGGCCATATACAAACTAGATGCTTAGCTGCGGCCAGTTTGTGAGCGGGCAAAAATCTGTAGAAATGCAGAACCTGGACGCACACAGAATGTGTTCAGGGTCTGTCTGATACTCTATTTGCCTGTAACCGCTCAGCGGAGAAGTTACATGCGGACAGCCACTGTACCGGCCGTAGATTTCTACAAATTTTAAATCTGATAGCCACCAATGACAGCTGCAGCTCTTCACACACAACCGCTTTCAGGAATCAGTAGACTGCCTGCCTATGGGGCTGTCTGATTGCAGCCTAACTGGAAAACAGATCGTTTACTAAACCATTGTGTATCATAAACATTTTTAAACCTTTTACCTTTTCACATCCCTTTTTAATATCAGCACTGCTGGTCTCCTTCAGTCTCTTCACAGCCACTTCCTGTCTACATGTATTTGCTTCAGCATCTACTGTACATCACTGCTCACAGTGGACTTCCTGATAACCTGGTGACAATGGAGCAACATACCTGCACAGTAAGCGTTGGCCGCCAACAGACTCCACTGGAATGCATAGAAATGTTCTACGGCACATAGTTACATAGCTAGTCAGGTTGAAAAAAGACACTATTCCATCTACTTCAACCAATAGAAAAACATACATAAATAGAAAACCTCCAAATACACAGTTGATCCAGAGGAAGGCAAAAAAACCCCCCCCCAAATAAAGCATGATCCAATTCGCCCCGGAGAAGGAAAAAAATCCTGTTTCCCCAGGAGACAATCAGATATTTCCTAGATCAACTTCCCCTGTTAATATTACCTCTAAATATTAATATCCTGTTATATTTTGTGCATTTAGGAATGCATCCAGCCCTTTTTTTAAACAATTTACTAAGCTGGCCAGAACCAGTTTTTGAGAGAGTCTATTCCACATTTTCACAGCTCTTACTGTGAAGAAGTCCTTCCATATGTAAAGGTTAAATCTCTTTTCCTCCAGACATAAAGAGTGCCCCATTGTCCTCTGAAATGACCCGAAAGTGAATACCTCTACACCAAGTTTCCTATACAGACCACTTATGTATTTCTATGTGTTGATCGTTTGCACCCTATATCTTCTCTTCCCAAGAGAGAATAAATTCAGTTCAGCTTATCTTTCCTCATAGCTGAGCTCCTCCATGCCTCTTATTAGTTTGCTTGCCCTTCTCTGTACTTTCCATAGTTCGCCGATATATTTTTTGAACTTGTGCCCAAAACTGAACATGCATCAATGAGTGTAAAACTGAGCATACAAGCACATCAAAAACACTTGTGTTCATGTGGATTACATCCAGGAACTTTATTTTCATAACCCCCAAACGTACTGGTAGGTTGGTAAGCTTACACCCAATTGGCCCTAGAGTGAGTATGTCTGTATGGCTATGATAGGGACATTAAACTGTAAGTTCCACCTATACACAGATCAATTTTAAAAGTTCTATGAGTTCTGTAAAGTGCTATACAATGTATAAAATAAAATAAAATAAACCTTCACACAAAACTCAGTGTCACTAGCCTTCTTTCTTTGAAAACTGCTGTTTCCTCTAGGAAGTCAAAGCTCCATTACAACTTACAAAGCATGCTAGGACAAGTCATTATTTTTCATTTCAGGCCAAGAGCGGTTGTTCTAGATGGTGTCCATATGCAAGTCTCGGAACACCTCAGCAATTGGCAGCTATTAACCTCTTTCCCAATCTTGTTTTGGGAAAGGTCACTCCACTTCACTGAAGTAACAAATGACATCCTCTCAACCATGGTCCAAGGTCAACACTGCTTTTATTTACTTGCCAAGGGCTCTCAGGTCTGATAAGCCCTAAACTGTTTTAGAGTAGCTATTAGACAAAATACCAGGATGATCAATCAGAGATGGGATCACAAAATTGCTCCTGAAACCCAGACTAAATTAGGGTGTTAAGATTTTAACTGTAATTAAAAGGAGTTCCTCTGCTCCATCAAACTCAAGAGTTAGGCTGGGACCTCACATGCACACTGATCTGAGATGCTCGTGTTTTCTCGGCATGGTGGTCAAGGACAGTTGACGTTCCAGCCCCATCTGGAGTAAGGATAATATTTAGAAGTTTTCTTTCTCTCAGACATTCTTAATGCAAATCAGAAAAATACAATTTGTTCAGAATGCTCTTGCTGTGCGCTTCTATTTAAACACATGCCCAACAGTGAACTTTACAAACTCTTTATGGTAGGCTAGGAAGTAATAGCAGTGATAGAATAGGAACATATGAAGAGCGCCTGCAGGATAAATATACTGGCAGAGCTACGTTGGCATTTACGGTCAACGTGACACGTGCCCGTGCCAACAGGCAGATACTGCCAATTCTACGTACGTTCTGTGAATCAACAGTCTTTGTTGATTGTCATGAGGAATTTACACCCTAATAGCTTTCTTTGGTACTCATTTCTATACACAAGCAGAGTATATGTAGAGGATTACAACTTTGAACAAAGGCAAGTGCATCCTAATGGTTTACACAGCCCCAAAAAATTACAACATATGCATGTGAAGGTGCTATTAAAAAAAAGTATTCCCAACAATCTACTGTATGTAAATCTTACCACAATCGGTCAGAAGTTGAGGTATCTGACACTTATGTAATCATAGCTCTCAACTTTCTGAGATGGGAGGGAGGGACAACTTTTAGCACAGTTGAGCTACGAGGTCTTGATGTTTCAATCCCCATGGTAAGTTGGCCCTCCTAATTTTATTACTGTGGCAACATAGGGGAAGGTAGGTACATCATTAGGATCAATATCTTATGCATTTCATTGATGTGCCCACAGGGCCAGCAGAACACTGGTTAGGGGCTTAGATATTCCTAGTCAAGGGAAAATACAGAAATGCAGGTGAACAGCCCACCCCTACCACGCGTTCAGTTATGTTGACCATGACGAATTGATATGCAATAAATATTAGTTTTAACCCAATATACAGATAAATGCGTAGCCAAGGAACCCACCTCTACTACGCCTCCAATTATATGGGCAATGAAGAATTGATATGCAATGAATGATAGTTTAAATTTGTAGGCAAAGAACCCACCTTTACACGCCTCCAGTTATGTGGGCCATGAAGAATTGATATGCACTAAATTATAGTTATGTTGACCATGATTAATTAATATGCAACTCCTTTTTCTTTATTCTGTTTTTCGGTAAGAGGCTGTCATTTTATATATTGGTGGTGGAATCACAATGGATTTTGAATTCGTTTTAATTTCACTGGATCACAATTATTTTGGATATGTTGGACTTATATACACATTCTTTTGCACTTAAAGTGGTTCTAAAGGCTCAAGATTTTTCACCTTCATGCATTCTATACATGAAGGTAAAAAACCTTCTTTGTGCAGCAGCCCCCCAATACTCACCTAAGCCCCCTCTCGATCCAGCGATGTTCACTGGAGTCTTGGCTGTCCCAGGACTCCCTCTTCTCATTGGCTAAGACAGAAGTGGGAGCGATTGGCTCCCACTCCTGTCATTCACAGTCAGTGAACCAATGAGAAGGGGGGGGGAAGCCACAGTTCCGTACGTGAAGCTGCTTGCTGTGGACAGGAGGGAGTAGCCAAGAGAGCGAGGAGGATCCAGGCTACTCTGTGCAAAACCATTGCACACAGTAAGTAAAAAAAAAAAAAAAGCCTATAGAATCCCTTTATGTTATGCAGGTTTTATTAATATAAAAAGGTATAGTGCAACACGGTTATTATGTAATGTTTTTTGCACTATGTGCAGTTTTTTCCTCTATATCTGCCCTTGGTGTATACATTGCTATATAATGCTCCAACATGGAAACTCTCATACATTAGAGCTAGGACTGCACTATACAGAGGAGCTATTACAAGGACTGCACTATACAGAGGGTCCTATACAAAGAAGTACAGCTTGCACATATATTTGGAAATTTTATGCTACTAAAACCTCTGTTTTCATGTAAATTGTTACTGGGTTATTTTTGTTTTTTTTTGCTGGCTATCTGATAAGTGTGCTGAGAAAAATTGTTTTCATGTTACACTGGGGACTCAAAAGAAAAAAAGAAAATTGATGGACTGCATCATATACAGTTGTGTCCAAAATTATTCAACCCCCAATGCTGTAAAGGGGTTTAGGGACTATAGTGTACATTTGGAATTGTATTCAGAATCAAATCCTACAAGGACGTTGTAACTACCCAAATGCAACTAAAATGACATCAATTGTTTATGTAATACAGTAGTAAATGGTTCTTATGTGGTTTCTTCATTGCCACAATTATTCAACCCCTTAAAGACTACCACTCTGAAGAACAGAGGTTCATACAGGTGCTTTCCATCAGGTATTGAAAACACCTGTGGATGTCACCGAGCAGCAATCAAGCATAATAAGCACCAATTAGGCAGCTTTAAAATGACTGTGATACTCAGCTCCTTCTAGACATTTACTGGTGTGGTTACAAACATGGTGAAGGCAAGAGAATGGTCCAGGAAGACAAGAGAAGAGGTGATTTCTCTTCACAGGAAGGGCAATGGCTATAAGAAGATTGCAAAGATGTTAAACATACCAAGAGACACCTTAGGAAGCATCATTCGCAAATTCAAGGCAAAGGGCACTGTTGAAACGCTACCTGGTCGTGGCAGAAAGAAGATGCTGACTTCGACTGCTGTGCGCTACCTGAAGCGTAGAGTGGAGAGAAGTCCCCGTGTGACTGCTGAGGAACTGAGAAAAGATTTGTCAGATGTGGGTACAGAAGTTTCAGCCCAGACAATAAGACGCACACTGCGTAATGAAGGCCTCCGTGCCAGAACTCCCAGGCGTACCCCCTTGCTGTCTCCAAAGAATAAGAAGAGTCGACTGCAGTATGCCAAAAGCCATGTGGACAAACCACAAAAGTTGTGGGATAGTGTTCTGTGGACTGATGAAACAAAATTAGAACTGTTTGGGCCCATGGATCAACGCTATGTTTGGAGGAGGAAGAACAAGGCCTATGATGAAAAGAACACCTTGCCTACTGTGAAGCATGGTGGAGGGTCAATCATGCTTTGGGGCTGTTTTGCTTCTGCAGGTACAGGGAAGCTTCAGCGTGTGCAAGGTACCATGAATTCTCTTCAGTACCAGGAGATATTGGATGGAAACGTGATGCAGTCCGTCACACACCTGAGGCTTGGGAGACGTTGGACCTTTCAACAGGACAATGATCCCAAGCATACCTCCAAGTCCACTAGAGCATGGTTGCAGAGGAAAGGCTGGAACATTTTGGAGTGGCCATCGCAGTCACCAGACTTAAATCCGATTGAGAACCTCTGGTGGGACTTAAAGAAAGCAGTTGCAGTGCGCAAGCCTAAGAATGTGACTGAACTGGAGGCCTTTGCCCATGAAGAATGGGCGAAGATACCCGTAGATCGCTGCAAGACACTTGTGTCAAGCTATGCTTCACGTTTAAAAGCTGTTATAACTGTAAAAGGATGCTGTACTAAGTACTAAGATTGAATGTCACTTGGGGGTTGAATAAAACTGATAATGCTGTGAGCACAGAAAAGACATTTGTGGTTATTTCATTATAACTGTTATGTTATATTTGTCTGACCTACAAGTGCCTCTTTAATGTAAATGTAAGCAAGATGACTGAATGATCAAAAGCAATGTCAAACTGGCCAAAACACTCAATTTCAGTGGGGGTTGAATAATTTTGGACACAACTGTATGACATTTTAGATTTTGCCCATAGTTTGTAGTCCCTTCAAGGTCTAAAAAACCCCCCCTAGTCTTTTAGGAGGAGATTAGGAAACCAAAGAGAGTGCGTGTAAAATGTACTAGTTATAAAAAGTTTAAGGCGTAAGCACTATGATTGCTGCAAATTGGAATATTTATTTATTATTATTGTTTTACTTTATTTGTATATTTAGTTACACAGTTTACAGAAAAAAAAAATAAGACTCATCAAGTAAAGGCTTTTCATTGTGAAAAACAAATGTCTTCCCTTCAGGCGTTTCAGATCCTATATATACACAACAGAGTTTGGGCTGAGCGCCACAAGTAATGCTGCACATGTGGATGATGGCATTTGCATCTTGTCATTTGCGCGGAACATTGTAAAGTAAACAAAGTGAGATGTTGCCAGAAATGTACAGTTGTGTTCTATGCTGGCTATAATCACATTTTCACACTGCGATTCATTCCACATTTCCCGAGCGCGATCTGATAGCCTCCAATTATCCCACCTCATAGCTCAGCCTAATGGCTGCTATGCATTAGGTTTCCTTATCTAATTCATTCTACTTAACAAATTCACCGGTTTGTGGTTACAGGGATGACCAAATGCCCCGTGTGCCTGATTGCCTGCATAAGCAGTTTCTTTACCCGTTTTCTTTCCAGATTGTGGGAACAGTAGAATTTTTTTCTACTTTCAAAACATAATTCTGCTCATTTTTATATAGGTAGAAAGATGAAGAGTTAAATGTATGTCTGTCCTCTTTATATACTCAATTAGTTACCTCCTTAAGCAAACTACCACACCTTGTGGTGAGGCAAAGCCATCTGGGCACTACAGTAGAACTAGGAATACCTATCCATACCAGGATCCAGCACTCAGCAAGATTTAAGGGTTGCAGTTGACTTTCTAAGTCTTCCCGGCTCTACTAAAAATGTTTTTTTGTTTTTGCATGTGTTCACTTTGAAGGGATTTCCTATCACTTTTTGACAAGAAGAGGACTGGTCCAAATGTATAGACAAAGTACATAAAAGTGTTCTGGATATACCTTTGGTAGAAGCAAATTTCAAAGTCTCCTCCAGATGGTGCCTGGTACCAGGAAGACTCATTAGATTGTATACTCAAAGGTGAATCAGTTCTGGACCCAAAATTATATTTGTAAATTGAATCATGGCCTCAAAAACTGCTTGGACAGCTTTTCTGAATAAACCTATCTTGGAGATCCAGAATAGTCCTCTTAGAAACTTATATTCTTTTCAAACTGCAAAAATATTGATTGCCAAAAATAGAAAATGTCTATACTGAGCCTTGAATTTTCAAAAATAAGTTATCTTGGATAATTAATGGCAAACAAGAACTCTTTGAAAGGACGTGGGAACCCGAGACCAGGGTTTCTCAACCAGGGTTCCATAGAGCCCTAGGGTTTCTCCAAAGGTTGCTAGGGGTTCCTTGAGCAATGAGCAATTTCTGTCTCTCAGATACGTTCCCACTGACACCATTGATCTATTTAGCTATCTATCAGGGGGTAATTCTTTCCAATGTCCACAAGTGTAAGGATGATTCTTCTTACTGACCTGACACTAATGTATCATTGAGTGTAAACATAGTAATTATCAGAGGTTCCCTGAGACTGGAACGTTCTTTCAAGGGTTCCTCTGTGTTGAAAAGTTTGAGAAAGGCTGGTCTAGACTAAATATATAAGACTTCAGGAGAGGACATTAAGGTGGGCCAGAACACCTGCGTTTGTGTGGGGTTTTGTTTTTTAGCTTGGGGGGTCCTCTAGAGGGGGTGGAGGTGTGGACTGCCAGCATTTTCCCCACATTCTTCTTTTTCTTCTTGTTCTCTACTCTACTTTCTCCTACTTGTACTGGTGGGAGATTTTGCTGCCTTCCAGCCCATCTCATCCTTACAGGACATGTGTACATTTCTTCAAGCATTCTATTTCTTCTCGCATATTGGTTTATCTAATCTCAAACATTACAAAGCCCGGTTTCTTGAAGTCAAATGTAGCGACAAGTTCTTCAGTTCTCTTATTTTAGATAGATATTGCACTGGTTATGACTAAATCCTTCCACGGGCTATATTGGATCACTATGGATGAACAGGGATATATCAATACTATATCAGATGAGACTGTTAAGCATCTCTGACTGTGATATAGATTCATTATGTAGGGGGAGGTTTGCTGGTCCAGTGAAGTAACTATCCTATTCTTTACTATGCATATTTTGATTTGTATCTCTTTAATCTCAATAAACAACACTGAAAGAAAAGACAAAATATAACTGATGATCCCACTGGTGGGGGGGGATTCCTAGGATACTAGGCTGAACGCAATATATTCCATTTTAAATCAATGAAAAATAATCATCCAATACAGAAAATAGCCTATTAACATTGTGATTTTTGGCCCATTGACACAGAACAAATGTCCATGCACTTTTAATCAGTTAACTGGTTTACATGTTTTTAGTATAAATACACCCCAATGTAATTTGCTTAAGATATTTCATGAATTAAGTATATGAATCTAAGGCTTTACACATTGAAAGTATAATACCAATAACAGATCTATTTTTTATTGCAGGCCTGATGAAGAGGACACTTCAAACCCATGGAACATGTTGGCTTTTTTTTTTTCTTTAAAACCTTCAGGATACCCCAAAGGATACAGAACATACACATTCACAGGTACAAATGAAAACTCCATGACATTAAATCAAAACATACATGAATGGATGCAACCTTGTATGTTCAAGTGAAATAATTACTTGACAAATGAAATGTAGAATGTCAAAAGGTTATGGGCTACTGGTGGGGTATAATGATTCCTAGGAGAACCTGCAGCAGGGAGGGGGAAGGTTATTGGGGCTTTTCTAAACAAACTTTGTGATCAATAAACATTCTGCATTGTAAAAATAGCTTTACCAGACTTTAGGGGCTTAGCTATTTCCATGGCACATAAGAGAACTACCTGTACAAAGCTTCTGCACCTAATTGGGATACCTACCCACACCATGATCCGGCACTCCATCTGAGCAAGAGATAAGGGTTGTACTTAACTTTCTAAGTCTTCTCCACTCTAAAAAAATGTTTTTGTTGTATGTGTCCCCTTTGGAGAAATGGATAGGAAGTGAGGAGACATCTCCCCAGCAGGGATGCAGACATTATAAAAATGTGACATGGTTTCTAATCCATCCCCACTCTACAGAAAACAAAATAAAATGTTCTGGCTGGAGCATTAAAAAAAAAAAAAAAAAAAAAAAAAAAGACGGCCCACCATACGAATTATGTTATGTCACGTGACTTCCTCAGGCATTCCTGAGGAACGCCTGAGGAAGTCACGTGACGTAACGTGTAGGGTGGGCCGATGTCATCAAGCCACTAAACTGGAAGTTTACAAGCCGCCATCTTGGAAATTCCTGAACACATTGAAAATACATTACAACAAGGTTTTTAACTGTGGTGTCCCAGCAGGACACTTTTAAATGTGAGTGCACTTTGTTTTTTTAAATAAATCACGCTATATTTTTACTACACTATGGCAAGCGTTTCTGTTTACATATGCGGAGGATTTGTGGGATAAAGAGGAGATGGTACCATTTGCAGCAGAGTGAGGAGGAAAGTGGAATCATCTATGCAGTATACCTACCCGGGTTACAAGGGAAAAGCGGTATCTGACCTATGCAATTTGGGTCATAAAAGGAGGTGAGAGTATATATGTATGTCTCTGGTGGAGGAGCACCTATAGGAATATATGTGGATATAAGCAATAAAGAGCACCTGTTTGGGAACAAATTATAAAGGCACAGGTCAAGCACACATTATGGACTTTTAAGTTGTATTCAGTGTATTCACCATTGTTGCATAATCACATGGTCTGGATGCTTCAATTCATATAGGAGGTTATAGAGATATATGCGCGGCACTATTTTAATATATATATGTATATATACACATACATATATACGCACACACATACATATACACACGCACTGTATATACAGTGAATGGTTTCCACTAGATTCACACAAATTTTACCCAAGATTTATAATTTTTTAAAACGGTTTGGAAAAATATGTGAATCCTGGGCAAAAGCTATGTGTATCTTGTGTGAAGACATTCCTAAATAGACCCCTAAGGTCCCATTCACACTAAAGCAATCTGCTGAGGTGCATCAATACACGGGTCTTAACAAGCATCAGGGCACGCATATGTTCACCCTGAGGTCATCACAAAGGACAAGGGAGCACTCATTACATCCGGAGGAAAAGAGATTTAATCTCCAAACATTGAAAGGTTTCTTCACAGTAAGAGCTGTGAAAATGTGGAATTGAGTACTGTCTGTTATTCTTTTTTTATTCAATCAAGACTCCCTCAAACGTTGGTTCTGGCCAGCTCAGTGGATTGCTTTAAAAAAGGCCAGGAATCTTTCTTGGATACACAGAATATAACTGGATACTAACATTTATAGGTAAAGTTGATCCAGGGAATATCAGATTGCCTCTCAGGGGATCAGAAAGGAATTTTTTCCCCTGCAGGAGCAAACTGGATCATGCTTTGCTGGGTTTTTTTTGCCTTCCTCTGGATCAACTGTGGGTGTAGGATTATAACTTTTTTTATGGTTGAACTAGATGGACGTTTTTCTCTTTTTTCAGCCAGACTAACTATGCAACTATGTTGCGTTAAAGGATAACTAAACCCAAGTACAAAAAAATTCATATTTTTGCAACTTACAATCCTTTGATGTGGTGTTGGCATTAGCTTTCTTTGTTCCAGATAAGAATATTTTCTGCAAATACAGAAAATACCTGTTGAACTTGCCAGAAATGCCATGTCTCTGTCATTTCCTATGAGCTCCACCAAATAATCCCTTCCTTCCTATCTTCTGTAAACTACCAATTGCCCTGTTTCCCTGCTAATGAAAATGAAGAGAGATGGGGATGTTTGTAGTCCATATTGGCAGAGCAGCCTAGGGTGACAACCATGGCTTCCTCCATAGATACAGTGGAGGAGTGACGTAGCCACCCAGGGACAGAGATTGCAGGGTTACCAGGTGAAAATAAAGCAAAAGAAGCCTGAAAAAAAGAAAAAAAACATATGGATCCACCACATCAAGCACTAGAAATCTGTGATACTGTACATTACATTTTTGACTTTAGATACATTGGAACTAAACTCTCTCAGTCAACATAATGTATTTTTCATTCTTGTCCTGCTAGCATTAGTAAATAGATAGGAAAGTATATTATTATTAGTATTATACAGGACTTATATAGCGGCAGCAGTTTGCACAACGCTTTTATATTGACATGTATATTTCTTCAATTGCTTCCGGGTTTATGACCTAGGCCAAAATGATATCATAGTTCCCATGATTCTTCATGAGGATTTTTTTTTACCTTCTTGGAGGAGGGACTTTCTCAGCTAAGCACAACCTCCTGCCTACATGCCTGAGCTAAGGGTAGATGGATTCTAGAAACTAAATGCTACATTAATCATCTGCCCTTACTCAAAATGGCCACAGCTAGAAATTGTAGGGGGGTGGTTTTCAAAGTATTTAAAAAGAAAATAAATAATTGAGACATTGATGGCTGATTGAGTTTGCTTTGAACAATAAAAATTAATTGGCTTCACCTTGTGGTGCTCAGATACAGTTAAAGTGGGCAGCACTTCCGCCTGGCAGTACTAGGGTCGTTGGATCGAATCCCAGCCATGGCACCACCTGCCTGGAGTTTGCATGTTCTCCCTGTGCCTGCGTGGGTTTCCTCCGGGTACTCTGGTTTCCTCCCACACTCCAAAGACATGCTGGTAGGTTAATTGGATCCTGTCTAAATTTGCCCTTGTATATGAATGTAAGTTAGGGATCTTAGATTGTACGCCCCTTGAGGGTTAGGGTCTGATGTGAATATACAACATATATGGAAATCGCTGCGTACATTGATGGCGCTATATAAGTACCTGAAATAAATAATAAAGTGGAACTGCACTCTGAGCACCACAAACTATCTGCCCTTAGCTCAGGCATAGGCTGAGCTGAGAACCCTCCCTCCTCTGCAGAAGACTCCTGGGATGTATGACATCATTTGCCTAGGCATGGAAACCAGGAAGCAACAGAAGAAATGTAAAAAAAGTTTAAAAACAAGTGAATATGATACACTATCCATTTACTAATGCTAGTAGCATAAGGATTAAAAATAGTCAATGTTGATTGAGAGAGTGAAGTTCCAAGTTCCGCGTTAACCACATCCCTGATGCCCTAAAGCAGAAATACTGCTACAGGGAGGCAGGGGTGCGCAAAATCACGTATATATACATGTGATTTTGTATTTCCGGGTAGGGGGCATGCACGAGCCTTGTGCACACCCTACCCACACCACTATTCATGCCCGCGGCTGTCACTCACCGAGTCCCGAATGGTGATTACCTGCCAGCGCACAATGATTACCGAGGATCTCCGATAGGTAGGAGGGCTGCTTTGTTTACTAACAGTTCTCCTCCCTGTCGGCTCAGGCACACTGCTCTGGATGGCTGTGCACAGCACAGCCATCCAGAGCAGTGTGCTTACAGTGAAGCACCAACACACCGCCCCCTCCAGTAAAACACTCCCTTCACACAGTTAACCCTTTGATCGCCCCTCATATTAACCCCTTCCAGCCCAGTGTCATTAGTACAGTGTCAGTGCTTTTTTTAGCACTGATCACTGTATTGGTGTCACTGTGGATGTCAGTGACACCAAGACAGTTCCCCCAGTGTCAGAATGCCCGCCGCAGTCCCGCTATAAGTTGCTGATCACCGCCATTACTAGTAAAAAAAAAAAAAAATTCCAGTATCTATATCACCATTTTTAAACGCTATAACTTTCACATAAACCAATAAATTTACACGTATTGGGATTTTTTTTTAGCAAAGACCTGTAGCACAATACATTTTGGCATAAATTTATGATGACATTTGATTTTTAAAATTTTTTTACTGGACATGTTTAGTAGCAAAATGTCAAAAACATTGTTTTTTTCTCAAAGTTGTCAGACTTTTTTTTTATAGCGCAAAAAATAAAAAAAAAAAACGCACGGGCGATCTAATACCACCAAAAGAAAGCTCAATTAATGGGAAAAAAGGACATAAATTTAATTTGGGTGCAGCGTTGCATGACCGCGCAATTGTGAGTTAAAGTAACGCAGTGCTGTAACGCAAAAACTGGTCTGGTCAGGAAGGGGGGTAAAACCTCTGGAGGGCAAGTGGTTAAGGCATTCAGTGTTGCTGTGCATTGCGCTCTACTTTACAATGTGTTGGGGTGCCATATACAGTGACCAGGACCACAATGCACGGGACGAAGAACAGGTGCATGCTATGGGTGGTAACAAAGTGCACTAACATGCATTTTAGTGCTATCGCCAGAACACACAAGTTGCACATAAAAGACAATGGGGTTGAATTACTAAAAACAATTAGACTGTGCACTTTGCAAAGTTGCTCCAGAGTTGATTAACCTCCCCAACGGTCTGATTATGTCCATATTTCTGTGCTCAAAGCGTTACTTTTTTTGCATGGAAATATGTTTTTTTATTGTAGGCCTGTAATTTTTAGGAATAACTCACTGAAATCTGTGTGAACAAGAGTCTAGTAAACATCCCGGGTATGATAACATTTGAAACACGAAATCATAAATGATAATATAATAATCATACAAAATAATAATATTAAATGTAATGCAATAATGTAATCAAACCATAAACACTGAAATTTGAAATATAGCGCCAAGTTTGCACATCGCTGACTCAGTCGCAAAATCGTTTTCAGTGTCTGATGACGAATTTCCCCACAAATCATTATCACTCAATTCTGCAAGTGGTTCTGATTTACTATCGCTGTTCTCTAGCTGGTCTAAAACCGCTTTTGACCTAAAGGGACGCTTTTTGGACGCCATGGACATTTCTCAGTTTCAAGGCAGAAAGAACAGTAAAAATACAGGCAGGGCACAGTACAAAGCACTCGGGACAAAATGTATGCGAAATGGTTTGATACAGTAATGTTGTACTATGTGATTTTAGTGTATTACTGAATGTCACTTTTTAACATTTTTGAATTTCCCGCCGGTTCCACACCCGTACGTCCTGAGGCTCGCAGGCAACGGAACCCGGAAGCCGGATGCCGGCATAGGCCGGAGGAGATGGCCGGGGACGCTGCAGGGGGGACATTGCGGGAGCGCAGGACAAGGTAAGTGCAGGAGGGTATCCCTGAACAACGCTGCATGGTAATCTCGGGGTTACCGCTTTTGATACTGAAAGTTACCCCCGAGCTACACTCGGGAATACCGCCAGGGGGGTTAAATGAGCAGAAACTCTGCTGACTTCCATCATCCAATCCTGCCCAAGCAAAAATTCATTTTTTTTTCCTTTGCACATGATTGGGTATTCTTTGCGAAGTGAAGCTTTACCTCATTTACTAAGCTCTGGAGCAACTGCACTTTTCAGAGTGCCCAGCCTATTTGCCTTTAGTAAATCAACCCCAATATGCAATCAATTAAACTTACAGCATCTAAAACAGCCAATGGCCATCACCTTTTGGTAATCCCATTAATTATCAATTACACTTCCCATGCTGCAATGTTTTGTAACAAATGTTCAATGAGCATGTGCTTTCCTAATGTCACCCAAATCCTAATCTGTCTACAACTCTGCTTCAAAAACAATCTTTATTTCATGTAGCACATGATAGATTATACATGCAAATGTCAAAGTTCCATGTTTATTTAACAAGGATATTATTTTTTTTCTCTCTGCTCCGCTAGGTCATGCTTCACACACTTTGTTAAATAAATTCAGGGCTTTGAGTCTCTCGATGCTTTCTCCCAAATGTTAACACAGGAAAGCTTGTGAAAACAGAATCGTTTGTATGATGTCCCTATTCTCATATGCGAAGTCATTAATAAATCAAATAAACACGGCCATCCCGCCGGAGAGGTCCTACCGAGCGCTGTGCGTCCGGACGTGGAAATGCCATGTGAGCAGCCAGGGCCTGTTTAGAAGAAGGATGCCATGGCTAGACATTTCCTGGTCACAGATCCCATCCCCCTAGGCACTGCATGCACTTAACCCCACAACATGCCCTACAGACCACGCTACATGTTTATGTGTAATTAACTCTCCCGTAAGAATGAGTAACCACTTGAAAATCTGCTAGAACATCCGACAAGTGATTCACAGCCTAACCAAGACATTTGGCTAAACCGAGGCCATTTTAGCAGGGCGAGTTTTGTTTTTTTTTTTTATATATTTCTTACGTGTTCCCAGTTACAAAGCATAACTTAAAATAAATGAAAACTACTGGTTACCCTTTTATTTGCTTAAAGTGTTCCTAAACCCAGGACCCTGCATTCCCTATATCCGGTCTCCCCGGACCCTGCATTCCCTATATTAGGTCTCCCCGGACCCTGCATTCCCTATATCCGGTCTCCCCGGACCCTGCATTCCCTATATCCGGTCTCCCCGGACCCTGCATTCCCTATATCCGGTCTCCCCGGACCCTGCATTCCCTATATCCGGTCTCCCCGGACCCTGCATTCCCTATATCCGGTCTCCCCGGACCCTGCATTCCCTACATCCGGTCTCCCCGGACCCTGCATTCACTATATCTGGTTTTCCAGGACACTGCATGCACTATATCTGGTCTCCCCGGATCCTGCATTCACTATGTCTGGTCTCCCCGGACCCTGCGTTCACTATATCTGGTCTCCCCAGACCCTGCGTTCACTATATCCTGTCTCCTACAGTACACAAAACATAGAAATACAATTATTTTAATAAATATAAACTGCTAAATACCTTTTCTCATCAGTAGTATATAGCAGTCTTGTGACTTCTATCAGTGTCCAGGAGAGCACTAGTTAAAGCTTTTAGGAGGAGTTTTCATTCTCCTCTCATTGTCCTATGAGACTGCATAACCCGACCCTCTGTCTGGACAGTGCCGATTGGCCCTGTGCTGACCACATGCATTCTCCCAAGAAAAAAAAAAAAACAGTCTTGTGACTTCAGTAGAGCACTGGTTAAAGCTTGTCGGAGGAGTTTTCTTTCTGCTCTAGGAGAATCAAAAAACCATGACCTCTGTCTTGATTGCCCTGTGCTGATCACATGCACTCTATCAAGAAAAAAAAAAAAACCTCTCTAGCTATACACAATAAACTGAGCATGTGCAGAAGGGCTATGGGTTCAGTCTGTCTTATCAGCCTGGACATTTGAACAAGAGGAGGGGCAGAGAAGTCAGGTTAATCCCTTAGGTCCCACAGTGAGTATAACAAGCATGCTTTACTGCATATACAGACTAATTTTACTGTTGTGTGTTTTTTAATACTTCAAAGCTTGTAGGAGGAGTTTTCATTTTGCTCTGACTGTCCTATGAGGCTGCATAGCCCCTGACCATCTGTCTGAACAGTGCTGATTGGCCCTGTACTGATTACATGCACCCTGTTAAAGAAAGAAAAAAACTCTCTAGCCATACACACTAAACTGAGCATGTGCAGAATGAATCCTAGAGCTCTGTACTATTAGCAGATGGATTGTAAACAGTAGAAGAAGGGGAAGGGATCAGAGAAGACAGGATCAAACAGGATTTTTACACAATGTGGAGGATGAACCCCTTAGGTTCCACAGTGAGTATAGAAAGCATGCTTTACTGCATATACAGACTGATTTTACTGTTGTGGGTTTAGTAACAGTTTATTATTATTATTATACAGGATTTATATAGCTCCAACTGTTTGCTCAGCGCTTTACAATATAAAGGGAGACAATACAGCAACAATACAGTTCAATACAAGAGGGATAGGAGGGCCCTGCTCCTTGGAGCTTACAATCTAAGAGGGAGGGGTTAGTGATACAAAAAGGTAATAACTGTGGAGGATGGACTAGTAGGAAGAATAGAAGATTCCATTGTTAGCTGAGGGCTTCCCTGAAGAGAGAGGTTTTCAGAGATTGCATAAAAGTGGGCAGAGTAGGCGATAGTCTGATAGATTGGGGTAGAGAGTTCCAGAGGATGGGGGAAGCTCTGGAGCACTTTAAAAATTCTTACATTACAGGTAATAAATATAAAAAAAAACACTTTTTGGGTATGCTGTGTGCATGGGAACAAATAACAAACATATGCTGGAGTTTTCTCGAATTAGACTGCAAAAGTGGAAATAGGTTTTAAAGCATGAGCTCACCTTTTGGAGTATGTTACACGTTACACCCATTTTAGATTCCAGCACGTCCTCCTCCCCTCCCCCCCCCCCCGATCCAACCCCCATGACAGCGTGCAGGGGATCCTCTCCCTGCACCCTCTATCACATTTTGAAAACAGCGCAGCTATGCGAGGCTCCGTCTGCACAGCTACATCATTAATTCAGAAGAATCTGTGAATGAAAAGACTACAAGACCCATCTGACATTTCAGCAGATGGCTTTGTAGTTCATAATGAACTGTGAGGGCGCTGTTGAGCACCCTTGTAGTTCATTCACAAGCCCTGCAGCTTTCAAACTGACAGCCTATACAGAGGTTCTGGCTGAAAGCTGTAGGGTTTGTCTGCAGGAGCCTGACATTGCACTCGTGATCCAGTGATCATGAACGCAATGCTTTGAAAAGTGAACTTAGCCATTAAATCTCCCTCCAAGCAAAAAAAAAGTACCCTGGCAGAGCGCAACACTGCAAGAGTTAAATCTTTGTTAAGTCTAGTAGAGGAATAAGATTTAAATACTTTAATTATTCCTCACCCCACAGGTTCTCTCCATCTGTGCCACCAGTCCCCTGAAGCTGCTTTTCTACCACCCTCCCGCCAGCATTAGCACTCGTGGAATGCACATAAGGGTAGCGTAGGCAAAACCACAGTGCAAGGGTGTAACACTTATCTGATTCCTCACTCCAGCAGGCTCCCTCCATCTGTGTGCCCCCCAGTCCCCCACAGCCTCCTCTCTAAGGCCCCATTCACACCTGAGCGTTGCACGGAGTTCGAAGCTCCAAAACGCTCAAGGAGAACCAATATTACTCTATGTAGATGGTTCACATCTTCACTCCAAAGGCCTGAAGCAGAACGCCTGAAGCTCAAAAAAGTTTTAGAGCTACTTTTGTAGCTCTATTCAGGCAGATTGATGAATTTTTGGTGCATTTTTATTCACATAGAAATATAAGGAAAACACGCGGTTTAAGCAATTTGTTGCACAATTAAAAGCATTTTTCTGGCATGGCAACAACTGATGTCATAGATGAGATTTCTCTCTATTGGCCAATACAAAAACGACAAAACTCCAAAAAACGCCCGAACAAAATGTGCACAAACGCATAACAAAACGCGCAAAAACCCTACACTCAGGTGTGAATGGAGCCTAAGACAGTTACACACTGACGTCATCAAGTAAAATGCAGGGCCAATATTCCTGCATTGTATGTGAGAGCAGCTCACAAAACTGGAGTTTCCATAAGAAGAGGGAGGAATAAGGTAAGTATTACACCTTGTTCCTCATCTCCTAGACCAGTGGTCTCCAAACTGTGGCCCTTTCCTTGCCTTTATATGGCTCCTAGGGCACTATTCTGATCACTGACACCAATAATGGGGCACTACTCTGTCCACTGACACCAACAATGGGGCACTATTCTTCCCCTGACTCCAATGGTGCAGCACTAGGCCTTCCACTGACACCATTAATGGGGCACCACTCCTTCCAATGATGTTATTGGACACTATTTCCTCCACGGACACCAACAATGGGGCACTATTCCTTTCACTGACACCATAAATTGGGCACGATTTCTTCCACTGACACCATACATGGGCACTATTCTTTCCACTAATGACAATACCTCCTATTGCCCACAGGCGGTCTGCAATTATTTTACCCCCCCACTGATCACCAAGTCTGAGGCATTTTCTACTCCCACTGACCACAATCCAGCCCTCCTAATGCCTGAAGGACAGTAAACTGGCCCTTTGCTTAGAAAGTTTGTAGACCCCTGCACTAGACCAAGGGTCTCCAAACAATTTTAGAAATAGCCCCCCTCCCCCCCCTTACAGCCAGGAGCGTCCATCAGAATCCTCCCTTACATCTAGGGTGCCCATCAGGAGGACTAGGGAGGGGTCATGATTGGCTGGCTGGCAGTGAATGCGCCAGTATCTGTATTACAATACACAGACCGATGTATTTTCTGCCAGGCATCCTAAATTCGACATTAGTTTGTCCAGTTGTAACTCAAGGCCATAAACGGCACTTTAAGAGTTAAGTTGAAAAACGATACAATTTACAACAGTAAGTGTTTCCTTCTGTGGTTCAATAAAGCCTTAATGTCCGGATGTGGCTTCCAAGTGGGTTTAATAGGCCCCAGCACTGGTTATGAGGAAGTGGCAGCTACGTACCGTACAGAAGACTGAGATGGGTCCTACAACAAGTGCAAAACAGGAGAGGACATAGAAGATGGAGACAATTTAAAATATAGCTGTTTATGTTTTCATATTGTTAATGACATGAGCGAGAGCCTCCACCTTCACTATAAAACAGGAGGAGGCAGTTTGATCTTTTAGGATGGCTCTGCAATAAACTCACAGGGCAGAACATACCACAGTCATTTATTGGACAGTTCCTGGAAGAACTGACTATCATGCTAACTATCATATGTCATATACAGTATTCCAGGTATCATCTAATCTTTACATTTATTGGGATGATCCTATACATTCCAAATGGATTTGTGATGACCATATATTTTACCAGTCTTAAGCTACCCATAGACATTAGATAGCGGTCTACAGAAGTGGACGATTTCAAGATGATTGTTCCCGAATTAAAGATTGTGGAATATTATTATCTTTAGGAAAATCTAAGGCAGCCTATACATTGGTCAGTTTTTGTTCATTAAAGTGTTACTAAACCCACAACAGTAAAATCAGTCTGTATATGCAGTAAAGCATGCTTGTTATACTCACTGTGGAGCCTAAGGGGTTAATCCTCTGCATTGTGTAAAAAGGCTATTTGACCTTGATGTCTCTGATCCAACCCTTCTTCCAGTGTCCCCCTCTTATCACTTGATAAGACATATCGTGTGCAGACACTCTGCACATGCTCAGTTTGGTGTACATTGCTAGAGAGGTTTTTGTTTTCTTGGAGCCAATCAGCACTGTCTAAACAGAGGTCAGTTGTTCTGCATCCTCCCAGCGAAAACTCCTCCTACAAGCTTTAACCAGTGCTCTGCTGCACACTGATAGAAGTCACAAGACTGCTATATACTGCTGATGAGAAAAGTGTCACGGATCCCCCACTTTAATGCTTTAATTGCTGACAAGAAAAGGTATTTAGCAGTTTATATTTACTAAAATAATTTCATTTCCATATTCTGTGTACTGTGGGAGACCAGATAGAGTGAAGGCAGGGTCCTGGGTTTAGTAACACTTTAAGTAGACTGACTTCTATAGAACCACAGCACCAATACATGGATGGAAAGTCGGCCGGTCCCTGCTGAACCAACCAAGTTTCGATCAATGAATGTCCAGCCTAAAGCCTGATATACATTAGCAGAATTTTGTTTGTTTCATTTTAAAGGGCAAGTGTTCAATTTTTTAATCATTAGAGGGGTCAAATCAGCTTAGTTTTTGACTGCAGTGACGAGAAAATATGAAGGAGCAAAATGGAAAATTTCTTCTCAGGCAAATGAATTTCTAACAGTGTATGTGGTTTTTTCGTTCAATAAAGTCCATCATACTAATGTTGAATGTTAACAGCAAACAACATTTTGGACTACTTTTAAACCGCATTTTCCAGACTGTCAAATGTACTGAGAATTTCCATACAAATTTTCATTTGAAATCTTCTTCTAGTGTATACCCAGTTTAAAGTGAAACATCACTCTCTCAATCAACATTGACTATTTGTAATCCTTGTGCTGCTAGCATTAGTAAATAGATAGGAAAATATATTATATTTACTTGTTTTAAACTTTTTTTCCATTTCAGTTACTTCCTAGTTTCCAGGCTTGGGCAAATGATGTCATACATCCCAGGAGTCTTCAGGAGGGGGAGAAGAGTTTTCTTAGCTAAGCACACCTGCCTGCATGCCTAAGCTAAGGTTAGATGGATTCCAGAAAGTAAATACTGCATGAATCATCTGCCCTTACTCAAGATGGCCACGGCCAGAAATGCTAGGGGGTGTTTTTTAAAGTGATTCCTCAGCACAATAAAGCATAGAGACATGGATGGATGGAGGAGTTTGCTCTGAATGTATAAGAATTAAATAGTGTTTTTGATGTGTGGTACTGAGGCAGTACAGTTCCATATTCATATTTGAACTTGGTGTCTATGGTCATTTTGCAAGCTTTTTTTTCTTTAGGGCTTGTACAGGTGTTTTTGCAGGCATCTGAGGCTTGAGTACTTTTAAAAATATTTTTAGGCAATGCAAAACTAGTTACTAGAGAATAAATATGCGTAATAAGGTCGGTTTCACTCATTTTTTCCGTGCACGTTTTTAAGGTGATCCCATTGAAGCCCATTGAGGCCAAAATGCTTGTGGATTGAGACCTGTAGCTCAAAAGAAGCAAATGTAAGTTTTCAAGCTTCAAGCAACACTACCCTCAGGTGTGAATAGGTACGACTGAAAACTATGGGATTCCATATGCGTGTTTCGGATCTTCAAGCCTCAAGCTACAAAATGCTCAGGTGTGAATAGGGCCTAAAGAAGATCGTGGAAAGATCATTTGTAGGAAGGTCTAAAGCCTAGTACACATGATCAGAAAATTGTACAAAAAATACTGCTTTTGAAGTGATCATACGATAATCTGATCATCCGAAATTATTAGAAGGGACAGGCATGAAAATTTTTCTCGTGTGGTACCAATTTTCGTTTCATCAGTGCAGTTTTCGTCTGAAGATACAATACAAATACATTGCAATACATGATGTCACTTCCACATTTTTATTCTGTCCTAGAAGAATTTTCGGAGGTTTAGAAACCTTTTTATTATGGATATGAGACTAGCATGCAAAGAAAAATAAACAATCATTCATCAAATATTCTCATAGTGTGTACGGAGCTTAAGAAAGAATGTGTTAAGATTGTCTGTAGGAAGGTCTATAAAATAATTGTTCAATTCGAAAAAAAAAACCTCACCAGAAAATATGATCGATCATAGATGGAGATAAAATGCTTTGTTGGATTACATATATTTTTCCATTGTAAACTGTAAACTGTTTTGGATAGAATATGGAAGGGTCAGCTTTTTATTGCTGTCATAACTTTGGACACCCTCCACCCTCCCTGTGTCCGGGTAACCATTGTCACCAGGCCAGAATAGGTTCCAGAAAAGCACAAAAAGGTATAGCTTTTGCAATAAACAATAGATTTTACAAAGGCATGGTGTACTTGAAACTACTGGGGCCCCTTGTCTGCATGTACCAGGTTATTTAAAAAGTTAATTTAGCCTCTAAATCTGACTTTACATGTTATAATCTGGATGTACAATCACCTGTATATCTCCAACTGCCATGTAGCCCAAGGACCCATCTGCTTGAATAGATGTGTTTATGTAGGTCATCATATTACATTGTTTTGGTAATATTCATACCAAGAGACTCACAGACGTCTTGCATTAGTGGTCCATAAAACAGTACTTTATTTGTAGTTCCATGATCCATAAAACTGCAAATAAGGTGAATCACGTAATCATATGATGACTTCACATACTACACACATACATAATCATATTTATGTCTATAGCCTAATAAGGTCATTAAAACAGAGTTCCACTCACTCTGTAAAAAAAATAAAAGTCAGCAGCTACAAAAACTGTAGCTGCTGACTTTTAAAAAACAGCCACTGACCTGTCCCACGATCCCCCAGCCGCAGCCCGTTTCAAGGGCGTCCTGTATTCCAGGCACCAGAATCTTCAGTGTGGGCACCCGGCTGTGACAGCTTGCGGCTTCACAGCCAGGTGCTCACTGCGCATGCGCTAGTAGTCCTGCGCTTCCTGAATGGCCCCGTTGTCTTCTGGGACCTGTCACGTGTCCCACAAGACTACGGGGAGGGAGGGTAGGAGGACAACTTCCGCTTCTAATCGCCTAGGCGTTCGCAGCAAAAATGGGAATGGGTACCTGTCAATTTCGGGTACCCGCTCCTCCCCAAAGGTGACAATCCTTAATGGATAGCGGGGACCAATCTTTAAAGCAAAACTTCCCCTTTTGGGTGGAACTTCGCTTTAATATATTATAAACCAATACTAGATAAGAAAAGTAAAGGCACAGCTACAGCACGTATATAGGAACTTTTTATCTGTAAAATCATTTTACACACTCTCCCGATCCTTCCAGCTCAGATGTACTATATGGTGACATGGCATAAGAAGGTTGACAACATTACTCAACTTGGGTTCTTTCCACTCTGCATTCCCTTTCTGCATATCGTACCAACTCCTGTCTTCTCACTGGGCTCCCACGCCTGTAAACTCACCTCACCCTCTCTGCCCATCAGTTTGAAGAACAAAAACTCCAACAGCAAGCTTGGTCTCCTTTGGTCTCCCTTTTCAACTGGAACAACCTTTTAACATGTTTTGGGCTAAAATTACTGAAAAATGTCTTACGTGAACTTTCTGATCAAACCCAAATATTAAAGCATATATCTTGGTTGGGGCAGGAAATTGTTAAAACCCCTGTAATTTTTTGTTGTCTTTCTCCTTTCATTCCAGGATTCCTTTACAGTCAACCTACAGGCTGCATAAACATGAATATCCAAAGTGTTTGGAAACAACGACCAGATCTTTTATGGTCAAGACAAGGCCTGCCCCTTCTAGGTCTCCTTGCCCTTTTGGCCAGTAAGGCCATCTATCCATCTTTGTAGCCAACAGGGATGCATAAAAAGTAGGAAGCAACAGCCAGAACGTAATCATGAGAGATCTAGTTATGTTCCCTTAAAGTATATGTAAACTCTGTCAATGCACAAATCTGGAGGGTCTTTATTATTACTTTAGTCACTTCTCACCATAAATTGTATAGTTATCCTGTCTTGATTGAGTCTCATGATGTACTCCATAGAAGCCATGGTTTCCATGTCGTGCACTGATGATGGTCAAAAAGCTGCTGTGTGCTCTGTAGTATTTGGCTTTATGTACTATTCCCCAGCAGTTCTGCGTGTGCATCTGCCTATGATCTAAATGGCTTCACCCACTGTCCTGAAATGAGTAATAATTCTCTTATTTGTGGGCTATATGATGGAATGAGACATGTGAGTATCTTCTGTCCTAAGAAGGCTTTACGATGATGCACACTGATTTAGTTGGGGGCTTTTTTTATTGCTTTAGTCCCTTCCCACTGTAATCTGTATGTTATACTGTCTAAAACATTGGCTAAGTGGTTAACACTTCTGAATGCAACAATAGCGTTGCTGGTTCAAATTCCAACCAGGACACTACCTGTCTGGAGTTTGTATGTTCTCCCAGTGCCTGTGTAGGTTTCTTCCCATACTCTAAAGACATGCAGATAGGTTAATTGGCTCCTGTTTAAATTGGCCCTAGAATGTGTATGTATGAATGTGAGTTAGGGACCTCAGATTGTAAGCTCCTTGAGGGCAGGGACTGATGTGCATCACATATGTAAAGCGCTGCATAAATTGACTATATAAGTATCTGTAATAAATAGATAAAAACTCCCATATATGTTTTAACATATTTTCAAAAGTAATACTTTAAAATCTGCATAGTTTACTAAAATTTTGCCAGGTGATCCTACCATTAAAGTTCTTGTTCAGGCACTTGACCACGTTCAGTTCCTGTATCCCAATTGATTCCCTGCCTTGTCAACCTGTCACACAGGCTTCTGGAGGAGACTACTAGTGGCCATTTCAACACACATTATGCACATATGGTCCACTATTCTCATCAGGAAACCCACACTGAGAAATGCCATACAACCATCGCCGGAGATACAACAAACCATAGATAAAACAGGTTAAAACAAAATTAAAACAAACTTCAAAATGCCTATAAAACCTACAAAGCCATCCTTAGCTCTGCTCCAAACTACATCACCAACGTTGTCTTGAAATACCAACCAAATCTTTCCAAGACCTTCTGCTCTCTAGCTCCCTTATCACCTCCTTCAATGCACACCTCCAGGACTTCTCCAGACCCTTTCCCCTCCTTACCCCAATTTGTCTATCTACCTCCTACTCTGTCCACCTTTCGTCTCTCTACATTTTTACTTTCTCCATCAGCTCATCCCTAGCAGTTATTACTTTTTGTATCACTTGACCTTCCCTTATTAGATTGTAAGCTCCCATTAGTCGGGCCCTGTGATCCCTCTTGCATTGAACTGTATCGTAAATACTGTCTCCCTCCATGTTGTAAAGAGCAAACTGTAGGTGCTATATAAATCTTGAATAATAATAATAATGTATTAATTATAATAAATATTAATTAGTGAATGAATGCATTATTAATATTAATAATTACAAGAAATATATTACTAAAAAAGTACTTAATAAAATAAAAAAAAGCAACAAAAAACACAATGGTTTATGCACAGTAGTTTAGCAAAGTAAATGTTATTTAATCAGGATTTACAACTACTTTACTAGAGCACCTTGGATTTTAGGATATCAGAGCTCTGAAATTAATTAAAGGGCCTTGACATCAAATAAGGTTTCATCATTTATTTTTTTTACAGTACACACACATATATATATATATATATATATATATATATATATATATATATATATATATATATATCTGTGGGTGTATTTGTGCAGGAAAAACTTGTGCACTACGCATGATTTATAGAGTCATATTTAGAAGATTAATTACTGTACTTCTAATCATATTGGCACAACACCGATTACCTGTATTGTCTGCTGTCATGCAGCAAGTGCAGTAAAAATATTCGGAAAGAAAACATGTAACAGCAATTTGTTTTTACAAGTCAAAAAGTGTGTCATTAAAAATCTAAACAGACAATTTTCTAATAGTGATTATTTCACAGATTTCCTAAAAGTATAGACCGTTATCAGATGCCAATTGTAAGTAAAAAGGGCTTTCCTCTCCTTGCTCTTAGTAAATATAAGCTGGCAAAATTAGTTTGAGAAAGTTAAGTTGAAGCTGACAAGCCAGAAAGAATTTATACAGCCATTCAGTATTTGAGGAATGGTTTTCATTATGTTTAAGTGAATTAGGCTGTTTCCTTTAAACAGGAGAGATTAACAAGCTACCATGAACCTCCTTGGGGATTCTGACACTTTTAGTGGCTTGTGACATATGACTTGCCAGTGACAGGCTTCTTTTTAAAGCGAAAATATCTTCCACCAATACGTAGCAACATACCATTTCCCAGAGTATATTATTCACAAATGAATCCATGTGCCCAAATTGAAGTATTCCTTAACATAAATCACACCCCTAAGTACTATGCTTAAAGTATACAGACGACTCACAAAAAATGACCATGTCCTGGGAAGCCTTGAATTTTATTACTCCAGTGATGGTCAGTTGACCAAATGCTGGCATTTGGTCAGATGATCTCAGCCAAGGTGGCAGGGGTAATAACAGAGAAGCGGATTGGGTGCTTCTGCCTTGACCTTCACTTCCCCAAGCTCCCTTATAGTTAAGATTATGTTGACAAATGCCAGAATGTATCTACATGTCTGGTAACAGGGAAGAAGAATTCAAACATTCTTGGGGCATGTAAAAGCCCCACTCTGGGCAGAAACAAGAAAAAACTACCCTTGTAGTGCACAGCAAGGATTAAATTCTAATTAGGTCCAGGGGAAAAGGAAAAAGGTGCAATACTTATCTTATTTCTCGCTTCACTGGGCTTCCTCTATGCTGTGAAAATGTTCCCCCCAAGCCTATTCCCTAAGGTGCTACAGCCAGTGGTCACACACTGGCGTCATCAATGCAAGGCCAATAGACCTGATTGTAAGTGAAGATAGCAAAGGTCTGCACACAAGCTGGAGTGTCAGAAAGAGTGGAATCCAGAGCCTACCAGAGTAAGGAAAAGTGTAGGCATTACACCTTATTCCTCTACCCCTAGACCAGGGGTCTTCAAACTTTATAAATAAAGGGCCATTTTACTGTCCTTCAAAACTTCTGGGGGCAGGACTGTGGCAAGTGTAGAAAGTAGAAAATGTCCTGGCACCAGTAGGAGTACAAAATTTCCTATCTTTGATATTAGGAGGAGGAATTAGAGGCAAGAGTAGGAGGGATAGTGCCTCACTGTTGGAGTCAGTAGAAGGAATACTGCCCCACTGTTGGTGCCAGTGGGAATAATTATGCTCTACAGTTGGTTTCAGTGGAGTAGAAGGAACAATACCTGATATCAGTGGGAGGAATAGTACCCTATCTTTTTTTATTAGGAGAAGGAATAGTAACTCATCTTTAGTGGTAGTGGGAGGCAAAATGTTCCACCATTTATATCAGTGGGGGGGAATTATGCCCCATTGTTGGTGTCAGTGGAAGGAAGAGTGCCCCATCATTGGTGTCAGTGGGAAGAATTATGCCTCACTATTGTTTATATCAGTGGAGGGAATAGTTCCTCATCATTTGTATTAGTGGGAAGAATAGTACCTCATCTTTTGTGTTAGCGGGAGGAAAAGTGTTCCACCATTTATATCAGTGGGGG
Source organism: Staurois parvus (assembly GCF_062004578.1). Taxonomy (NCBI): domain Eukaryota; kingdom Metazoa; phylum Chordata; class Amphibia; order Anura; family Ranidae; genus Staurois; species Staurois parvus. The sequence continues at coordinate 5,937,781 of NW_028318090.1, read as the reverse complement.
AATTATGCCCCATTGTTGGTGTCAGTGAAAGGAATAGTGCCACATTGTTGGTGTCAGTGGGAAGAATTATGCCCCACTGTTGGTGTCAGTGGCAGGGGCAGACTGACAACTCATGGGGCCCGTGTTCTCGCCCACACTCAAACCACACCCAAAAGAGCCTATGAAAGGTACCAGGGGCATCTCATGGGGCCCCATACTGACCCTGGGCCCTCGGGCAGTGCCCGAGCTCCCAAATGGTCAGTCCGCCCCTGGTCAGTGGAGTGGAAGGAACAATGTCTCATATCAGTGAGGGGAATAGTACTCTATCTTTTGTGTTAGTGGGAGGAATAGTACCTCATCTTTTGTGTTAGTGGGAGGAATAGCACCTCATCTTTTGTGTTAGTGGGAGGAATAGTACCTCATCTTTTGTGTTAGTGGGAGGAATAGCACCTCATCTTTTGTGTTAGTGGGAGGAATAGTACCTCATCTTTTGTGTTAGTGGGAGGAATAGTACCTCATCTTTTGTGTTAGTGGGAGGAATAGTACCTCATCTTTTGTGTTAGTGGGAGGAATAGTACCTCATCTTTTGTGTTAGTGGGAGGAAAAGCATTCCACCATTTACTGTATATCAGTGGGGAGAATTATTCCCCATTGTTGGTGTCAATCAGAAGATTTATGTTCCACGACTGGTGTCAGTGGAATGGTAGTTGCCTCATCATTGATATCAGTGGGAGACACAGTATATTGTATCATTGACAGGAATAGTGCCCAATTGTTGGTGTCGGTCAAAAGATTTATGCTCCACTGTTGGTGTCAACGGAATGACAGTTGCCTCATCATTGGTGTCAGTGGGAGAAACAGTGTTATGTATCAGTGACAGGAATAGGACCCCA